>NC_044038.1:183338275-183644275 GCF_901765095.1 Microcaecilia unicolor | reverse complement strand
CTGGTTTTTATTACGAGTAATATTTTCTGAGCTCTATGAGAGAGTGTAGTACAGAGATGACAGTACTCTTTTTTTTTTTTTTTTTTTTTTTTCCCCCGATCAAGCTGGCACAATGGGTTTCATAATCAAAAAAAAAATGCATGGAAGAGTGCTACTATGAGTTTTATGTGGGTTTATTAATATGACTATTAGAAACTGTAAAGGAGAACTATGGATTCCAAAATGAGTGAGCATGCTCTTAAGGGTAATTTTCTAAAACGAAGACAAGGGCAGTAGCTAGAGGTGAACAGTGGGCTCCCTGTTCCACCCCTGGCAAGCTTTGGAAATGCTCCTAGAAACCTGTGTACATT
Source organism: Microcaecilia unicolor (assembly GCF_901765095.1). Lineage (NCBI taxonomy): Eukaryota > Metazoa > Chordata > Amphibia > Gymnophiona > Siphonopidae > Microcaecilia > Microcaecilia unicolor. The sequence continues at coordinate 183,643,925 of NC_044038.1, read as the reverse complement.
AGCCTTTGCATTTTGGGCATTAATGATTTTGGATCCGTTTCTCCAGTTACATTTTTTTTTTTTTTTTGTGTGACTTTTAACAATGTTCATTTACCCTATGAGGCTTAAGTTCCTCACCGACAGAACATGATGCCCTTTTGCAGAATAACAAGAGAAATGACATACTGATCCCCAAGCATTTGTCTTTCATAGTGGCCAATGTGAATCACTTGGCAGAGCTCAGTCGATCCTTTTTTTTAATCACTACCACAGGTGATTTTAATGTGTTTTTTCATAAGGATGTCCAAGCTAAGTCTTAATAAGGACCTGGCAGTTATCACTGTTCTTAGGGGCTGCAGAAAGAAGGATACAGAAAAGAAAGACTGCAGCAGGTTTCTGATAGCTTTCTCTTTCCCTGCCTCAGGCGAATCGCACGTGTCCGATCTGCCGGGCGGATGCATCAGAGGTGCATCGAGAGACAGAGTGAGGTCTTGAGGAATCAGCCGTACAATGCGTGAGGACGAGGACCTGTGCCCCACTCGTACGCTTCTGCTGCCCCTTCCCTCCTCAGATGTTAAGTCGTGAGAGTAGGAAGCGGCTTGGGCTCTAGGACCCCCCCCCTCCCATGTCCCGCAGAGAGCTGGCTTTGCTCTGCAGCCTGGATGGGCAATTACCTACACGCCAAAGAGTTTAGCGCTGGGTGTGTGTATGCATACAGCTTCTGTTTATGAGGGGAGGGGAGGGGAGGGGGGGTTGGTTTTCTTTTTTTGCAGCTGGATTGGTGATTCCTTGTGCCTCTGACATTCAGAGAAGTTGTTCTCAGTCGTGTATGGGTAAATCATGATGAGTCTGTCAATGGAAAGCAGTGTTATCACACATACAGCAAAGACTGATGGGAAAGAGGCTGCTGGGAGCTGAGGTGAATGGTGAGCGTATTAAAAAAAAAAAGGAAAGCGGAGGTTGTTGTATCTAAAGACCCATAGCCACCTTTTTTACATCACTAAAACCATTTTCCATCCTTCTATATTTGCACTGAATACCAGAGAAAGTGTTTGAATTTCTAGTGTTCTTTTATTTTCTCTGGCTAGGGAAGTGGGTAGGGAAGTGGGTACAAGATCAGTATTTAAGGCCCTCCACACTGCTTTGGCCCTGATGCCTCCCTTCCCCTGGAAGTAGGAATGTGGAAGAGAAGTTCTGGTTCTGCCTGGACAGTGCTTCCTGGTTTTTGGAAAGGAGGCATCTCTTTGTGTAGCATAGGAGGAAGGAAGGGATTTGGGGGGGGGGGGGGGGGGGGGGGGGGGGCTGGACATACACACAGCTGAATGTTTCCCACGTTCCATGAATGCATCTCAGGCTTGTTAAAACATATGTGTAGAATTTAGAAGACATTTTTGGTGTTATACCCTGCGAGCTGATGCTCTGCAGAAGCTGGACACAGAGGGGTCTGTAAGCAGGGCCAGCTGCTCTCCGGGGATTCTGCTGGGGTTTACGAATCAGTGGGGTGAGGGGTGTTAAGGGTAAAGAAATAGTAATGATAATTGTGTTGCATGCTTAACATTGGAACTGGGTGGGATACAATCCCAGTACCTTTATCCGTGTAACAACCAAATACTTTTAGAATGCACCAATCTTTGATCATTTGATAAGGAACAAATTCCCACCTGTACTGACCAGCATGCACCCATGCCCTTGCATGCATGCAAACATTCACACACACATATATGGAATTTAACTGCTTCTCCCCATCTTCTACAAAGCAAGTCTCCTGTGCTCACCTAGTTGTGGACCTCTTCCTTTCTTCTGCCTGTGGGAAACTAGCAGATTGCTGATGGCCATCTCTGAGTTACTGTGGCTAGGGGGAATGTTGGGTTCTGGCAGAGCGACCATGTGCACATATTATCTTGCATCAGAGCAAGTGCCCCATGCAGCAGACACTTCTATCCCATTGGTTTGCAGAACTGCACATGAAAGCAGACTGAAAATGGGAGGGACAAAGATCTGTGTTAGTGTTTTTAGTTAAGGATGCATGCCAGAGGAGCTTGAAAATTGGATACTGCCGTCTCCAGTACACAGGTGGGCCTGGGCCAGGAGCTTTGTGCTATGTACGATACTGGCTAGGTGGGTAGTGCCTGGCTAGAAGTAGCCTAGCTTTTGGAGGGGGGGGGGGGGTAGTTCCTGTACATAAAACAGACCCTACTTATTTGCAGAAGTCTACAGAAAGAAAAGGAATCATTGCACCTATGTGAGAATTTCTATTAAAGTTTCCTAATTTTAAGAGAATCGATCTTAACCAAGAGCTTCAACTTTTACTGCCTGAAGTCTGATAACAGAACAGAGCTTGTCTTTTCTTCTGAACCCTGGCGACTGGCAGACTTCTACTCCCCGTACTGGCACTTGAGAGTACTCTGCTAAAGACAAAATTATTCCGGGGGGGGGGGGGGGGGGGGGGGGGTGCAAGATGAGCCATAATTCCAGTACTGTGTTATGGGGCTTAGACTAGAAAAGGGTGGATATTCAGTGAGAGGGCGGGGTGGTAGAAGCTACTTTAAGCTGGGAGAATCCTCTTTCTTTTTGGGGACTTCTGGAAGTAATGGTGTAACCACAGTCCTTTTAGAATTTACCACATTGTGCCACATCTCAGCAATATTTTGCCCAAAAGCATGGGCCATGTCTTACTCTCAGCCAGGGCCACGAGTGAGCACCCATTAATCAAATGCAAAAGAGAGAGGGAATGGTTCTGGGTGTAGCAAAGTCACTGCCCCTTAGCTTGTCATGGCTCTGTTTTTTATTGGATCTTTGGCTTCAGGTTCCATTAGCACCAGCCTACGCAATAGCCAAAGAGAACAGTGAAGGTGGAAACAGCCAGGGATCGACAAACTAGGAAAGATATTAGTAACTGGTTAGACTTGCTTTTGAAATGAATTTTCAGGTGCCTGCAGAGTCTGCAAGACAGGCTGAGCTACAGCGATTGCTGATGGCCATGTGGAAACCGTGGCTAAGGGGAGTGCTGGGTGGTGGCACAGAGGCCACGTGCACATATCTTGCATCATGGTACCTAGTGCATGAGGAAAAGTCATTGCAATGGAATGCAAAATTCATATGCTGCCACCAGCAGATTACTGCAAGAGCCCTGACCCAGGTCAGCTGCTAAAAGCAAGCCCACCGTGAATATTAATCTTCCCTCTCTCCCTCTGAGAAGTGAAGCAGCTATTACTGAAAGCCATATCTCTGCCTCCCCTTGTTAGTGAAAGAGGCAGGCATTCGAAGGTGTAGCTTTTGAGGAGGGGGGGCAGTTCCAGAAGCACAAACTCAGCTCTAGTCTGCTTCACTGCTTGGTGTCTTATGACAACAACCCTCATGAATGAAATGCTTTATCACCTATTGAGTTACAAGGGCTTTCTGAGCCTTCGTCCTTGCTTTGGAACTTCTGAAATCTGTTTTTCCACAAAACATGACTAACCAAAGCTTTTATTGTACATAATGCCTGGTAATAATTTATACTGGCTTGGGATAAGGTTGTCTTCTGCCCCTTCCTCCCCTCCTGCACACAATCATACTCCTCCTCTTTCTCCCCCCTCCCAAAAAAAAGCCCCCCAGCAGGCAGCCATAGCTGTCACTGCAGGGGAGGGACGCAAAAGCTCATGGCTTGTGTGCTGCAGAATTTATTTCAATGAGCAGCTAAACAATGTAAAAAAAAAAAAAAATGAAAAAAAAATCTGTGGGCTGTTTGTGATTTGCTGTGTAGATAACCACTTCTTACCAATGATTCTGTGCTGGGATAGTGGTTTGTTTTCTTCTAACTCCACAGGAGATTTGTTCTGTGTTTAGACATTTTTTTATAAATATATATATATATAAAAAAAATCTATAATTTTTTTTTTTTTTTGCTTTTGGTACTTGCACATTCTACAGTTTACCTCATTTTCCCATGTGCGTATTTGAGAAATGCTATAATATATATAGAGAGAGACCAATGGTTCTAACGCTCCATCTGTTCTTCATTCCACTGGAATCATTTTGGTTCTGTAGCATTTAACATGACTAGTCCCCTTGTATTATATCTGTGTATACTGATTGACATTTTTAACAGATTTGTACTTTTTTTAAAATGAAAGTTGCTAGTTCCGCTTGACCAGCTCGTGCACTCATCATTTTTTTTAATGTTGTGGCTGAACTGAGAAGGACATTCACTAATAAATGTATCATGTATACCAATATGAACCAGAGACTTGATGCACCCTGCTCCTTTTTTTTCAACACTGGGGGAGGGAAAGAGGGGACCCTACTTTACTCTCAGCCCAGAGAACAGCTCAGGTCAGCAAGAGCTCACCCTACACCTAACTTCTGCAAGGCATTTTAAACTCGTTGCTCTCTCTCACTCACTGAGGGAGTTAAGATTCCTGCAAGCTTCAGTGTCGCTTTCATTTCTTAGAAATGGAAAGGTGTAACCCAAGGGCTGCAGCACAGCTCATCAGTGGGAACCCCCCTGCTTTTGAGGGCAACATTAAGAATGAAGGAGTGCCAGAGACAGCAGCCCATTTCCTACCACGTAAGGTAGGCACTAAAAATCTAAGCTCTCTGGCACACAGAAATACTACTACTTGCAAAAGTGATGTAAAGTGACTTGAAAAACCACTGGAAAGGTTATTTAGAAATACAGTTAGTACAGTAATATATTTAGTTATACAGAAACCAAAACTTGACAAGAAATAAGACAGTCTGGGAAACCCTTTAAAAAATATATATATATATCATGGGGGGGAGAGGGGCAGCACATGGATTAATTTTTATAAATATGCACATAGAACCAAACAGGAAGAACACCTGTGTGGGTCACAGTGAAGAAAGATAAAGAGGAGGAAAAAGAAACCCACCAACTTTGAAAATAAATTAGCAGAAACTAATAGTAAACTAAAGCCAGAGGGTTCAGGCTTACTCTTATTTTAAAGAGTAACATTTGCCTAGCATTTATCCCAAATCTAGTAATACTGGTACACTCAGAAGGGATTTAAGTTCTTGAATTAGTTTTGCAGATTTCAAGTGTCCCAGTGGGCAGGCAATAAGCCACCTCCAAGCTAGAGCTGTAGATAAGAATGCATGCAGAGGCCCAGGAGGGAAGAGAGTACTTTGCACACAGCAAAAGTCTAAAATGTTTAATTTATAGCTGAAATAACTTATATCTGTAATGTGGTCGGCTTGTCTGGATGATAATGCAGTGAAAACTGAAGAGGCATATGCTAGGCTGCCTTTATTCCACTGCCCCGGGAGCAAGCTTCTCCCCACCCCTACCCTTCTTGACAGATCAGTACCACTGCCCATCACTCCTTTGGTCTCTTACATAACAAAAAAAAACGGTGTTGTACATAAGAGGGAAGCAGAAGAAAGCACTACTGTCCATTGAGCTCTCCTGTTCGCCCCTCTACCAACACCAGGATCTTCGCCGGAATCGCCACGCTGAAGCAGGGCACAGTTTTGTACCCAATCCCCCTCCCGAAACTGGCTTCAGTTTACAATACCATTGGCTACTGTGTGCATGAATCCAGATGTGGGGTTCTTCTGCCAATGTAGGAATAATCTGTGCCCTGCTGGCACTACTGCTGATCCCTCATTGTCCGTAGCAGTCATTAAAAAAAGATTGTACAATAAGAATAGAAACTTTTCTCTTTTTAATAATAAAAAAAAAGAAAAAAAAAAGAAACTCTCTCAGTCTTCCGTTAGATCCTGCACAAACAGCACCTGAGAGCGAGCGAGTCCAGCTTCTTGTAGTGTGGGGGGATTTGGCCTCTCTTCAGTGGGGAGACAGGGCAAAACCCGGCGGGGAAAATTAGCCACGATCTGAAATTTCTCAGGGCTTTCCTTCAGAGAAAAGAGGAAATCATAGATCACCTGCACAGAAAGAGACAGCTTGTTACTTTAGTTGACTAAAAAAGAGGCAGGTACACCTTTAGATTTAAAACATTTAAGAACATAAAGCATGAGGGCTGCTTCTCCAACCAAACTACTATTATTTATTTATCAAATTTATATCCCGCATTATCAAAAACGTATCTAAGCAGGTTAAAAAAGAACATTCATCATACAAGCATATAAAATACACAATCATTATCTTCTACAATAACATCATACATCTATCTGTTTACATTATTCAATTAATCTCATCAAAAAATGCCTCCTGGAAATGTTTTTAGTTGCCTCTTAAAACACAAAGAAGTTATCTGAGGGAGATTGTTGGTTCTGTTATGAAAAACAAGATTAGTCTGGTATCACGGCCTATTGCTTATGTCTAATGATGCTTTTCAATCTATGCTTCACTCAAAACAGCTGTCACAACAGGCCAAAATGCAGCACAGCTGGAGGATCTCCATGCCACCTTTCTCCTTGACAACATTCATATTTATAATAATGTAAGCAGCACCCTTTGATCCAGGTGATGAGGGTTCGATTCCCAGCTTAGTTCCTTGTGGTATTGGGCAGCTCACATGTGATATATTTTAAAAGAATAGTTAAGCTCTAGAACTTGTTGTATGGTAATGTGGTAATGGTGGTTAGTATATATGGATTTTTAAAAGGTTTGGACAAGTTCCTGGAGGAAAAGTCCATAGTCTGGTATTCAGATGGACATGGGGGAAGCCACACTGCTTGCCCTGGAATTGGTAGCATGGAATGTTGCTACTGTTTGGGATTCTGCCAGGTACTTGTGACCTGGATTGGCCACTGCTGGAAGCATGATACTGGGCTAGGTGGACCATTGCTCTGACCCAGTATGGCTGTTCTTATGTGCTATTTTTATTCCAATTGTTACAGTTAATGACATAGACACATATCTGGCTGATGCTGTACCAAGCGTCACTGGAGCCATCTGCAGGTTATGAAAGCTACTTTGTGCACTTTTAACTCCTTACAGCTGACTGAGCACATGGTGGTATCATCTGCCCCACTACACACACTTACCGTTAATGGCTGAGTAAAGAGGAAACTTCTCTCCACTCTAGAGTCATTTGGCATCTTGAAGATGATTTTTACACTGTCTGGCTCATCTGGGAGAGGTTCCGGAGGAAGACATTCAGACCTCCGCACTTTTTCCTGCTGCAGGTTCTGAGAGTGAAAGGAAGAATATGAAACAATATGAGCCTTGCCAAGACCCATGTGACAAGGCTCCTGCATCTTTCCCCACGTACCTGCCATCTCCTTTCTTCTGCCAGCATTTGCTGATGGGCCGCCTCCTCTTCTAGTCTTTTCTGCTCCTGTTTCTCTCGCTTCTTTCTGTCCTTTTCTTGATCTGCTCGGAGAGATGCCAGGTATGCCTCATCCTGTTGCTGCCTCAGCACCTGAGTTTGGTTCCGTTCTTCCCTGCATACACACATTGACAGCCCATGAAGAACCCAAATATCCCTCAGAGGCAACCCAAAATACAAGAAACTGAGCAGACACCATAGGGAGAACCTTATATTTCTCATACTTAGTGGGAGTACCTTTCCAAGCGTTCTGACACGAGGTAAGTCTGGTTAGAGTCCATGATGAAGGTCAGCTGGTTTATGAGGTCCTCAGCCTGGATAAGACCTTCAAGCCGGCCCACCACTGTCATTCTGCGGTCTTTCAGCATGATCATGGTGAGGAAAGGATATGTGTTTTCACGCAGTGCCTGGGAGACTGCAGGATAAGACAAACACTGTAACAGATCAGAGCAACATGCAGTGCCACTGTATGCCATGAGGGTGTCAGGACCAGACCCCACTGCCTCAGGACACTAATAACAAAGTGGCCATTTAAGCAGAGCACAGGTTAAGAGAAACAGCCTTTATTCTGAACAAAGTGGCCATTTAAGCAGAGCACAGGTTAAGAGAAACAGCCTTCGTACTGGACAAAGAGAAATTTTTAGCTTTCTGTATCTGGGGACTCAGCCACTGGCCACACTGCTGTTCTGTAGCAGGAACTCTTGCTATTAACACACAACGTTCATTTTACTCATCTAGCAATACAAATCTATTGTTAATTCTGCACTCACACCAGTGACAGAAAATGTGCTGTCCACACAAACTTTCAGAGACATGTGCTTCAGTGGCAACCCAGGGAGTGAGGCTGGCCCTTTGAGTGTTTGATATCCTGAGAAAGGGGGAGGGGAAAAGGTAGCACGCTTCCCCCCCAACTCCATCTCTCATGCTTTTCTCTTTCTTTCACCTTTCTCACTTCCCTCTCCGTTACTTTCTTAATCTTCTTTTCTCATTTTTTTCGCATCTCATCCCTGCCCTGCCTCATGATATGCTGAAGTTGTTACAATATCTCCTGGCTCTGGCCACTTGCTCCAGCCTTTTCTCACTTCATGTGATGACTTCCCTAGTGACCAATGCACATCAGCATCCTCTTGGCACTAGGAATGTTGGGGAAGTACTCCCTGTTGGGTCAGAGGACCCTGCAAAAAGCAGCTGGTGGGGCCTGTCACATGGGAAAAAACACCCCTTCCCGACTGCCGGAAGGAAAATTATGGTAGGTTAGAAAAACAAGTTCCTTGGGCTGAGTTTGGGGACCTCGGTAGTTACTAGCGCTTGTCCTAATCCTTTAGATCTGGGTTGTATTCTCTTCCCTTGGCCACTCTCCAAATTCCAGAGTGCTACGGAGTTGAAGGAGCAAAAAATACCTCGGTATCCCTCTGGCTTGTTCGTGGAGCATGCCCAGAAAAGCATCCGGCTGTTAATAAAATGGATGACCTCGGGTCTGCAGAGCGTATTGCTAAAGGAGAAGAAAAGGCACTTTATGGAACTCCAGTAAAAGCAGCATTCGATACAGGGACCACAGCCATCAAACGTACGTCACCTACCGACAAAATTCATCAGAATCTTGGTGATCATCGCCATGAAGATAAACCAACAAAAAGCGAAGCTCCCGTTTGGCATCGTTCAGTGCCTGGAGATGGGGAATGGAGAGAGGAGAAAGGTCACAGACTGACAAACAGCAGCAGGAGAATGCTGGGCAAGGTATGAGCACACTGACGACCCTTTTTCTTTCAGACCATGTCCACAAGAGAAAAAAGCTTTTACGCTTTACAGTTCCCCTGTCCCTTCTCTTTCTGAATTTAACAAACCCAGAAGATGCTATGCTAACATTACTGTGAAATCCCACCCCCCCCCCCCCCCAAGCAGAATGCAAAACATCCCCTTCTAGAACAGGACACTGCCCAAGCCAAGCTTTCCAGGCACCTGCCCGCCCCTTGCTCCAAGACATCCTCGGTGTCACAGCAATCCTTTCCAAGCCCTCACCCTGTGTCTAGGCCGTCTAACTATGCTTCCAGCCACAAATTTTACTACCATTTCCAGGCAAAGAACTGAAAACACTATGTAAAGAAGCTATACAGGGTAAGTGTTGATATACTTATTGGCCATTAAACGGAACATGTTCACCGAGGCAGCCAACAACACATATCTTCTCTTTATAATTAACATAATTACACTTCATTAAATATTGCAGAATAAATTACAATCTTATCACTGTTATATTCAATATTCACTGTCGCTGCCTAAGGATGTAAATGCATCAAAACATTACTCATGCCCAACTCCTCCCCCTGCATCAGGTATATTAAAACATCACTTAAGGTTACAAAATATCTCTTTTTCTTTCATCACTAACCTTTCATATTGTTAGCAATTCCACTGACTTCAGTCAGTTACCTCAAAAATGAAATTAGTAGTTTGTAATTTATTAAAAGGGTACCACCTGCAAGATACAGTAGGCAGAGTATATAGGATACCCATGACTCGACAAGGCATGTAAAACCAGTTTCTTCACTGCTGACCTCTGGTTTTAATTGGGTTCTAGAGGTACTGGGAGATAACATGATGTGCCTAAGTCATATAAACTCTGTGGCAGCTGGGAATGTTCAGCTCTGCCCTCCAGAATGTCTGTGCAGTGTCTTTACTGACCTGGCTGTATGTTCCCTGGTAGAACACAGGGTGGCCCCGTCCATACTTCTCTTCAAATAGCTGGATAAAGGAAACAATGTCCCCTATAGGATCTGTAACTCGACTGCGAGGATCAGGACGGAGAAAACGAAGTGCAAACCTTGGAGAAAAGACAACACTGTTAGAAAAGCTCAGCTTCAGACAACTGAGACTGTAACCAACCCACCGCTACCTTTATAAGGTAAAAATCTCTTATCAGAAAAAAACTGCACAAAAGAAAAAGTGTCTGAAGGCTCTGCACAACTAGGTTTTTTAGCACCAGAAGGCACCAGCAAATTCTATGGACTGGAATTTCTGATGGCATACAGTCTGATCATTTAATGCAGTCATTATATAAGTAAAGTATTTTCAATCTGCAAAGTAAAGCGGGAGGCCAGAAAGAGTGATTATAAAAAACATACCTTTAAACCAAAAACTGAAAATCATTGAAATAGTCACTGGTGTCAAGGAGAGGAATGTTTTCACATAGTCTAAGTACATTAACTGAAGCACAAAAAAACATTACCCCGCGTAAGAGAAGCAAAGGGAGTGGGGTCACCAGAAAGCAGAACCATCAATGCTGCTGTAACAGAGCCAGAGATTAAATACCAAAGGCAAGGGAGGATTAATAGCTCCAGAGAGAGCGTTCTCTCACTGGCTGTTACTTCACCATTTATAATCAAAAGACTGAGGGTGACAGTTTCAGGCAGGAAACGGGAAGAGGAGTATCATTTCAGAGATATAAGGAAAAAAGTGAAAACCAGTTATAGATTTTAAACTGGACCAAGAGTTGCATGATAGATGTGACATTGTGCTTTAAGGTGTGGCCTGAATACAAATTTCCCAGCTCCTATAATCTAAAAGGCTTTAAAAAATGAAATCCCCCCAGAGACTCATCCTGTTCTTTAAACCAACAGAAGGAAAATGGTTCTCTAAAGCTGCCACTTTATTACAAAAGAGAACCAATGGAAAGAAAAGATAACTCTCACAAACATATGCACTGTTCTCCACCCAGCTAACTTAACAGAAAATGTTATAATACTGCATACTACTCCTCCACCCTCACCAGGCCACTCCTTCATGCCACCCACTGGCACATGTTCCTTGGGAGAACACTGATAAGGACTGGCCTGTAGCTGAGACGAGAAGATCCTGCATCACAGTCTGTATCATGTTAAAAAAGCCTTCCGTCTGTAAATGTAGGTCTGAAAAGTGATTCGCTTGGAAACCCTGGTCGGTTTTAAGAAAGCCTAGATATAAAGGGTTCTAAAAAAGGCAGATGCTGCAAGGTCCTGCATCCAAAGCCTATGAAAGAACCCAAATATTTTCAGTGAACAGAGAAAGGAAGATAGCTGTGTTAGTCCAGCTAAAGGTTAATAACAACTAAATATGAAAAATACGACAATGCATTGTTTACTAACTTTTGGAAGCCACAGCCCCCTTCCTCGGGTCAGGATAGTATGAGCAAAAGGAAATATGTTTTCCCCGAAATGGCAGTGCATGCCTGGAAGCCCTTCCAGAGGAGGTGAGAGGAAAAACTGACAGAATTGAAACAGAGGCTAGAAATCAGGCACACTGTACGGAATGACAGAATCCAGAACAGGAGACACAGCATTTCACTGGGGCTGATACTAGGATGCATTTGGAAATGTTCTACATATGGATCCTCTCAACTAAGTCTTTCTGTCATCACTTATTAAGTTATTAGGTTTCCCCGCTGAAGTTTTGATTTCTAAAACTTCTGATTACCGATAATCTAGTCAAAGGCTTAACTCTTCCACTCTCACCACATGGTATAAATTGTCAAGTGAAAGATGTACTCACCGAAAGATATCGAGTAGTGTGTAATACGTAAATCGGAATGGAAGCATTATCAGGTAGTAACCCCATCCTAATAGCCCCTAAAATTTCAAGCACATGATGTTAGAACCAACTTCCAGCAACAATAACAAGAACAAGCTATTGAACTCACTAAACAGGCAAACTGCTTTCCCTTGCTACAGCCAAAAACAGACAGGAAATATTACCCTGGGCTGTGGTCTTGAGACAACATAGCTGTATAGCCTCTGGTCTGCAGTATTCACTTGTAGTGGCCGGGTGGGAGGAGGGTTAAATACACTCGGAACCCCCTCTTGCTCATTCAGCCTGTCTTGTACAGCTGCCTGGGGTAAACAGGAAAGAGATGGAGGTTACCTGTGTTCAACTGAGCTTTAACCTCATACATACCCTACACTCCCAAACTGGATCCTCATGAACTCTCTTTTTCACCAGAACAGCTATGCATGATCCTACTGTCACAAGAATCTCTCCATGTTAGCTGCTGCACTATCCCCCACACAGCACTTCTCCATCAAACTGCTGGTTAATCAAATACCTCAATATTCCAGTTATGCTGTTCAAGGGTATGGCGACATTGGTCCATAGACTCTATTCCAGTCAGGTCCTAAGGAAGGAAACAAACAGCAAATAAGAGAAGCACAGCCTGCGCTCCTAACTGAACCTGCTAAGGAGCAGCAGAGTGGAATTTTCACATTCCTATGAATGATGGTACTTGGAAAGCATGGTATCAACTTCAGCCAGCCCTAGAAATACAGCATTCAAGTGTGCTGTAGAACACAACCAGCAGCCTGCACTGTGTACTCAAAGAGAGTCCAATATTTATTCATATTCTGCCTATCTGGGAGAAGTCTCCCCCAGGCAAAAAGTGGGAGAAAGTTTACACCCCTAAATATCAAGTCAGAGCCCTGTGAAAATGGCATGGAACCTTAGGAGTTACTTCACTGATCTTTTCTTTTTTTTTAATGAGTAAAGCATTCAGAACATCCCAAACTATTCTCCCAGTAGGTAGACAGCTGCCTAGGAGCATCCTTTGGCTGGAAGGCAAGGAAGAAAGGATTCATCAATGGGTCTCCAATATATGCAAATCTCTCATGCATATTCACTGTGGTAATCCTGAAGGTGTTCCTCCAGGAGAGGACCCTAGGAACTGAGCCATTTTCAGTCCCGTGAGTCTGGAAACACACAGCCTGAAAAGGATGGGGTTGCCAAAAGCAACCTTTGCATGTAGTGCTGTACTGTCAATGACTGTCCTGGCTGCAAGAGGGGAAACTCCTCCATCCTGCTAACAATGGCTGAGGGGGACTTCCTACTCCTGTACTTACAGATCAGCCAGAAAGCAACTGTTCTCTAACTAACAAAAGATTGTTGTAATAACACTACTTCATGGCTTATCAGTCAAGTGGCTGGATATGATGTGCTGAACAACTCTATGGCTGACCCGCTAGCTGAACTGCCGCAGAGGAGACATGGTGTGATCCCCAGCCTGGGGTCTTCTACACTCTGGACCTACGAAGCCTTGGTACGCAGTCTAAACTAAAGTCTGTCGCTACAATGATTGGCCCGTATTTTTTTTTTTTTAATACACTAAACTTTTTAAAAAAGATGAAAAAGCCCCAGGTAGTTGTGAATGGAAGGCTCATGGCATCATAGCCAGTACTATTTTGGCTGAAAGTCCAAAGAAGCTGGCAGAAGCTGCTGGACCAAATAAAACATGTTCTCTTATAGGCTTCTGCGGCTGGCGTCATAATTGTTGTGGTTGTCGAGGTCTTGCTACTTCTGAGTAAGTGGAATCAAAGTTTCAGCCATCATGCTGTGGCTTTCTTCAGAGTATGGCTGAAATGTCAGTAACACTTACTGAGACACAGCGAGACCCAGACAACCACAACAATCAAATACAACATCTTTTGTGAGACACAACTCATATTCTAGTGCTTCTAAACCCTCTCCTGGAGGCAGACCTATCCAGATGGGATTTCTACACTAGTTACAATGAATATGCCCAAGATACATTTGCATATATTGGAGTTCTGCATATTCACTGTGGTTATCACCAAAACCCAAATGGATAGATATGCTTCCAGAAGGTTGAGAAGAACAGTTATAGACTTGTGATCTACAGTGCATCATAAACTCTATTGCTGCTTGTGACTTCACAGTATTTGAATAGGCAGGGACAGAAACAGGTATATAGGCAATGGAATAGGGTGGGTCACAGGAGTCATGGCCAAATATTTTGCCCAAAACAGCATCAGCAACTTGGGGGCAAGTCTGGAGACTAATTTGCTACTCCCCTCCAATCAAAATTATATTCCATTGGAGAGGTGACAGAGGAGGAAGAAAAAAAGAGAAAGAATTAAAGGAAGATGAGTAAGGAGATAAAATAGGAAGAGTCAAGGCAGAATTATAGAGAAACTCAGATGATGTGCAATTGAGAAGAGAAAAAAAACTGGAATGATCAGAAAATAAAATTAATAAACATTAAGAAAAATCAGAATGAAAGATGACATTGTGTGAATACACAATTCAAACCGCCAAACTTTTATTTTGAAAAGAACATATTAAAAATTCTGAGTATGCTACCACAGATAGTTCAGCTAGTCCAGAACATAGGCAGCCACAACCAGTTTAAGAAGTCACTTGCAAGGAGTGGACACATGGCACTGGGTGTCAACAGAGCCAAGAGTATGATTTTAAGATTGTGCCCTTGACCTTTAGGTCAATGAGAGGCAATAGCCCAAGATAGTCCTTGAGGTGACACTGTTTTTCATGCTGGAGTTACAAAAAAGGTCTCAGTGACAGAATAAGAACATAAGCGCTCACATTATGAAATAAACTGAGAAGATTTAAGAAGAATCTAAAGAGTAAAATCCTTTTGTTTCTATCAGATGGAATAAACATTTAAATAATTAATAGGCCCCAGCTAATACAGATCAAACTGAGTGGAGTGGAATGGGTAGACGTGAATCGTTTGTTTACTCTTTCCAAAAATACTAGGACTAGAGGGCATGCGATGAAGCTACAAAGTAGTAAATTTAATACAAATCGGAGAAAAGGTTTCATCACTCAACGTGTAATTAAATTCTGGAATTCGTTGCCATAGAATGTGGTAAAGGCAGTTTGCAGAGTTTTAAAAGGGTCTGGATGGCTTCCTAAAGGAAAAATTCATAGACCATTATTAAATTTACTTGGGGAAAACCCACTGCTTATTTCTGGGATAAGCATCATAAAATGTATTGAGGTTTTCTGGGATCTTGCCGGGTATTTGTGACCTGGATTGGTCACTGTTGGAAACAGGATACTGGGCTTGATGGACCTTGGGTCTGTCCCAGTGTAGCAATACTTATGTACTTATGGATAGGTAGCTGCATTAGAGCAAGGGATAGCTTTGGTTTGACAGGCTGAGACTGAATGAATGTGGGAATGGGAGGATATGGGTGACAAGAGTGGGGAGGGCCGAAGAAACATTTGTTTCACTAGTTTGCTAGTAAACATAACCATTGGCAAGTCATAGCTGAAGGAAGATGTCACCTCAGGGCTAGACAAGAGGCTACACTGACCCAGAATACAGTAAAACAGAAATCTAAATCAAGCAGATTCAACCAAGAAACCCAACCTGAGCCTAGCTAATATTAATATATCATGAGCTGAGAAGGTGTTCAAGTTTTCTATAGACAAAAATTTCTTTGGCCAGATGAAACACTTCACAAGCATGTAAACGCTGTCCTGATTACAGGTGTCATGGAGCATCTAACTGACTCATCTTCTTTGTGTGCTTAAAATTAGGTCAAGACAAAACGGGCAACTGTGTAGAGATCTGACTGTACATTTGTCTTTTAGATTGTAAGCTCCTGTAAGCAGGGACCGTCCTTCTATGTTAAATTGTACAGCGCTGCGTAACCCTAGTAGCGCTTTAGAAATGTCAAGTAGTAGTAGTAGATGACCTTTTATTAGGTTTAATGACTTTTGACTACTCGCCTTTCCGAATCTTGATTTTTTTTTTTTTTTTTAATACTGCTACAAGTTCAGGTACACAACTTATTTTCCTGTCCAAGGGGGCTCACAATCTTCCAAGCTATACCCGAGGCATCGGAGAATGAAGTGACTTGGCCAAGGTAATCGAGAGGGTCACTAGGCGAAATAGGAATTGAACCCTGGATTCTCTAGTTCGTGGTCTGCTGCTTCAACCACTAGGCTTCTCTTGACTGATACATTTGGACACTCATGGCTTTATAGAACAATATCCAAAACTACTTTGATTATTTTATGTAACTTATAATATGTTAACACAAGTACACACTGATCTACAGGGCAAGTGAATCCAAAAAAGCTTTACAGTCGGTCTCCGTTTTGTTTTATGTTTTGCCTGCCTACACACTGGCCTGAGTTCTCTTGGGCTTCGTGAGCTTTTGTAGGTGATTGTGTGGGACAAGAAGAGTTTTCCGTCGTATTTATCCCCCTCCCCTTCTGGTGCAGATTCCAGGCCTGCGACAACCCAGCTTTGGGGGGGGGGGGGGGGGGGGGGGACCCTCATTCATTTACTCGGAGTAACATCTTCGGGGAAGGGTTTCCAGGAGCAGCCCCGGAAGGAAGAGTGTCATGTACTGGCCTACGGGACCTCCGATAAGAGAAGGAGGAGAATGGTAAAGGGAGCCAGCCCCCGGCTGAGGCTCTGCGGGCTCCTTCCCAGGACCCCTCACGGGTCCTCCCCACACACAGAGGCAGCGCTACCACATTCCCGGGAACCCGTGTGTGCGGTGCTTTCTCGCCTTCCACTTCCATCCCAGTACCTGGAACTGCAGCAGCTTCTCTGTCTGCTCCTGGGATAAATCCTGCTCACCAGGCGCCGCCATCTTGCCCCGCCGCCGCTCTGTCCCGTCACTCGCCGGAACTGACGTGACGACGACGACGACGCCGGCCGGCCGGCGAGGCGCGCGTGCGCACAAGCTTAGGTAGATGAGGAAGAAAGGTGGGACGCGACCAGTTTGAGAGGGAGAGAGCAGGAGCCGGCATGATGTCAAAACGTTGAAGGCACTTAGGTTGGTCTGTTTCTCCTTCACCGCGCAGCCGTCATTCAAGTACACTCAAAACAATGCAACCAAACGCTGCTGCATCCACGTTGTCCTTCTTTATCGTTTGTAGCATTTTTATTTACTCTCACTTATATTTTTCAAACATGCCAGTTTGTGCAGTGCAGAAAACAAAAAGCGCAAGTTCCCACAAACCATCTTTCTCTTTTGATCTAGACACAGGGGAAAAAAAGATTTTAAATGCACCCAGGTTTCAAACTAATTCATGTTTAATGTGGGATATAGATAATATAAATATAAATAGATAGGTAGAAACTCTACATTTTGAGCACCTGATTCTCATAACATGATATGTGGTTTAGTGGCCCTTTACCAGGAGAAAGAAAAAAACAACAAACAAATCTCTGCATGAATATAGGGTGTCCCTACAACCAGACCTACTACTAATCATTTCTATAGTGCTACTTGAGGTCGTCAGCGCTGTACACTTTATATTCAGGTACTTTCTCTGTCCCTAGAGGGCTCACAATCTATGTTTTTGTACCTCAGGCAATGAAGGGTTAAGAGACTTGCCCAACGTCACAACATGGTTAGCATACACTAAAAATGTTAGTGTGCCTTTGTAAACAGGGCCCTAAAATGCTAACAATTGAAAAAGTGCACCAAAAATGAAGCCGATGGTTGAGACCAAAAAAGAAACATCTAATTAGCTGGATCACATCAAATTTATAATTTTTCTACTAAAAAAATGCTCACTAAACCCCCCCCCCCCCCCCATTTATTAAGCCGCATGCCAATGCTGTCACAGCCCGTTCAAAGTAAATGGGCTGTGTTGGCATTACCACATGGCAGCCTCTAGCATGGGTTAGTAAACAGGGGCGTAAAAAAGCTGAAAAACTTATGCGTTTCAATTTGTACGTTCCACTGATGTCATTATGCATTCCAACCACAGAGGAGAGCTGATATCAGCAGTAGGCAGATGGAAAACAATATAAAAAGCCAAATAACATCAAAAATCAATGGAACTCCACAGTAAGAACTTTAAAAAAGCTTATTTTTACCTCAACATTAATCAGATAAGAAATTAAAATACCTATAAAACATATGGAGCCAATCCAAATCATAAATATATGATAGGCATAATCACAAAACTGGGACAACCCTACATAATAAGAACATAAGAATAGCCATACTGGGTCAGACCAATGGTCCAACTAGCCCAGTAACTAGTCCAAACCTTTTTTAAAGCCAGAAACACTAACCGTTGACACCATATCATCCGGCAGTGAGTTCCAGAGATTAACTATTTTTTGAGTGAAAAAAGTATTTTCTCCTATTTGTTTTAAAACTATTTCAATGTAATTTCATTGAGTGTCCCTGGTCTTTGTACTTTTGAAAGACTGAAATATTGGTTCACTTCTACCCGTTCTACACCACTCAGGATTTTGTAGACTTCAATCATATCCCCTCTCAGTCGTCTCTTTTCCAAGCTGAAGAGCCCTAACCTCTTTAGCATTTCCTCAAATGGGTGGAGTTACATCCCCTTTATCATTTTGGTCACTCTTCTTTGAACCTTTTATAATTCTGCTATATCTTTTTTGAGATACAGCGACCAGAACTGAACACAGTACTCAAGGTAAGGTTCCACCATGGAGCAATACAGAGGCATTATATTATTATCGGTCTAATTTACCATCCCTTTCCTAATAATTCCTAGCATCCTGTTTGCTTTATTGGCTGCTGCCACCACACACTGGGCAGAATATTTCAGCGTATTGTTCATGATGACACCTAGATCTTTTCTTGGGTGCTGACTCCTAGGGTTGAACCTAGTATCAAATAACTATGATTTAGGTTATTCTTCCTAATGTGCATCATTTTGCACTGGTCCACATTAAATCTCATCTGCTATTTGGATGCTTAATCTTCCAACTTCCTAAGGTCTTCCTACAATGTTTTACAATCTTCATGTGTTTTAACAACTTTGAATAGTTTTGTATCATCTACAAATTTAATCACTTCACTCCTTTAAACCATGTTTGTCTATGTGTTCAGTGATTTTATTCTTTATAATAGTTTCCACTATTTTTCCTGGAACTGGAGGAGTGGCCTAGTGGTTAGGGTGGTGGACTTTGGTCCTGAGGAACTGAGTTCAATTCCCAGCACAGGCAGCTCCTTGTGACTCTGGGCAAGTCACTTAACCCTCCATTGCCTGCCGCATTGAGCCTGCCATGAGTGGGAAAGCGTGGGGTACAAATGTAACAAAACAAAAAAAACTGATGTCAGGCTTACCGGTTTGCAATTTCCCAGATCACCCCTGGATCTATTTTTAAAAATAGGCGTTATATTGGCCGCCCTCCAATCTTCAGGTACTATGGATGATTTTAACGACAGGTTACACATTACTAACAGCAA
This sequence comes from Microcaecilia unicolor, assembly GCF_901765095.1. Lineage (NCBI taxonomy): Eukaryota > Metazoa > Chordata > Amphibia > Gymnophiona > Siphonopidae > Microcaecilia > Microcaecilia unicolor. The sequence goes on along the minus strand of NC_044038.1, from coordinate 183,624,730 downwards.
ATCTGCAATTTGATATTTGAATTCTTTCAGTATCCTGGGGTGTATACCATCCAGTTCAGATGATTTACTGCTTTTGTCGATTTGGTTCAGTACGTCTTCTAGGTTCACCAAGATTTCTTTCAGTTCCTCTGCATCATCATCCTTGAAAAACATCTCTGGTACAGGCAGATCTCTTACATCTTCTAAAGACTGAGGAAAATAATTAGTTCAGCCTCTCTGCTATGGCCCTGTCCTCCATGAGTGCCCTTTTCACTCCTTGATGATCTAATGGTCCCAAAGATTCCCTCACAGGTTTTCTGCTTCTGATGTAATCTGAAAATGTTATTACTATGAGTTTTTGTCTCTGAGGCACATTTCTCTTCGTATTCTCTTTTGGGCTTCTTTATCAATGCTTTGCATCTGTCTTGTTTCACATCTTCCTTTAACCATGCTGGTTGTCATTTGCTCTTCTTTCCACCTTTATTCATATGTGAAATACATCTGGTCTTGGCTTCCAAAATGGTATTTTTAAACAATATCCATGCCTGATTTAAAGTCCTAACTTTTGTAGCTGAGCCTTTCAGCTTTTTAAAAACCATTTTCCTCATGTTATCATAGTAAATGATGGCAGATAAAGACCTGTATGATCCATCCAGTCTGCCCAACAAGATAACTCATTTTACATGGTATGTGATACTTTATATGTATACCCGAGTTTGATTTGTCCTTGCCTTTCTCAGGGCAAAGACCGTAGATGTCTGCCCAGTACTGTTCTTGTACTAAGTTCTGAAGCTAACATCGAAGCCCCTTAAAATGTACACTCCAGCCCATCCCTATCTATTCAGTCACGATCAGGGCATAGACCATAGAAGTTTGCCCAGCTCCCGTTTAGTTTCCAATTACTGGCGTCACCACCCAATCTCCACTAAGATTCCACGGAACCATTCCTTCTAAACAGGATTCCTTTGTATTTATCCCACGCATATTTGAATTCCATTACCGTTTTCATCTCCACCACCTCCCGCGGGAGGGCATTCCACATATCCACCACCCTCTCCGAGAAAAAATACTTCCTGACATTAGTCCTGAGTCTGCCCCCCTTCAACCTCAATTCATGTCCTCTAGTTACCCTTTCAACAATTAAATGCTGCTGACACAGTAGATTTCCTTAGTGACTGCACTCCAGTTATTAAGTCAAATTTTATCATTTTATGATCTGTGTTTCCCAGTGGACCCGACACCATTACCTCTTGTACTAAGGCCTGCATTCCACCATATTTTTTTAACACATTCATACCCCACATTTTCTCACTAGTTGCAGGCTCAATGTGGCTTACAATACCATAGGGCAGGCTACGGTTTAGTAAAATACAATTAAACAATGTAATAGTATGATGGTAATCGTATAGGTATCGTATAAAACAATAAAGATAATAAAAGATAATAAGAGATTAATAGAGTTCATTAATTTTGCTGTAACAAAGAACAAGTAAAATTAGGTTGAGTCTGGAAGGTAAGCCTTTTTGAATAGGGTATATATATATATATATATATATATATATATATATATATATTTTTTTTTTTTTTTTTCAAAAGCAGTGAAAAACTAATAAATATAAATATAAAAATGGCAATTTAGAGGAATACTGATAAATCAGTGTCCAGGTTAAGTCCTTGAGGAGTCAGAGTCTTAAATCTAAAAATGAACCTTTGTTCATTTTTAAGCAGCAGGCTATCCACATTTCTCCTCTCCATGATGTACTAGGGATTGCAAGTGCACAGAAGTGATGACTAGCCAGGAGTGTGTGGTCCACCAGCGGTTTCTCCTTAATTTGCCTTTTGATAGCACTCTTGTGCTCAATAATCCTCACATTGAGTTTTCTCTTTGTCTTCCCAATGTATATTAAACTGCATGGACACATTGCTAAATACACTACTCCCTTGCATTTGCAATTGGAGAAATGCTTCAGGTGAAACATCTCTCCAGTTGTTGAATGGACAAATGTCTTGATGTTCAAATTGACTGTAACACACAGAATAGTTTCCACACTGAAAATGTCCAGTGGGTAGCCGTCTTTCTCTGGTGGTTGGTTGTGGTTGTGCTGAGGGGACTAAGGGACTGACATACCTCTTAAATTTAATGGTTCTCTTATAGGGAACCATCATTGGATTGGAAGATTGGAGGGTGGCCAATATAACGCCAATATTTTTACTATATCATTAGACATGTGTGTGAAAGGCATAGTACATACTGTCTTATCACCTTTTGGTCTGTCATCTGGTTTAATAATGATTCCCTGTCTGTGGTAGCTGCTGTCTGGTAGCATTTACTGATGCATCCTTCTGGGTATCCCTTCTCTCTAAGCCTTTTCTTCATGTTATATAATCTTTCTCTGTATGTCTTATGATCTGGTAACAGTGGTTAGTGTATCTGAGTTTTAAAAAAGGTTTGGACAAATTTCTGGAGGAAAAGTCCATAGTCTGCTATTGAGACAGACATGGGAAGCAACTGCTTGTAATGGGATTTATAGTAGGGAGTGTTGCCATGATTTGGGTTTCTGCCAAGTACTTGTGACCTGGCTTGGCCACTGTTTGGAAAACTGAATACTAGACTAGATGGACCATTGGTCTGACGCAGTATGGGCGCTAGCAAGGTTCCAGGGCCCTCTCCCTCCCTCCTCCGAGTTCCAATAGGTTGACCTGGCCAAGGTCGGGGCTGCAGTGAGGTTTCAAATGGGCTTTCTTGGTTCTCACCATTATTGGCAGCTTATCAATCCCCACACTGGTGGAAAGGCTCTTGAAACCTAACTTTTTGGATTTTGTTGTCCCCTAAGAAATGTTGATACTTATATTTGACTTTTTGCTTGTATCTACATTAGTATCTTTTAGATTGTACAGTGCATTGAACTCAATTTGGGGACATAATTCATAATTGTATTGTATCTCTATACAAAACTTTACTGCTTTAGCTATTAAGAGAAGGGAATGAGACTTGATATACAGCCTTTCCTTGCCTCTCTGTCACCTCTGTTTTCTGATCTTCTTTCGCCTCCTGGGTTTTGTACGGAGGGAGTTCGGCGCCCTTCTGTCCTCTGTAACGCTGGGGAATTCCCCGCGAGGCGCTGCTGCCTCTTCTGGTGGCTGGGGGTACTACAGTTCCTGCTGGCGCAGTGACTGCAGCTGCAGGAGCTGGAGGAGGGAGGGACTGCTTGTGTTCGGCAGCCTCGTTGCAGGAAGTGTGGGCAGCAGGGCCGGGCCAGATCCGCAGCATGGCTGATGACTTTGGCTTCTTCTCTTCGTCTTCAGAGAGTGGGGCTCTGGGGGAGGCAGAGGAAGACCCCGCTGCGGCTTTCCTGGCCCAGCAGGAGAGCGAGATGGCCGGCATAGAGAATGCCGAGGGCTTTGGGATGCTCGCAGAGGGCAGACCTGGAAACTTCCAGGAGCAACCGGATCCCGGTAAGTCTGGGAGGGCACAAAGGGCACTGTCAGTCTCCAGAGCTCGGCCTCTCTCTCCAGTGCTCCCCACTCGCTGCAGGGCAGGTGAAAGAAAGGTTGATTTATAGGTGGACTGCGCTGTATCCAGATCTTGACGAATAGGCTGACGAGCAGGTGTTGACTCTAAGCATTGTGTACACCGAGATGAGGAAACAAACTGAATATATGTGTGAAAAAGAAAGGCCTACTGGGCTGTACCTGCTGCGTCTGAATTGTATTTTCTAGGCGAGAGTTGTAGCGTTATTACCAAAGAAAAAATAACAGCACTTGTGAAAAAGTAGTTATGCCTGTCCTATGAGTCAGGGATCAGGGGATGCAGCAGGGAGGGGAAGAGGCAGCTGGTAGGAAGGAAGATTGATTCTTCTTTTGTGCTAAAAATAATGGAAATTAGCAGCTTCTTACGCTTCTCCAGTGTTGGTGAAACTTGTTTCTGTTTAAATCGTCACATGAACTTTGTAAGCTGAAAGATTATACAAGCACCACATCATCATGGAGAGAAAGGGAAACACCCCAGCAATTAAAATCAAGAATTTATTTCTGCCACTAAACACATTGAGCATGCCACGAGAAATCTTGGTTGACAGTAGCCTCTGCTGGCTACAGTGAAATCATCTTTAAAGCTGGAAGACTTTTGCTGTCTTATTCTTCATCCCCCCACAATTGGTGACTGAATGAAAAGCTGGATCTGGTGTACTGTGCCTGTTTTTGTTTTCAATTCTAGTGCACACTGTTACCAAAAGACTGCCTTACCTCTTCTTTCTGTGCTCCCGGGGAAGAGGATGGAAGCCTAGCTCTCTAATCTATATGCTTTTTAAAATAGTTGTAGCATTTTCAAATTTAACAGGAATCTGAAGACTATTTCTCTATATAGGCACATAATTAATAAAAAGATTTCTTCCTTTCTGTGATTAACATACTATTTAAAAAAAAATCAAGGTATGTGGTAGAAAAGTTTGCGCAAATCAATAGATAAGGATACTGGCGCTCTGAACCTCAGAGCTGGAAATTATTTCTCTTTAGCAACATCCTTGCTCATGGTTGAATTCTTAACTCTCCAGAGCGAAGTGTCCCAGTCTTTTTGGTTCTGTGTAGACCTGCCATTAACTTCCAAAAATGTCATGGCTTCCCTTCCCAGTGTTGCCAATCCAGTGCCCACTAGTCCTGTTTATTTCCTTCACAGTCCCTACAGCCTCTCTCTCTTTTCCCACCCTGCTAGTCCTTTCTCGTCTCTTTCTCCTTGTAGCCAGTCTCCTTCCGGCTATTCCCCTCCATTACTATCTCTCCTTCTCACCTGTACCCATATCCTGCTGAACATAAGAACACAAGAGTTGCCCCTACTGGGTCAAACTAAGAGTCCATCTAGCCCAGTATCAAGTACCTGGCACACACTGTCTCCCTTTAATACAGATCTATTTCATGCATATTTATTGTGGACAGTCTGAAAACCCAACAGGGTATGTCCCAAGGATTGGGGTGAGAACAAGCAGTTCTGCGGGGTTCCCGTGGAAGTGTAAGCTGCACCTGCACCAGCCTCTTATCTATCGAGTACCAAGTTCTCTGAGTACTATCTCCTCCTTCTTCCTTGCTTTGACAGCACAAATGTGGAAAGTCTTCCATTAAGGAGGTGGTAGAGACAAAAATGACGACAGAATTCAAAAAGGCATGGGATGAACACAGAGGATCTCTAATTAGAAAATGGAAGTTATAAAAATCATAACCTTAAATGGCTGCATGTGTGTGGATGTGTCAAGTGACGCTTAGGTGGCGACTCTGGCTGTGATGAACTAGGGCCGATACCAGGCAGACTTGTATGGTCTGTGTCTCATACATAGCAATCTGGTTTAGGATGGGCTGGAAAGGGCTTAGGCTGGAACTTCAGTGGCTGGAACATAAGGACAGTGCTGGACAGATTTTTATAGTCTGTGTCCCACAAATGAGAAGACAAATAGACTGGAGTGGGCTTCAACAGCAACACCAGCATAAGGATAGGGCCAGATAGACTTCTATGGTCTGTGTTCCAGAAACACAAAAGAAAGTATATAATATCACACTTGTTGATGTAATCATGAATTGATAATGAGTGTGACTATTGGGCAGACTAGATGGACTGTTCAGGTCTTTATTTGCTGTCACTTACTATGTTACAATTAATCCTATTTGCTCCCGGGCTGATGCGCAGACCTCAGCTCTGACACAGGCATGAGCATTGGATATCACCTGACCTACTGGCGCGTGCATGTGGTGACCTTTCAGCACACAGTGCCAGTAAATCAGAGACAAATCTTAGATGTGCACACTAGAGTGTTCCAAGTTTCAGCTTCCATGTCCTCCTTGCCTACTGTGCTGTGGCTCAAATCCAGAGAGAGACTGAGGGAGCTGACCGGAACTTTCTTTTATGTACATTAAATTCTTGCGGGGTGGGTGGAGATGGGTAAGATTTCTGTCCCCGTGCAACTCTCTACTCTGAAGCCATCTTCAGGGCCATGGGTGAGCGTCACACACTGCCAGCCACTTTCAGGTTATCCTGCCCTGTAAGTACAGGACTCAGCCAGTCAGTTCCTAGAGGTGCCATTTCTGTATGCTTTCCTTTAATACCTTTATCTTCTCGTTTCCAGTTGGTTTCGGGGATCTGGTCACCACACCGGTGAATGGGGGCCTCTTTCCGGTGAGTTCAAGATATTTGTATTGGTAAATCCACTCATGGATATTTGCAACTCACTGTGAATGTCCATGACATGTGGCTAATTTTATTTTTAAAACAATATATATTTAACCAACCAAATAATTTGTGTTATTTACTGTTGGGGGGTTTGCACCACATCTCAGTGTGGTATATACAGCAGATGTTGACACACACCTGGGAGGTGTTCACAGCTCAGTGTAGTGTCTGCAGCACACATTGAGGCATTCCAGAATTATACACCCCCTCCCTCTTTTCCTTGATGGTGGAAATATTTATGTCCCAAGTATTCTGTAATGACAGCTTTTGATGCCACCTCTTTGGCAGGTTGGAATGTATCATGCTGTGTGCATCTGGTTATTTGAATTCTAAAGAGTTGTTCGTACTGTGGTCCATCCCTTTAGCATTCTGCTCCAAATAATTTGAGATGTTGTTCAGGAAGAACTTCAAATAACTGTAACTGAAAGCTTCAGTGAAAAACAATTTGCTCCATTGGCTTTGTAAACATGATGCTGTTGTTAGTGGCAATTTTAAGCTGTTTAACTCATTGTGTTATGATTTTACTTTGTATATTTTTGTGTTCTTGGTTTAATTGTTTATATACTTAGTTTACTATCTTTATAATATTTGTATACAGTAGGGGGATTAGGGACATAAGAGATACATAAAAGTTACATTTGTTTACTGCACAGAAACATTGCCTTGTTCAGCTTCTTTTTGCACTCAGTTTGACATTTTCCCTTTACATTACTTTCCTGTCCTGAAAATTCATATCCGACAGAGGTCAGGGATTAAATCTATGCTGTCTATAAACTCTGAAGCCTGCCTTTGGAACCCGCAGCTGTCTTCTTGGTTATTAACTGTTTGGGTGATTTACTCCTCAATGAATAGTGATTTCAGTTTCCGGTGTTACCTATTTTAAAGGGTTTATCAATATACTAGGAAAAAAAAGCCCGTTTCTGACACAAATGAAATGAGCGCTAGCAAGGTTTTCCTTGGAGTGTGTATGTTTGAGGGAGTGTGTGTGCGAGTGACTGTGTGAGAGAGAGAGAGTGAATGTGCGAGTGTGTGTGTGTGTGACAGAGAGAGAGTGAGACTGGGTGCGAGTGTGTCTGTGAGAGAGTGTGTGTGATTGTCCTCTCTCCCCTGCCCCCCTCCAGCCACCCATCGATTCTCCTCTCTTCCCTGGCCCCACCTCCAGCCACCCAGCTATTCTGCTGTCTCCCCTGCCCCCCCTCAGCAATTGTCCTCTGTTCCCTGCCCCCCCCTCGAACCATGCAGTGATTCTCGTGTCTCCCCTGCCCCCTCCAGCCACCCAGCCTGCCCCCCCTTCAGCCACCTAGCGATTCTCCTCTGTCCCCTGCCCCCCCTCCAGCCACCCAGCGATTGTCCTCTGTTCCCCCCCCCCCCCCCCCTCCGCAGCCACCCTGCGATGTTTAACTGCAAAATTAGGGAGAAACATAGCTAGGCTGTTAGGCATTGTGACTCATGAGCTATCTACTATAATAAAAACGCACCTCCAACGTTCTGAAGCTGACACCGTGGCTTCATTGAAGGGTTCGTATCATTCGTTAGTCTGTCGCCCCACCCTCGCGTCATGACGTTTTGACATGGATCCCTCTGATAGGTCCGCCGCCCTCGACATCACGTTTTAACGCAAGGGTGGGGCAGAGAGAGAGATGTGACAGACTTACAATGTTACGAACCCTTCACTGATGCCACGGAGTCAGCTTCAGAACATTGGAGGTGCGTTTTATTATAGTAGAGATTTATCTCGGAGATCGTCATAGAAAATCTATGAGACGTAGGGTCCCTGATCACTAATGCACATCCTTTGGCAAAGTCCTTGCTGCTTTGGCTTCAGACCGAGGGCTCGAGACATCCCCTCCTCAAGAAGAGTTTAAGGGCAAGATGGGAAGAGGGACTGGGAGGGCAGGGTCAAGGTGGAGTAATGATGAGCCCTAAGACTCTCTTCTGTGCTTTGTGTAGGAATCTGATGGTTATTCAGTCATTGCACAGGCTGACCAGTTGGCCCAGGAGCCCGAGAGCATTCGCAAGTGGAGGGAAGAACAGAAGAAACGTTTGGAGGAGCTGGGTAAGGATTGTGCCACTTGTAACCCCCAATAAGACAACTGGACAAAGGGGAGGAGAAAGCTGCAGAGCATGATAGTGCAATGACGCAGAAATTGGTGTCGAGCGCAGCAGTCAGGCTCAGAACAGGAAGAACCTAGGAAATGAAGGATTATGGTGCAGATGCAAATGAACTGTACCGGGGGTGTTTATGTTGTGGAATAAGGTTAGGAATTCTGTAACCAGAGACACTTCATCTCTTGCTTCTAGATGCAGCTGCAAAGGTGACTGAGCAGGAGTGGAGGGAGAAGGCCAAGAAAGATCTGGAAGAATGGCACATCCGCCAGAATGAGCAGGTGGAGAAAACAAAGGCCAGCAACAGGTGTGTTGGTAGTTGTATGGGAAGAGCCCATATGACATTCTAATCACATAGTAAATGATGGCTGAAAAAAACAAATTAGCCCATTCCACTCAGGCCAATACCAGCCACTCTCACCTCAATGTTCAATCTCTAGTAACATTCTCAAGTATGCCCAGCCTGTATCTCTACCACCTCCAGTAGTCGGCCAGTTCAGGCCGTGTCATTTTTCTCTTTGATTCTTACAAGATCAAGACTAACTCGAATGCCCAGGTGCCCTTCCTTCTCTTGCTTCCAAGTTTTGTTACATACAAGAAATTTGCAGATCCTGAGGATCCAGCAGGGCTGTGGGATATATTGGAGAGGTTTGGGAATTGCTCATCTATGGTATTTTATTCATTAGATTTATTACTGCCTTTTCCAATCATAGTGCAGTGAAATTGGGCAGCTAGACGGGCTTAACCATCAGATTCAACCCGTCTTGCATTCTTACTCTGGACTGTTACAACTCACTCTTTGTCTAACTGTCTGAAAGATTAGCAGCTTGTAGTGAAATTAACACTCTCTTTCTCTCTCTCTTTTTCTTCCTTACCCCTCCTTTAACCCTTTCTGCCTGCGTGTCTGCTCACCTCTTCTCTAGGATTGCTGATAAAGCCTTTTACCAGCAGCCTAATGCTGACGTCATTGGCTATGTGTATGTGGTTTCTTTATCCTTTTATCTAACACCACCGCTCACTGCACACAGACATCCTGCAGCTCTGCTTTAATTGCCTGATGCACATTGTAGCAGGCGGCAGGCAGCAGAAGTGCTTTTCTTGTGCCCTCATAATAAACGTCACACAGCACGTTCTAACAGAAGCATCCTTCTCATGTCATTATTGGCTGACCCGTGATTGCAGCAATTCATGTATGGACTGATCTACTAGTGCACGAGATGAATTCATGGACAAACCAGGAATATTCAAGGAATGGCTGAGCACACAGACTTAGACCCGGTTAATCGGTGTGTTCTGTTTATCCTGAAAGACAGCAGGGCACGATGATGTGGCACATACTTAATTAGGCTGGTAGAGGCTGCCAGCTTAAAGGCCAAGTTTTTGCTTCTGCAATAAGACTTCAGTTCACATACCCCAATGAGATCCCCTCGTAGTTTATTTAACCTGCAGAACTGACGTGCTCAAGTGTACATGAATAGTGGCAAGATTGCCATGCAGTATAACATCTTTTACCTGCCCTTCTGCTTTTCAGGGCATCAGATGAGAATTTCATCTCAGAACCCAAGGACGATTCACCAGGCTCAGAATGGGAGAGAGTTGCCCACCTGTGTGACTTCAACCCCAAGAGTAGCAAGCAGTCAAAGGACGTCTCTCGAATGCGCTCAGTACTCATCTCCTTGAAGCAGAGCCCACTGGCGTACTAATCCTCTGCGGGGCAAGCAATATCCATAAAGGAACAGGAATATGAAGTGGGGGAGGGGCAGGGGCAGCAGCCCTGACCCTTCAAGTTCTATTGTAACCTTTCGGGAAGAGAATCACTCCTTCAGTATGAGATGCTTTGCACTTTGAGGGTTCTCTCTATGCAGCCCTATGCTTTCTCACGTTGACTTCACTAATTTTGGGAGTGGGATGTTGTAGTGTATTGTGTGTGTGTGTCTGGTTTAGATAAAGTTACCAAAGCAGCACTACATCACAACTGACCTGGATAAAGAGTGCCCTTTAGTTCCAATAAGGATTTAAACTGGTTTATTGCAATCTCATATATGTTATTGTAAAGCTTCCAGGCAGCCAGAGCTGTTTCCCTCCCCATCTCCAGGTAATTGCATAGTCTGGAAATCTCAGATTCCAGGCTGCACTGAATCACCATTCAGGAATTCCCCCCCCCCCCCCCCCCCCCCCAAAGACTCTCAGTGTCACACCCAGAACTTAGAAAATCCTCCTTCAAACTGGGGAGAAAGATTAAGAGGAAACTGAGCATTGAGGTCGGGACTTAAAAGCAGTTTCCACATCTGGGAACAGCCAAAATCCTTTCAAAGCTGGGACTGGACACCAGACCTACTGTTGAGGCATGGTACTGGCTGCTCCTGCTACCTTGCTCTCTGCAGTTCCTTTCAAGGTGAGAGTATATTATGTAGCAGAGATCCTGAAACCTTTTAAAGGATAAAATTAGTTTTATTAAGTGGGCTTACATGACTGTGTAATCTGAAACCATACTCATCACTTCTTTTGTAGGGCACAGCTTTAACACTACAGGTGGTGCTGATCATGTGGGGTGGGCTTGTATAGCTGTATATCATGTGGCAGACAGCAGGTGCACTTAGAATGCAGCCTATTAAAAAGCTCTCCTACATCCTTTGAGCTCTGTATTGAGGTTCTACTCTAGTATCGTGGATGCAGTCTGGTTATACATCTGTGGGGTTTACAGACCCTGCTTACTGCAGCCTGACACAGAAAACAGCCAATGTCCAAAATCCAGATTGGAACCTTAGGGGAAAGTAGTGAATTTTGAGTGATGAGGGCAGCAGAGGCTAGTAGAATGAGCTGCTCTAAGAGAGGGTATGTTTCCTGTCTGCTCACTTTGGGACATTTCTCTTCCAGCTGCTTGTGCAGGATTCCTTGCAGATAACAGTTAAAATCGTGTGGTGCCTTTAACCCTGCCTCTGCTTGTACTGGCTTCCCTTTGTTTTACTGTTGCATGAAATTCCCAGTTTCTGCTTCTCAGGACCATACTCTCCATGTATTACAATAAAATGAGGATTGTTTTACTCTAGTCTTCCAAGGAACTACCTGAATAAGTAATTTATTTTACAAATTTATAGGCAGCCTACCAAGGAGAAAGGCCTCATCTCAGGATAAAACAAACAATTTAACAGAAGCTAAACTAAAACCCATCCAGCTGCTAACACCCCCCCCCCCCCCCCCCCAATGAGGAAAATGCTTCACGAGCTGCCTTCAAATTTTTTTTCCCAAAAGGAGAAAACAAATCAACTAACTGCAGGGGCAGATTATGTCACTGTGCCTGTGGTAGAAAAATCCCAAGCCTGTGTGATAACTAGTCTAGGCTCTGAACAAAGGGCACAGTCTTGTAGACCGTGAATCACCCTAAACCACAAGAACTTTGACTTTTACCCTACTGGGTAATGGTAGCCAGTGAAGATTAAAAGGTAGCAGTCAAAGGAAGTTCACCATCCTGCGCTATTTGTAATGCTTTTAGTTCCTGGGCTATTGCAAATCCTATGACCTTGCGTAAGTCACTTTTTTTTTTTTTTTTTATTTGTACCCCGCGCTTTCCCACTCATGGCAGGCTCAATGCGGCTTAGGTACTTACTTTTCTCCGAGGACAAGCAGGCTGCTTGTTCTCACGACTGGGTTGATGTCCACAGCAACCCCCACGAACCAGAATAAAACTTCCCGCCCGTGCGCGACCGCATCCCGCTCAGTTTTTTTTCGATTCCGCGCTGGAGAGAGACGTGTTATCGTCTCTCTCTCTGTCACCCCCGGAAACCGCGAGTTTTTTTTCTCTTTTCGTACGCGTTCGCGCCTCTTTCTTTTTCTTCTGAAAAAAAAAAGAAGTTTGTCCCCTCGTCGTCTTTAGCCACGGGGGCGCCTCGTTGCAGCCTTGTGGCCGCACAGTCGTTTCTTTTTTCGGGTGTGCTTTTCACCGCCACCATCGACGACTTTGACTTCGCCGACACGATTTTTCCGTTGATGTCCTCGAAGGTCCCAAGCGGATTCAAGAAGTGTGGTCGGTGCGGCCGGCAGATCTCGCAAACCGATACTCGCGCTTGGTGCCTCCAGTGCCTTGGGCCGGAGCATAATACCAAGACGTGCACCTTGTGTCTCAGCTTGCGGAAGCGGACACAGGTGGCGAGGCAAGTTCTTTGGGACCGTCTTTTTGGAACTTGTGACGGCCCCTCGACGGCATCGGTGTCGACGGCCGGATCTTCGGTACCGGTACTGATGTCGACGAAATCGGTACCAACGATGGCACCGACCCCAGGAGTACAGGTACCGTTGGCCTGCCGGCCTACCGGCGATGGCGGGGGTGAGCGGCCGCGCGGACAATCGGCCCCGGCCACTCCCTCTACCCAGGGCCATCGGGACCAAACCCTGTCAGACCTGATGCCTCGAGGCCGGGGGGGTTCTACCTCCTCTTCATCACTGCCGCCGAGTGCCGATGACGGGCACCGAAAGAAAACCAAAAAGCACCTTCATCAGACGCCCACGGGACTACCAGCTCCGGCGCATCCAGAGATGATTCAACGCCGAGGAAGTGGCAGTGTCAAGAGAAGCGTTCCCCCTCGGTTGAAGAGGTGTCACTGCGTCAGTCCATGGGTGCTTTGGTACCGTCTCCTGGACCCGAGCAGCTTCCGACACCCACACCGGCCCCCCTGCCTTTCCCGACAGCGGGCCTTGACGAGTGCCTCCGAGCCATCCTTCCAGGGATTCTGGAAGGGCTGATGCGCCAGGCTTTGCCGGCACCGGGGGTGCTTGCGCCCCCGGCGCAGTTGATCGAGGTGCCGGTGTGCTCTAGCCTGATGCCGAGGCCTCCAACACCGACGCCGCTTGCGGCACCGGTGTCGACCGCCACGCAGGTGGAATCCCCGTCGTCGATGGAGGGAGCTTCATCCCCGCCGGCGCAGGAGACCACCGCTCGACGCCATCATCAAGGACATGGTTCCTCGCAGTCGAGACGGGCCCGGTTCAGGTCTGAGCTGCAAGAGCTCATGTCCGACACCGAGGAAGAGGCCTCGTAGGGGGAGGAGGAGGACCCCAGATATTTCTCCTCAGAGGAGTCTGAGGGCCTTCCCTCCGACCCCACTCCTTCACTGGAGAGGAAGCTCTCGCCCCCTGAGAGCCTCTCCTTTGCCTCCTTCATCAGGGACATGTCTATTTGCATTCCCTTCCCCGTGGTCTCTGTGGATGAGCCAAGGGCTGAGATGCTCAAGGTCCTCGACTATCCATCACCACCTAGAGAGTCTTCCACGGTGCTGTTGCATAATGTCCTCAAAAAGACACTGCTTCGGAACTGGCTGAAGCCCTTTTCTAACCCCACCATCCCCCAAGAAAGCGGAGTCCCAATACAGGATCCACTCTGACCCAGAGTTGATGTGGCCCCAATTGCCTCATGACTCGGCGGTCGTGGACTCTGCTCTCAAGAGGAGTTCGAGGGATACTGCCTCGGCGCCCCCGGGGCGGGAGTCTCGCACTCTGGACTCGTTTGCGAGGAAGGCCTACCAATCTTCCATGCTTGTGACCCGCATCCAGTCATACCAGCTCTACACGAGCATTCACATGCGGAACAATGTGAAGCAACTGGCGGACCTGGTCGACAAGCTCCCTCCGGAGCAGTCCAGGCCTTTTCAGGAGGTGGTCAGGCAGCTGAAGGCGTGCAGAAAGTTCCTGTCCAGGGGTATGTATGACACCTGTGATGTGGCATCTCGAGCTGCGGCCCAAGGTATAGTGATGCGCAGACTCTCCTGGCTGCGTGCCTCTGACCTGGACAACCGCACCCAGCAACGACTGGCGGATGTCCCTTGCCGGGGGGATAACATCTTTGGCGAGAAGGTCGAGCAGTTGGTGGACCAACTACACCAGCGGGAAACCGCTCTCGACAAGCTCTCCCACCTGGTGCCTTCAGCATCGACCTCAGCAGGTGGACGTTTTTCCCGGGCCAGGCAGGCTACACCCTAAGCATACAACAAGCGTAGGTACACCCAGCCGGCCCGAAGGCCTCCTCAGGCACAGGGACAGTCCCAGCGTGCTCGTTCCCGTCAACAGCGTGTGCCTAAACAGCCCCCTGCGCCTCCACAGCAAAAGCCGGGGACGGGCTTTTGACTGGATCCATGGGAACATAGCCGCCATCAAAGTGTCCGTACCGGACGACCTGCCGGTCGGGGGGAGGTTGAAAGTTTTTCACCAAAGGTGGCCTCTGATAACCTCCGACCAGTGGGTTCTCCAAATAGTGTGGTGCGGATACACCCTGAATTTGGCCTCCACTCCACCAAATTGCCCATCGGGAGCCCAATCCTTCAGCTCCCATCACAGGCAGGTACTTGCAGAGGAACTCTCCGCCCTTCTCAGTGCCAATGCGGTTGAGCCTGTGCCACCGGGGCAGGAAGGGCAGGGATTCTATTCCAGGTACTTCCTTGTGGAAAAGAAAACGGGGGATGCGCCCCATCCTAGACCTGAGAGGCCTGAACAAATACCTGGTCAAAGAGAAGTTCAGGATGCTTTCCTTAGGCACCCTTCTACCAATGATTCAGAAAGACGATTGGCTATGTTCCCTGGATTTAAAGGATGCTTACACTCACATCCCGATACTGCCAGCTCACAGACAGTATCTCCGATTCCGTCTGGGGACACGGCACTTTCAGTATTGTGTGCTGCCCTTTGGACTCGCCTCTGCACCACAGGTATTCACGAAGTGTCTCGTGGTGGTTGCGGCATACCTACGCAAGCTGGGAGTGCATGTGTTCCCGTATCTCGACGATTGGCTGGTCAAGAGCACCTCAGAGGCAGGAGCTCTTCGGTCCATGCAGTGTACTATCCACCTTCTGGAGCTGCTGGGGTGTGTGATAAATTACCCGAAGTCCCATCTCCAGCCAGTCCAATCTCTGGAATTCATAGGAGCGCTGCTGAATTCGCAGACGGCTCAAGCCTTCCTTCCCGAAGCAAGGGCCCAGAACCTTCTATCCCTTGCCTCTCAGACCAGAGCTTCTCAGCAGGTCACAGCTCGGCAGATGTTGAGACTCCTGGGTCATATGGCCTCCACGGTTCATGTGACTCCCATGGCTCGCCTTCACATGAGACCTGCTCAATGGACCCTAGCTTCCCAGTGGTGTCAAGCTACCGGGAAACTAGAGGATGTCATCCGTCTGTCCATCAGTTGCCGCAATTCGCTGCACTGGTGGACCATTCGGACCAGTTTGACCCTGGGACGACCATTCCAAATTCCGCAGCCCACGAAAGTGCTGACGACGGATGCGTCTCGCCTGGGGTGGGGAGCTCATGTCGATGGACTCCACACCCAGGGTCTGTGGTGCCTCCAGGAACAGGATCTTCAGATCAACCTCCTGGAGCTCCGAGCGGTCTGGAACGCGCTGAAGGCCTTCAGAGATCGGCTGTCCTACCAAATCATCCAAATTCGGACAATCAGGTTGCAATGTATTACATCAACAAGCAGGGGTGCACCGGATCTCGCCCCCTGTGTCAGGAAGCCGTCGGGATGTGGCATTGAGCTTGCCAGTTCGGCATGCTTCTCCAAGCCACATACCTGGCAGGCGTAAACAACAGTCTGGCCGACAGACTGAGCAGAGTCCATGCAACCGCACGAGTGGTCGCTCCATTCCAGAGTGGTACGCAAGATCTTCCGAGAGTGGGGCACTCCCTCGGTGGACCTTTTCGCCTCTCAGACCAACCACAAGCTGCCTCTGTTCTGTTCCAGACTACAGGCACACGGCAGACTGGCGTCGGATGCCTTTCTCCTCCATTGGGGGACCGGCCTCCTGTATGCTTATCCTCCCATACCTTTGGTGGGGAAGACCTTACTGAAGCTCAAGCAAGACCACGGCACCATGATTCTGATAGCGCCTTTTTGGCTCCGTCAGATCTGGTTCCCTCTACTTCTGGAGTTGTCCTCCGAAGAACCGTGGAGATTGGAGTGTTTTCCGACTCTCATTTCGCAGAACGACGGAGCCCTTCTGCACCCCAACCTTCAGTCTCTGGCTCTCACGGCCTGGATGTTGAGGGCGTAGACTTTGCTTCGTTGGGTCTGTCTGAGGGTGTCTCCCACGTCTTGCTTGCCTCTAGAAAGGATTCCACTAAAAAGAGTTACTATTTTAAGTGGAGGTTTGTCGTTTGGTGTGAGAGCAAGGCCCTAGAACCTGCTTGAATACCTTCTGCACTTATCAGAGTCTGGCCTCAAGACCAACTCAGTAAGGAATCACCTTAGTGCGATTAGTGCTTACCATTATCGTGTAGATGGTAAAGCCATCTCTGGAGAGCCTTTAGTCGTTCGATTCATGAGAGGCTTGCTTTTGTCAAGGCCCCCTGTCAAGCCTCCTGCAGTGTTATGGGATCTCAACGTCGTCCTCACCCAGCTGATGAAACCTCCTTTTGAGCCACTGAATTCCTGCCATCTGAAGTACTTGGAAGGTCATTTTCTTGGTGGCAGTTACTTCAGCTTGTAGAGTCAGTGAGCTGCAAGCCCTGGTAGCTCATGCTCCTTATACAAAATTTCATCATAAGAGTAGTACTCCGCACTCACCCTAAGTTCCTGCCAAAGGTGGTGTCGGAGTTCCATCTTAACCAGTCAATTGTCTTGCCAACATTCTTTCCCAGACCACATACCCGCCCTGCTGAACATCAGTTGCACACAATGGACTGCAAGCGAGCGTTGGCCTATCTGGAGTGGACACAGCCCCACAGACAGTCCGCCCAATTGTTTATTTCTTTCGACCCCAATAGGAAAGGGGTCGCTGTTGGGAAACGCACCATCTCCAATTGGCTAGCAGATTGCATTTCCTTCACTTACGCCCAGGCTGGGCTGGCTCTTGAGGGTCATGTGTTAGAGCCATGGCAGCGTCAGTGGCCCACTTGAAGTCAGCCACTATTGAAGAGATTTGCAAAGCTGCGACGTGGTCATCTGGCCACACATTCACATCACATTACTGCCTCCAGCAGGATACCCGACGCGACAGTCAGTTCGGGCAGTCGGTGCTGCAGAATCTGTTTGGGGTTTGAATCCAACTCCACCCTCCAGGATCCGAATTTATTCTGGTCAGGCTGCACTCTGTTAGTTGTTCTTCGTAGGTCAATTTCTGTTATGCCCTCGCCGTTGCGAGGTTCAATTGACCTGGGTTCTTGTTTTGAGTGAGCCTGAGAGCTAGGGATACCCCAGTCGTGAGAACAAGCAGCCTGCTTGTCCTCGGAGAAAGTGAATGATACATACCTGTAGCAGGTGTTCTCCGAGGACAGCAGGCTGATTGTTCTCACCTACCCTCCCTCCTCCCCTTTGGAGTTGCATTTTTACTCATTCCTTTGCTTGTCATTCAACTGAGCGGGAATGGTCGTGCACGGGCGGGAAGACGGCTGCGCATGCGCGGTGGGCGTGCCCTGCGTGCGGGACCGCCCGCGAAGTTTTGTTCTGGTTGGTGGGGGCTGCCGTGGACGTCAACCCAGTCGTGAGAACAATCAGCCTGCTGTCCTCGGAGAACACCTGCTACAGGTATGTATCATTCGCTGTACCTGGGGCAATGGAGGGTTAAGTGACTTAACCAATCAAACCCTTCCCTTCCTAAGGTTCAGGAGGGAACAGAACATGGACATTTTCATCAAGTCCAGTGCATTAGTTTCCAAACCTGTCCTTGGGTATCCACAGCTACTCTGGTTCTCAAGATAGCCAAATGACTGCACCATCTCCGCTATATGGACAGCCTGAGAGCCTGACTGGCTGTGGCTAGGCAGGGAGCCAGTGATACCACATACGTACAGAAGGAAAAATCAGAATGGAGTTAGTACAGTGACATCACTGCAAACTGAAGCCCTGCACTTATCAGCTATAACTCCGGGCAGCAACAGTGCTAATTTCTCTCTCTGTCTTACACATGGACACAGAACCAGTGTCAACTTCGCTCATTTCTGTGAGTATGGGATTTTAAAAAATTTGCAGGTAGCTTGTTTTTGGGCTTTTTCCCGCTAGTGGGACATAAGCACAGTTGGCAACACTGACTTCCTGTGACCTTACAGGATGATGCGTCCCTCCTATGCAGTAGCAAACATCAAAGAAAGATGACACCAATGGCGGGAATACGAGAAGTTTCAATCTCGTAGATGAAAAGAGTAGCAGCTTCTCTTAGGCCACATTCTGAGAGCCATTCAGAATGTGCGCACTACTCTGCTTGCCAGTTCGTACTTGTTGAAGGAGTACAGATTGTGTCAGCAGAGCACAGGGATATGTGGAAATCTGCCTATATGGAGGCACAGTAGGTATGCTTACCATTAGGCTGAGCACTGTCAGGGCTGGCATTAGATGATGCACATGGATATGTGGAAATCTGCCTGTATGGAGGCACAGTAGGTATGCTTACCATTAGGCTGAGCACTGTCAGGGCTGGCATTAGATGATGCACATGGATATGTGGAAATCTGCCTGTATGGAGGCACAGTAGGTATGCTTACCATTAGGCTGAGCACTGTCAGGGCTGACATTAGATGATGCAATCAGGGAAACTGCTGAAAAAGGCATAGATTACTAGTAGGCTTTGGAGTCCCCTTCTAAATTTCTGCTCTGGGCCCCAGTATGTCCAACTTTGGTTCTGAGCACTATCTCCCTCATTCTATAATAGCTCACCAAAATGAATTGTCTGCATACTTACATTTATAGAATACTGCTATTCACACAGTAAAATTCATAACACAGTTAACAGCAATTCAGATTTATAAAGATAGTTGACATTCATGAAGTCAACCATTTAAATTCACATATATATATTTTTTAATTTGGACCATCAGAAACAGTGAATCACCACAATGCAGTATATAACTGCTTGAACTATGCCTATTCTTATGTCCATGCCTACTTTAGTATCTTAACCTTTGTGGCCGACCCTTTTAGCTTCGTAACCCTTTTCCTCATTTCGTCAGAGTTGCCCTTTTGAAAAGTAAATGCTACTACAGTAGATTTTCTTAGTGACTTCACTCCAGATATCAGCTAAAATTTTATCATGTTATGATCATCTCTTGTACCATGCCCTGCATTTCACTAAGGACCATATCTGAAATAGCTCCCCCTCTTGTCGGGTTCTTGGACCAGTTGCTCCAAGAATCAGTCATTTATTATATCTAAGAATTTTACCTCCCTAGCACTCCCTGTTCTAACATTTATCCAGTCAATATTGGTGTAATTGAAGTCAATCCTTAATATATAATATTCTACTTGCTTTGTATTTATTGCTGGATTTTCTAGAAGTCTTGAAGTAAGGAGAAAAAAAAAGACCTCAGTGAACAACAGAGACCACTTATTTCGTAGGTAAAAACCTTCAGTATATAGGTGGCTCACATTTAATCATTGGTCATTAAAAACTCCAAATACTGATAAAGTTTTCCTTCATCATCTTCAGCAAATATTCAAACAATACAACTGTAGAAAAGAAGATATGCAACAAATTTTTCCAGTTATAACACTGGACTTTAAAAATAAAGGTAAGTACTAAGTTCCAACACAGTCCCGGCAGGGGTTCCCTGTTTCACTGGTAAAGCTGCTTCAGGGGATAAAGTTCACAACCCACTGTATAAAATTGAAATAGAACTTAAAGTTTTAATCAAACTGGAATTGGTTAAATTCTTCATGCTCTTTCCATGACCCATCTAAAATGGCTTCAAACTTGCCTTTGAAGTCAGCAGTGGCAGCAATTCATACAGAGGTCTTTTTTTTCCACGATTAGAAAATCCAACAATACATACAAAGCAAGTAGAATACTGTATATTAAGGACTGATCAAATTTTACTGATCCTTGATAATTCTGGTAATTGAAATCACTCATTATTATGTTGCCCAGTTTGCCAGTTCCTAATTTCTGTAAACATTTCTTCTTTTGTCTGTTTGTTCTGTTGTGGTGGACAGTAGTACAGGCCCTACCTATATACTCTTTCCCTTCACACATAGAATGTGTATCCACAAGAATTCCACACTGCTGTTTCATGTAGACTATTTGTTTTGTTTGACTCAATTCCCTCTTTAACAGTGCGACTCCCCCTTCAATTTGATCCACTATCATCGCAATATAATTTGTACCATGATAAGTGTCCAATTTATTGTCTTCCTTCCACCAGGTCTCTAAGATGCCTATTACATCTACCTCTTTGTTTAGTGCTATATACTCCAACTCTCCCATCTTATTTTTATGCTAATAAATGCTACATTTAGGTGTTCCTTTTATACCAGCAATCGACCTATTGTAAATATGTACCCCCCTACATTTAGGCACCACAATGCTAGTTTATGCTAATAGTCTAAAAGAACATTCATGCATGTAAGTGTTCTTACAGAATAGGCTCACTGCATTTTTAATTAATACAGCTATTGTGACAACATAGGCAATACTGATGATGTCTGGTATGTTTTGACTGACTGACATGGCCTTGGCTGAGAATGTGCAGTTGATGTACTGGAGTTATGTTCCTACATAATAATAAAAATATTTCTAGCCCGCTGTATCTAAAATAATCTAAGCAGAGAACAAAAGAACATACATAATAAAATCCAGTTTAACAAAGAATGACATAATAAAACAAAATCATTCATAACTACAGACTTTACAGAGTATTTTAGTGTTTGATTAATCTTCACCGCATGTTTAAAAAAATTGGGCTTATTTTGGGGCTTGATTTGAACTGATATTGCTTGGGGTTTTTTTAAGCACAATGCGCTGTTTTTCCAAGTCTACCTGCCAACACTGCACAGAACAGGTACAGCACAGGCATCAGCAGTACAAACTACCCTTACAGAGACAGGAATTACAATGATTTGGTATTTATATTTTACAACATTCTTTCACAAACTAATTTTGAAGGAATTAAGAGACACTGCAAGACTGCAGATCATTAACACATTTGTCATAGGTTTTAATAATACAAATTTTACACAAATGCCTCTATATACCCAAACTAGCTTGCATTCTGGCTCCTCAGCTTTGTCTCCTGGGTCTTTTGGAGCAAACAGCTCATGAGGACAGAAGGCTAGAAGGGGCTGTTACAGGTCTTCAGTATATAAAGTGTAATGTAAAGTTAAGCTTCCCATTAAATCCCCTGAAAACAATTAG
Organism: Microcaecilia unicolor; assembly: GCF_901765095.1. Lineage (NCBI taxonomy): Eukaryota > Metazoa > Chordata > Amphibia > Gymnophiona > Siphonopidae > Microcaecilia > Microcaecilia unicolor. The sequence goes on along the minus strand of NC_044038.1, from coordinate 183,603,328 downwards.
AGGTCATGCTGCATATTCCAGGAGGAAACCCAAGAGGCAGGCTCCAACCGATACTAAGGATACGTCCCCATCTCAGCAGCCACCGTTACTCCACAGAACAGTCATGCGAATAGGCTGAATCAATGCTGTGGTTTCATGGCCGCAGTAACCACCCCCACCATGATGGCAGCAACAGTAAAGCCTTGAGCTAGGATACGTGCCCGCATCAGCAACTGTGACTGCCGAGTCTTCCCATGCTTGAAAGCGATAAGCCCATATGTCAGAGCACCTGCAGTAGCTAGGCAGCCTAGAAATGAGGAAAGAGGGGGCAAAGCACAGGGAGTTACTGAGCTTTCATTTACTACATTACAAGCAACATCAGTTTCATGGTGTCAACATTTTTTTTTTCGTCATTTGACTTCAAAATATGACAAGACTTGACTCTACTGAAATGTTACCTCTGGCATAAGATGGAGAATTGCTGTATGTTAGTGCTGGAAAAAGGTCTTAAAGGGTAGAGGTGTACTAGCCCTAGACTACATGGTTGTATGCACTGTAACTGGCTTTCATCCATGATGTTCTGACACTTTTCTGATCACTAGATTGAAATATTTTGTAGCATGATCTTTTCTGGAGTGCTGACCTCCTTAGCTCACACAATCACAGAAGGTCTCACTATAAAAGCAGCATCTACACTCCATCTAATAATGTATTCATGAATCAAATCAATCTTTACATAAAAAAAACACAGGATGTGCATAGATCAGGATCATTTGGTCTACCCAGTCTGTCCACTTGTATTTGCAGAGTAGGTTTGACTTGATCTGTAGATTTCTTTCTGTCTTTGATGCCAAGATTCATTGGTTTATCCCACAAGTTTGAATTCTGCCACTATTTTGGTTCACCTGACCTCTGTTGGACCAGATACCTACTACTTTCCCAACTGCTTTGTCACAGTAACTGATCACCTTGAGGTCATCTGAGATGATGCCCAGGTCTCTACTTAACTGCTATTTCTCCATCTCCACAAAAGGTATTTAGCCTTTAGAGTTCTTCACCCCAAATGTAGGATTTTACATTTTCTCGGCTTACACTTCTGCGCATTAAAAAAAAAAAAACATTTCATCTAATTTATCTCCGGTTACTCTGCTGCTTATTTTCATGTTACGTGCAAGCAGACACGCTTTCCCTTAGTCCCCTTCCCAAGGTTACTCAGAAAGACAGAGAACTGCTCACTTTCCCTTCACCAGATTAGACCCACTGATCGGCAATCTCTGGAATCTATTTCTCAACCAATTTCGCCGTTTAGGAAGTTAGTTCCAATGATTTTATGGGGAACAGTAGCAAATGCTGAGTAGCATAATCACAGCATCCCCTGGGCCTTTACAGACACTGAGGCAGATGAGAGCACAATAAAGTGAAATAAATACAGGCAAAGCAAAATACCCCCCCAATCCACCACTATCACCAAAAGGCATCTTATGCGGGAGTTTCCTGTGCTAGAGCGCCAGTCCTGCGACACATTTAACCTACAAGACCCCGCCGCCTCTCACCGATGGGCACGAACGGATTCTGCGCGAACTTGCGCGAAAACTTGTCGCTGAAGGTCTCCTGCTCGCGTGGGGGCTGCGGGGTGAAGCCATCAATATACGGAGCACCGCTCGGAGTCTGGGTCGCATTTTCAGCCATCCCTGCGCCTCCTGACGCCATCAGTTCGCGACGGAAGGGGTGGGGCTCTATGCGGCAATAGACGTAGGGATGGGCGGGGCTGCGCGACACTGGATTGGAGGTCAGAGCCTGGTGGGCGTAGATTATGCGCCATGTTAGCTTTTCCCCTCCCCGCCACTCATAGGGTTGGTTGCTTGCTTGCTTGCTTGCTTGCTTGCTTGCTTGCTTTGTTTTCAGTGTACGAGAGATGACGGCTGTGCGGGGGAGTGGAAACAGAGATTAAACTAATTGGCTTCCTTGGTTACAGTGAACTAATTAGGCTCACTTTGTCTTTTTTATTCAAAGATTTTGCAAAACACAAAGGAAAAACAAGAAACAACAAACTGAGAGCCCTGACATTGTGATGCACATTACATATAAAATATAGTCAGGCAGTATCTTGAACAAAAGAAGATATAGGAGATCGTTTATCAGTGAATTTATGTATCTGGATCTCCTTGCTAGATATACTTCAAATTTATAGGCAGTGCATCCCAAGCTCCACCATTGGTTATAATGAATATTAGATTCTTCCACAAATTTAAAATAATGTTTAGAGCAAGAGATAGCAAATAATCCAGTAAAGAACATTCACACTGTGTTAACAAATCTTGATTTCAATATAAACATATTAGTATTTTTAAAAAATATATTTTATTGAGTATAATTGAAAATACAAAAATATATAGTTAAATTCAGGTATAAACAAGTCACAATAATAACAAGAACAGTACAAGTACTACAGAGAAAGCCAGAGTACAATGAGTGTATATCTGGGATCAAAGCAGTTGATCTTTGTGAGTTATATATACTAGATAAATAATTATAGTAAAGCTTTTCATCTTAACAACTTACAAGATTTCTGGAAAGAACAACTTAAATTATTTTCATATTCCTAATACAATATAACCCAATTCCACCACATTTGGAAAGAAAGAGGTGAGCTATCCTTCCAATGATTAACAATGAGTTCAAGGGCAACATATTAGAAAATCAAATAGAAATTTGTCCGATTCATCAGATATTTCAGGTAGGATAATTGATTTCCATATAATAAGTTTCAAGGAGATAACATAAAAGTAGCCATACTGGGTCAGACCAATGGTCCATCTAGCCCAGTATCCTGTTTCCAACAGAAACCCAAATCGTGGCAACATTCCATGCTACAAATCCCAGAGCAAACAATTGCTTCCCCATGTCTTACTCAATAGCAGACTATTAACTTTTCCATACCTTTTTTAAATCCAGGTACGCTAACCGCCGTTACCACTTCCTCCGGCAAAGAGTTCTAGAGCTTAACTAGTAGTGAAAAAATATTTCCTCCTGTTTTAAAAGTATTTCCATGTAACTTCCTTGAGTGTCCCCTAGTCTTTGTACTTTTCGAATGAGTTAAAAAAATCGATTTACTTATACTAGTTCTACACCCCTCATCCGTCTTTTCCAAGCTGAAGAGCCCTAACCTCTTTAGCCTTTCCTCATATGAGAGGAGTTCCATCATCTTTATAATTTTGGTCATTCTTCTTTGAACCTTTTCTAATTCCGACCAGAACTGAATGCAGTACTCAAGCTGCAGTTGCATCATGGAGTGATACAGAGGCATTATAGTATTTTCGGTCTTATTCACCATCCTAGCATCCTGTTTGCTTTATTCACCACCACAGAGCAGATTTCAGCATATTATCTATGATGACACCTAGATCCAGTAGTTGACAAGTGAAGGATATCAGAACCTTGGACCATAAAATGTAGAGATTTCTACATTCAAATAACATATGTGAAAGTGTACCGATTGCTTTGGAACATGACCAACATTAATCCGATGGAGATTGACCACTGGCCCTTGCTTTCCTGGGAGTCCAAAGTGAAGGATGATGAAATATAAGGATTGTGTGATTGAAGTGGATATAGAGACTCTAGGGCCATGGATCCAAAATAAGTTCCATGATTGTTCTGGTATGTGGGTGTTCAAATCCTTTCCCCATACTTGTTAAGCGGCCAGGCTATAGCTTCTTTTATTTAATTGAAATGTCTTGTATTTATTTATTGCATTTGTATCCCCCATTTTCCCACCTTTTTGCAGGCTCAATGTGGCTTACATCATGAGTTGTGGAAATCTGTCTGAAAAAATACAGTTAGTATAGCAAAGGATCTAAGGGTAAGGTGATAATAATAAAACACGATAATATCTTAGCAAGTAATAGAGTAGGACAGTTCTGGTTCTATGAAGAACAGTTCACATGTGTTAATCATTGTGGTATGTTCTGTCAAAGAGGAGGGTCTTCAGTAGTTTGCGGAAGTTAGTCAGTTCATAGACCGTTTTTAAGTTGCGTGGTAATGCATTCCAGAATTGTGTGCTCAAGTAGGAAAAGGTTGACGCATGTATTAGTTTGTATTTTAGACCTTTGCAATTAAGGAAGTGAAGATTAAGGAACGTGCGGGATGATTTTTTAGCATTCCTGGGTGGTAGGTCTATCAGATCTGTCATGTAGGCTTGAGCGTCACTGTGGATGATTTTGTGAACTAGAGTGCATATTTTGAATGTGATGCGTTCTTTGAGTGGGAGCCAACGTAACTTTTCTCATAGGGGTTTGGCGCTATCATATTTTTTTTACCGAATATGAGTCTAGCTGCAGTGTTCTGGGCTGTCTGAAGTTTCTTGATTATATACTCTTTGCAGACAGTGTAGAGTGCATTGCAGTAGTCTAGATGACTGAGAACCACTGATTGTACCAGGTTGCGAAAAACAGTCCTTGAGAAGTAAGGTCTTACTCTTTTTAATTTCCACATTGAGTAGAACATCTTTTTGGTTGTGTTTTTCGCGTGACTCTCTAGTGTTAGGTGTCGATCAATAGTAACTCCAATAATTTTTAGGGTGTCCGAAATTGGGAGGTTCAGTTTTGGTGTGATAATGGTGGTGAATTTGTTCATGTTGTGTTGAGATGTATTAGGCATTGGGTTTTTTCTGCATTGAGTTTCAACTGAAATGCATCCGCCCATGAGTGCATGATATGTAGACTTTGGTTGATGTCATTTGAAATTTTGTTTAGATCTTGTTTGAATGGGATGTAGACCATTACATCGTCTGCATAAATGTATGGGTTAAGGTTTTGATTTGATAGTAGTTTGATCAACGGTATCATCATTAAGTTGAATAAGGTCGGTGAGAGGGGGGATCCCTGTGGAACTCCGCATTCAGGTGTCCATGTGGCTGATGTGATCGAGTTAGATATCACTTGATATTAGCGTGTAGTTAGGAACCCCTTGAACCAGTTAAGAATGTTACCTCCTATTCCGAAGTACTCAAGGATGTGTAGTAGAGTTCCATGATCGACCATATCGAAGGCGCTAGACATGTCAATTGCAGTAGTATGTTTTATTTTTATTTATTTATTGCATTTGTACCCCACATTATCCCACCTTTTTGCAGGCTCAATGTGGCTTACAGTGTGTTATTATGAAGTATTCATTACAAGATCTTAAATATAATCGATAATAGGCTAAAGGTGAATGGGGATAAGGATGTAAAGGTGTTAGGTAAGGTAGTGTGAGAGGTGTTTTTTGATGCACATGAGTGGTTTAAGGAATGATTAGTTTAATTGAGGATTACTTTTGTAGGCTTTGATGAAGAGATGTGTCTTCAAAGATTTGCGAAAGTTGGTTAGATTATCCATGGTTTTCAGGGCCATGGGTAATGCGTTCCATATCTGTGTGCTTTTGTATGCAAAAGTAGTGGCATATGACTGTTTGTATTTAATTCCTTTACAACTGGTGAAGTTCAGGTTGAGGAATTTGCGGGCCGATCTTTTGGCGTTTCTTGGTGGTAAGTCCACTAGATTTAACATATAGAGTGGGGCATCTGCGTGGATGATTTTGTGAACGGTTGTGCAGATCTTGAACTCAATTCGGAGTGGCCTAGTGGTTAGGGTGGTGGACTTTGGTCCTGGGGAACTGAGGAACTGAGTTTGATTCCCACTTCAGGCACAGGCAGCTCCTTGTGACTCTGGGCAAGTCACTTAACCCTCCATTGCCCCATGTAAGCCGCATTGAGCCTGCCATGAGTGGGAAAGCGCGGGGTACAAATGTAACAAAAAAAAAATTTGTTCCTTGAGCGGGAGCCAGTGCAGTTTCTCTCTTAGGGGCTTCACACTTTCATATTTAGCTTTACCAAAAATGAGTCTGGCTGTGGTGTTCTGGGCTGTTTGGAGTTTTTTGATGGTTTGTTCTTTACAGCCTGCATACAGAGTGTTACAGTAGTCCAAGTGACTTATCACTAATGACTGTACTAGAGTGCGGAAGATGTTTCTTGGGAAAAAAGGTTTTATTCTTTTGAGTTTCCACATCGAGTAGAACATTTTTTTCGTTGTATTCTTCACGTGAGTATCGAGTGTGAGGTTTCGATCAATAGTGATAGCCAGTGGCTATCGTTGTTTGAATTTAGTCATGAGAGTTACTAGTACTGTTTCAGTACTGTGGTTAGATCGGAATCCTGATTGGGAGTCGTGTAGTATTGAGAATTTGTTTAAATAGTTTGTGAGTTGTTTGGACACCATCCCTTCCATTAGTTTGGTTATTAGGGGGATGGATGCTACTGGTCTATAGTTGGATAATTCGCTAGCACTTTTCTTTACGTCTTTGGGTTTGGGGTGAGTAGGATATTTCCTTTTTGCTTCAGGAAGAGTCCATTTTGTAGCAAAAAGTTCAAGTGATTCGTTAGGTCTGTTATAAATTGTTGAGGGGCAGTTGCCATAAGGTTGTTTGGACATATGTCTAATTTGCAATGAGATTTGGTGAATCTTTTGAGCGTTTAGGAGATGAGATCTTCCGTTAATATCTCAAAGTTGATCCAGGTTCTGTCTGCTGGGTATACACCAGGGTCTGGATCTAGGCAATCAAGGAGTACGGCGTATTTGATGGTACTGGCAGGTATTTGTAGTCGTAATTGTACAATTTTCTCATTGAAGTATCTCGCAAGATCGTCTGCTCCTGGTGTGTCTTTACTGTTGGTTGTGATTGGTGTGGTGTCTAGTAGTTTGTTCACAAGTTGGAAAAGTTTATGTGTGTCCTTGTAGTTAGGTCCAATTTCAGTTTGTAAAATAATCTTTTGGTTTGTCTTATGGTATATTTATATTTTCTTTGGAGTTGTTTCCAGGCATTAAGTGTGGAGTTGTCTTTCTTTTATTCCACGCTCGTTCTAGTCTTCTAACTTGTGTTTTGAGTTTTTTCAGTTCTTCATTGTAGTAGATCGAAGCGCTATGAGAGCAGTGAACAGCCTTTAAGATGAAAACTTCCATTGTACTTTCTTTAAGGAAGGATTTGTGGTACTTGAGGAGATGGTTTATAGAATGTTCCAAATGTAGGAAGTGGCAGAATTCTGCTTAAAACATTTAAACTGTAAATCACACTTTATAGGAAGGATTTTAAGAATGATATCCTAGATTGAGGACCAATATGTCTGAAGGTGAAGACATTCAAATAAAAGATGTTTCAGGGACCCCAGTTCTTTGACATAAGACCAGCATATGAGGAAAGGCTAAAGTGGCTAGGAGGCATATTTTCAAAGCACTTTGGGAGGCTAAGTTCCATAGGTTTCTATGGAACTTTGGGAGGCTAAGTGCTTTGAAAATGAGCCCGTAGGGCTCTTCAGCTTGGAGAAAAGGCGGCTGAGGAGAGATATGATAGAGGTCTATAAAATAATCAGTGGAGTTGAACGGATAGATGTGAAGCGTCTGTTCACGCTTTCCAAAAATACTAGGCCTAGGGGGCATGCGATGAAGCTACAATATAGTAAATTTAAAACGAATCGGAGAAAATATTTCTTCACTCAACATGTAATTAAACTCTGGAATTCGTTGCCAGAGAATGTGGTAAAAGCGGTTAGCTTAGTGGAGTTTAAAAAAGGTTTGGACGGCTTCCTAAAGGAAAAGAGCATAGACCGTCATTAAATGGACTTGGGGAAAAACACTATTTCTGGGATAAACAGTATAAAATGTTTTGTACATTTTTGGGATCTTGCCGGTATTTGTGACCTGGATTGGCCACTGTTGGAAACAGGATGCTGGGCTCGATGGACCTTTGGTCTTTCCCAGTATGGCAATACTTATGTACTTAAGAAAGGTTAATCAGGTGGGATCCTATGGGGGTTCAAATAGCTCTATGCATCAGTGGCGTACCAAGGGGGGGCGGTCCGCCCCGGGTGCATGCCGCTGGGGGGGGGGTGCCGTGGCGCGTGCCTGTCGCCCTGTCTCCGAGTTCGCATGTGTTCACTGCTCCCTCTGCCCCGGAATAGTGAACACATGCAAACTCAGAGGTGACAGGCGCATGCCGCGGCCCCCCCCCCAGTGGCGTGCACCCGGGGGGGGGTCATTTCGCCAGGGGGGGGGGGGGTTCGCGCTGCACCTGGGGGGGGGGGGCATCGGCGATCCGCCCCGGGTGTCAGCCAGCGTCGGAACGCCACTGCTATGCATTAAAAAGAACATGGATTGAGTAACCACTTGCCTCCACCTACCCTCCTCTCTTCCTTCCCGAATCCCGTTCACATTAATTGATTTGATTTGCTTACTTTATTTATTTTTTTGTCTATTAGATTGTAAGCTCTTTGAGCAGGGACTGTCTTTCTTCTATGTTTGTGCAGCGCTGCGTACGCCTTGTAGCGCTATAGAAATGCTAAATAGTAGTAGTAGCAGGGGCGTAGCTACGGGTGGGCCTGGCTGGGCCCAGGCCCCCCAATTTCGGCCCAGGCCTGCCCAGCGCCCGCCCCAGCACCCATTGCCGGCCACTGCTACTTTTCCTGTTGAGCAGCAGGGCCGGCGCTACAAAAAGAAGAAGCGCTAACGGCGCTAAGGAAGACGAAAAATGTTTTAAAAAAAGCGCGGCACCGGCAGGCACTGTCTAGGCAGACTTGAGGCATTGGCTGCTGGCTCGCAGGCGTGACGTAGAGAGGGGAGGAGCCTGCGAGCCAGCAGCCAATGCCTCAAGGCTGCCTAGACAGTGCCTGCCGGTGCCGCGCTTTTTTTTAAAAACATTTTTCGTCTTCCTTAGCGCCATTAGCGCTTCTTCTTTTTGTAGCGCCGGCCCTGCTGCTCAACAGGAAAAGCAGCAGTAGCCGGCAATGGGAGCTGGGGCGGACGCTGGCATGCAGGGCGGGCCTCGTCGAAGAAAAGAGGGAAAACATGGAAGAATGGGGAGAAAAAGAGGGAAAACAGATGGAAGGATGGGGAGAAAAAGAGGGAAAACAGATGGAAGGATGGCAGAGAATGAGGGAAAACATGGAAGGATGGCAGAGAAAGAGGGAAAACATGGAAGGATGGGGAGAAAGAGGGAAAATAGATGGAAGGATGGCAGAGAAAGAGGGAAAACAGATGGAAGGATGGGGAGAGAAAGAGGGAAAACGGATGGATGGGGAGAGAGACTCTGGGTGGAAGGATGGGGAGAGAAAGGGGAGAGACTGGAAGGATGCAGAGAGAAAGGGGAGAGACTGGAAGGATGTGGAGAGAGAAGGGAAACTGAACAGAAAAGGGTAGAGAGATAGACACTGGTTAGAAGGAGGGAGAGAGACATTAGATGGAAGGATCAGGAGAGAGGGTAGATGGATGGAAGGATGGGGAGAGAAAGAGGGAAGACATTGGATGGAAGGGTAGGGAGAAAGAGGTGACACTGGATGGAAGGATGCAGAAAGAAAGAGGGGAGACTATTGGAAGGATGGGGAGAGAGAGGGGAGACACTGGAAGGATGGGGAGAGAAAGAGGAGAGCTGCTGGATGGAAAAGGGGAGTAGTGAAAGACTGGAGAATAAGAGGAAGGGGAATGGGGAGAACAAGGGTGAGAAAAAGATGAAAAGCCATAAGTAGATGAAGGAAATTAAAGAATGGATAGTAAGAATGAATTAAATCAGGAGAGAGGCAGAAAAATATTGAAGAAAGCAAAGAAAAAGGAGAGAAAAATGAGAAATGGCCAGGAAACCGTGTCAGAAGAGTTAAGTGAAAACGAAGGAAAGCAGAATCTAGAGACTGAGAGCGACACAATGAGAAAAAGTAAATGGCCATACAAGAAAGGTAAAGAAAATAATTTTATTTTTAATTTAGGATAAAGTAATATGGTACCTGTGTTAATGAAGTTTCAGAGACCAATACTTCCTTCCTTAGGTCAGGCGAGGATACCGTAACAGCATTATACTGACCTGAGGCAGGAGGTTTTGGCCTCTGAAAGCTCACTGAAAAGGGTGTTAGGCTATGAAATAAATTTTCTGAAATCTGATGCACTGAAAAGCAGCACTTTACCCTGTGTGACAAATGCATCTGATTAGCGTGACTAAATTTTGCTGGGGGAGGGGGGGTAGAGAGAAAATTTTGTGCCCATCCAAAATTGGCAGTCTGGCTACGCCACTGAGTAGTAGTAACATTTACAGATCAAGATGCATTGAAATTAATACTCCAAAAGGAGTTCCAGTCTGTAACTTCCTGCTGCCAAATCTTTTGTCTTTAAGCTATTCAGTTTAACGATTGTAACAACCTATAAAGATAGGACGCTATATGTCTTTCCTCCGTCCTTGCTGCTTCCCCCCTCCCCGTCGCCTCCGGATGATGCTTTTGCGCGCGAGCGGAAGGTAGCCTGGAAGTGTGTCGAGAACTCCTTTTCCCAGAGTCCCCAGCGGCCAGGCGGGGGTCGCGTTCTCTTGTACATGCGCTGGAGAGCGCGGGACGGAGGCGGCAGGCAGGAAGGATGCCCAAAGCACACGGGAAAAGAGGCAGAAAGAAGTTCGATTACCGGCTGGACAGGAAGAAGCTGAGGCGGAAGGCGCGCAGGAAGGGGGCCCCCCGGATCACCTGGTAAGAAAGAGCCCGAGGGTTTGGTAGCCGGGCGCCGTTAACCAATCGTTCAGATAAGCGCGTTCGCCCGTCTTCAAAATACAAAACCGGTGTAAACAGCGCGCAGCCGGGGATATGGACAAAAGGACTCTCCTGCAATCTACGCGTAACCTTCTTAGCTTCCTTAAAAGTCTACTGTTGCGACCCCCTTGAGACGTAAACCGTCTGCCGACTGAGGAGGCAGCAGCAGAGGCCGATAAGCAAACGGGGCTTGCAATGTTAAGGTTTTTTTTTTTAGCTACTTTAGCGTGAACGTTATTGTACGCCTAATGCACGGAGGCCCCAACGCTCAGAAGCAAACGCGAGTACTAGTGGCCATTAGTGCCGGACTAGTGCCTGTGTTTGCCAGCGTAGAGGCCCTTACTCAGGGAAACAAGGAGCGTGCCAGCGATCAGCGCTGATCACATGCTACTGGATCCATACAGCATGGCCTTAAAAACGGGTTGTTGTTTTGTTTGGACAGCAGCTGATGCGTTCGGTATGCGGTGCTGACATTATCTGTCTTGCCCCCTCTGATATGCAGGGCTAGGAGGGTGGGTCCTTGCATGAGCCCTTAAGAATTTCTGTGCCTTGGGGAAGGGGTTTTGGTGGGGGTGTGGGGGTGTGTCTGTTGGGGGGAGGAGGGACCCAGGTAGAGCATTGTTTTGTCCTGTGCTAACCCCTTTGAGAGGCATACCAAGTGCAGAATAATACAGCTTGGGAGTCAATAACCTCTGGTAATGTGGTAGTGTAGTGTGTTACTGCAGATTAGCATCTACTACAGTAATCCAAGCCACAGTAAAATAATCCCCCTCCTCCCCCAAACTGGCACGCCACGCACCAAAATCCCCCCCCCCCCCCACTTAAGATCTGAGCAGCAACAGCATGTTAAAAAAAAAATGACGGCCTGTGAGCCAGCACATTCTGCACAAAAGCCCACGTTTCCCCAATCCCCACCTGCCTGTAGACATATTTGCCTAATTCATAGGGGCCCACTCCTTGCATGAATGTCCTAAGCCAGTGGTTCCCAAACCTGTTCTGGGGAAAAACCCAGCCAGTCAGATTTTCTGGATACTTGCAATAAATATTCAAGAGATTGATTTGCATGCACTGTTTCCATTGCACATAATTTTCTCTCATGCATATTTGGTGTGGATATACGGAAAACCCGACTCACTGGGATTCCCCCAGGATAGGTTTGGGAACCACTGCCCTAAGTAGAAGAAAGCAGTACAGACTTCCTTACTTATGCTGATTCCCCCACGCTAGCGATCTGATTTTGACACAGGTGACCATCCCATCATCCTGCAGCTCCCTCACTGCGTTCTTCAGGATGCCACAAGGAATAAAAGCAGCTCTGCATCCTCAGGTTAAGGTGGCTCCGGCTGTAAGGGGTCTGCATGCATTTTGTGCCACTGCTCTCTCTTTTCTAGAGTGTACACATTTTGGAGAAGAGAACTAAGGAGGTCTGACAAGATATTCAGATAGCTATTTTTCCTTTTCTTGAGAGGAGAATAAATAGAACACAATGTTGGCGTGGCGTTCTAGAGGCAACTTAGAAGCAACGTTGGAAAATATTTCTTTGTGGAACGGGTGGATATGTGTAAGGGGCATCAACTGAAAATGGTGGAAGTGTGGGATTTAGACACAGAGAATCCTTCATAGGATGCTTAAATCATTTGTGGAGTGGAGGAGTGGCCTAGTGGTTAGCGTGCTGGACTTTGGTCCTGGAGAACTGGGTTAAATTCCCACTGCAGGCACAGGCAGCTCCTTGTGACTCTGGGCAAGTCACTTAACTCTCCATTGCCCCAGGTACAAATAAGTACCTGAATATAATATGTAAGCCGCAATGAACCTGCTAAGAGTGGGAAAGCACAGGGTATAAATGTAACATAAAAATTCTGGGAACTCTATGCAAAATCATTCAGGCAGAGACATTGGCTCATCAGATATGTGAGGGGCAGAGGCTGCATCACTTTGAATACTTTTACCCTTATCCTACTCTGTATTGCTCACTAGAAGCTGTAGTCCCATTCCCCGGAGACTTATCAGCCTCATTGTTATTTCTTTTCTCTATATACTACTATATGTTCGTCCCAGAGTTCTATTCTCTTTTTTGGAAACTTATCAGCTTCCTTGCACCTACTGTTACTCTATTTTCCACTCTATGTATTCCCAGAGTTGGCACTCTCCTCTCTGGAACCTGTAAGCCACATTGAGGCATATTTTCAAAGCACTTAGCCTTCCAAAGTTCCATAGAAACCTATGGAACTTTGGAAGGCTAAGTGCTTTGAAAATATGCCTCATTGAGCCTACTGCTATGTGGGAAAATGTGGGATACAAATGTAATAAATAATGTTAGGAATGGGAAAGGAACTAAACAGCGGGTTTGAATCCTTTTTTGCAAATATCAGTTTTGTAAATAAAATGTAGAATATTGCATGAAGAATGTTTGCTTTCTTTGCTTATGAACAAGTGTCTGTTTTTATTGGTCAGTGAACAGATCCGAAATGCCTGGGATGACTCCAAATCTGTGGCCAGAAACCTGGCAGAAATGGGCCTTGCAATTGATCCCAATAAGACTCTCCCCATCCAGCAAGCAAAGGTGTGTGGATTGGTGAATGACTGTGTCTGCACATGCACGGTTACATGTCAGATCTCCCATTTAATAGTAGTTTCAGATATATTTTCCTTCCACTTACCCTCTGATATGCTGCATGAATTGCTAAAAATGAAAGGAAAACCTTAATACAAAACAGAGAAGTCCCTGTAGAGAGCATTTTATATTTGCTGTAGTCATGCGGCAGCCTATGATTTGGATATAAAGTATTGTTGCAGGGAGGTGGAGATGGGGTGGGCAGACACAGGTTTGTTAACAAAAGTGGCTTCCGCCTGGAAAAAAAAATCATTGCTTTTGGACAAGTCTGGTGGAGAATTCCACTGTTAACATACTAACCCTGCTGAAAGTCTTGCAGATAACTTCGAGGTCATATTTGCATAGCGCTGAAGGTAAATCTGCTAAGCTAAATGAAATTAGATTGTGATGCATCACATGTGTGTTTGGTACTGGTGGCATTGCTCAAGGGGCAGGTAATTGTGGTAAAGCTGTTTTGAACCACTGAAGAGTGAAGGCGAATCTGCAAATAAACTGGAGAAATTGTTTCTTCAGTCAATGTGTATTTAAATTCTGGAATTTGTTGCCGGAGAGTGTGGTAAAAGCAGTTAGCTTAGGGATTAAAAAAGGTTTGGATAATTTCCTAAAAAGATGGACTTGGGAAAATCCATTGCATATTCTAGGATAAGCAGCATAAAATCTGTTTTACAGTTCTGGGATCTTGCCAAGTACTTATGACTGGATTGACCACTGTTGGAAACAGGATACTGGGCTTGATGGACCTTCAGTCTGTCCCAGTATGGTAACACTTATGTTCTTATGAATCTGGCATTCATAGTGCTTTCAGTAGGGTAGAGAGGGATGAAGAATGGAGATGTGCTAGTTGTCTTTCAGGCCCTGGTCTACCCAAAGAAGGTTGGGAAGCTGGCAGTTGCTGCCAGCAAGACTCATAATTTAAATTATTATGCCTCAGAACACTGTTTTTCTTGTGATGCAGATGATGGAGACAGAGGTTGATCCTACACAGCCTGGTGTGGTTATCCGGAAGCCTTACGTGTTAGAAGGTGTGTACAACAGGCCCTGTCCTGAGTGTCTCTGGAAAGCGCCTCCCTTGTAAAGTGTTCCTAAATTTCAGTGATCTTTTCTGTTTGGTTCCCTCCTCTGATCTCTCATTGGTTGCAGGGCTGCTGGCTGAGGCAAGTCTTCCTGAGAAGAGCTCCAGAGGGATCTCATCTGACATGGTGGAGTATGTGCATTACATGATTAGCAACCACGGCAAGAACTACAAGGTGGGTCTGGTGGTCGAGCCGGGTGCTGCATTTCAAGCCTGAAAAGCTCGTGTTTAAAATTCTATTCAACGCAAATGCTTTGTTTGCGGTGGATTACAATGATTAACATAAAAGAATACACAAAGCATAATGAAGACGAGATAAAAATTAAAATAGAGAGCATATCATCCATAGGTCCCTCCTCTGTTACTTATATATTGATATTCTTTGATATGACTATTTGATTATGCCTTGTATTTTGCATTTCATATCCCTGTATCATTATAAATTAATAAAAAAAAATGTCAAGAGCGAAAATATTAAGTCTTCACTTTTCTCTTGCCAAAGTTCAAGTGATAAAATAAATTGAAGAATGCGTTGAGTTTCAACTGAAATGCATCCGCCCATGAGTGCATGATATGTAGACTTTGGTTGATGTCATTTGAAATTTTGTTTAGATCTTGTTTGAATGGGATGTAGACCATTACATCGTCTGCATAAATGTATGGGTTAAGGTTTTGATTTGATAGTAGTTTGATCAACGGTATCATCATTAAGTTGAATAAGGTCGGTGAGAGGGGGGATCCCTGTGGAACTCCGCATTCAGGTGTCCATGTGGCTGATGTGATCGAGTTAGATATCACTTGATATTAGCGTGTAGTTAGGAACCCCTTGAACCAGTTAAGAATGTTACCTCCTATTCCGAAGTACTCAAGGATGTGTAGTAGAGTTCCATGATCGACCATATCGAAGGCGCTAGACATGTCAAATTGCAGTAGTATGTTTTATTTTTATTTATTTATTGCATTTGTACCCCACATTATCCCACCTTTTTGCAGGCTCAATGTGGCTTACAGTGTGTTATTATGAAGTATTCATTACAAGATCTTAAATATAATCGATAATAGGCTAAAGGTGAATGGGGATAAGGATGTAAAGGTGTTAGGTAAGGTAGTGTGAGAGGTGTTTTTTGATGCACATGAGTGGTTTAAGGAATGATTAGTTTAATTGAGGATTACTTTTGTAGGCTTTGATGAAGAGATGTGTCTTCAAAGATTTGCGAAAGTTGGTTAGATTATCCATGGTTTTCAGGGCCATGGGTAATGCGTTCCATATCTGTGTGCTTTTGTATGCAAAAGTAGTGGCATATGACTGTTTGTATTTAATTCCTTTACAACTGGTGAAGTTCAGGTTGAGGAATTTGCGGGCCGATCTTTTGGCGTTTCTTGGTGGTAAGTCCACTAGATTTAACATATAGAGTGGGGCATCTGCGTGGATGATTTTGTGAACGGTTGTGCAGATCTTGAACTCAATTCGGAGTGGCCTAGTGGTTAGGGTGGTGGACTTTGGTCCTGGGGAACTGAGGAACTGAGTTTGATTCCCACTTCAGGCACAGGCAGCTCCTTGTGACTCTGGGCAAGTCACTTAACCCTCCATTGCCCCATGTAAGCCGCATTGAGCCTGCCATGAGTGGGAAAGCGCGGGGTACAAATGTAACAAAAAAAAAATTTGTTCCTTGAGCGGGAGCCAGTGCAGTTTCTCTCTTAGGGGCTTCACACTTTCATATTTAGCTTTACCAAAATGAGTCTGGCTGTGGTGTTCTGGGCTGTTTGGAGTTTTTTGATGGTTTGTTCTTTACAGCCTGCATACAGAGTGTTACAGTAGTCCAAGTGACTTATCACTAATGACTGTACTAGAGTGCGGAAGATGTTTCTTGGGAAAAAAGGTTTTATTCTTTTGAGTTTCCACATCGAGTAGAACATTTTTTTCGTTGTATTCTTCACGTGAGTATCGAGTGTGAGGTTTCGATCAATAGTGATAGCCAGTGGCTATCGTTTGTTTGAATTTAGTCATGAGAGTTACTAGTACTGTTTCAGTACTGTGGTTAGATCGGAATCCTGATTGGGAGTCGTGTAGTATTGAGAATTTGTTTAAATAGTTTGTGAGTTGTTTGGACACCATCCCTTCCATTAGTTTGGTTATTAGGGGGATGGATGCTACTGGTCTATAGTTGGATAATTCGCTAGCACTTTTCTTTACGTCTTTGGGTTTGGGGTGAGTAGGATATTTCCTTTTTGCTTCAGGAAGAGTCCATTTTGTAGCAAAAAGTTCAAGTGATTCGTTAGGTCTGTTATAAATTGTTGAGGGGCAGTTGCCATAAGGTTGTTTGGACATATGTCTAATTTGCAATGAGATTTGGTGAATCTTTTGAGCGTTTAGGAGATGAGATCTTCCGTTAATATCTCAAAGTTGATCCAGGTTCTGTCTGCTGGGTATACACCAGGGTCTGGATCTAGGCAATCAAGGAGTACGGCGTATTTGATGGTACTGGCAGGTATTTGTAGTCGTAATTGTACAATTTTCTCATTGAAGTATCTCGCAAGATCGTCTGCTCCTGGTGTGTCTTTACTGTTGGTTGTGATTGGTGTGGTGTCTAGTAGTTTGTTCACAAGTTGGAAAAGTTTATGTGTGTCCTTGTAGTTAGGTCCAATTTCAGTTTTGTAAAATAATCTTTTGGTTTGTCTTATGGTATATTTATATTTTCTTTGGAGTTGTTTCCAGGCATTAAGTGTGGAGTTGTCTTTCTTTTTATTCCACGCTCGTTCTAGTCTTCTAACTTGTGTTTTGAGTTTTTTCAGTTCTTCATTGTAGTAGATCGAAGCGCTATGAGAGCAGTGAACAGCCTTTAAGATGAAAACTTCCATTGTACTTTCTTTAAGGAAGGATTTGTGGTACTTGAGGAGATGGTTTATAGAATGTTCCAAATGTAGGAAGTGGCAGAATTCTGCTTAAAACATTTAAACTGTAAATCACACTTTATAGGAAGGATTTTAAGAATGATATCCTAGATTGAGGACCAATATGTCTGAAGGTGAAGACATATTTGACTATGCCTTGTATTTTGCATTTCATATCCCTGTATCATTATAAATTAATAAAAAAAAATGTCAAGAGCGAAAATATTAAGTCTTCACTTTTCTCTTGCCAAAGTTCAAGTGATAAAATAAATTGAAGAATGCTGTTGTGCATTTTAAGGGCCAGTAGACAGACCTTTCGTAGACAGAAAATTATAACTAGGCTTGTACATTACAAAAACAGATGTAGATTATTTGGATGCAGGCATATATGAAGTTTGATTCCCCTTTTTTTTTTTTTTTTTTTTTTTTTCAATTTCCCTTTTTTTTTTTAATTTAAATTAGGGGATAAAACTTTTATTACATTTAATAACAAATAACTTGTTCATTTGAAAAACATTCAATAGAGTTTGGGTGCAACATAATATAGAGCGAATAGGAGAGCTGCTTCTGCTTTTTGGCATTATAGCCCCCTGATTGGGGGCCTGACAGATACAGACAAACCCAAACCCCCAGTTAGATAAGTGGGTCAGGGCACTAGTGTACATAGTAAGCAAGTATGATCCCTTCATACACTGTGGCAGCAGTTCACTTTGTACTTAGCTATGGAAAAAATTAGTCAGAACCTCTGTCTGGCTTTTGACCTGTTTTACTTCAGAATACTGCAAGAACGATCTGTCCTTACAGCGGTGTCGAGATCTGAAGATGGTTGTCTTTTCATTCTGCTGTCTTCAGAGAAGGGGTGGGTGGAGGTGTTTGTCGTTAATTGCCACTTATGCTATAGGCAGCTGGGTTTCATGGCTCTTTAGGTTGCGGAAGAAATTCCTCTGCCATACACCTGAAATATTTTGTTTGCTTTTAGGCAATGGCCCGGGATGAGAAAAATTATTACCAGGATACGCCAAAACAGATCAAAAGGAAGATTGAGTTGTACCAGCATTATCACCCCGAAGACTTCAGCGCTCTCTCTGCTTCTTGTGAACATGGAGAGATTGAGCAGAAACTGTCCACCTGAAGCTGGAGTAACTGGCACTGGAAGTTGCTCCTGCCCAGAAACCAAGATGGATACGTGTTAATGTTCCTGGTCTGTTCTTTTTTTTGTCTTCAGTGGCCAGAACTGCACCTGCCCATATCCTTGCCCGGAACTGTGAGATGCTTCTGTTTGTTGGAAGAGTGAACATTTCCTTATTTATTCTAATGCCCAAATCTTCCAGTCGCTGATTTACTCAAACTTAGTTAAATGCCATTTCTGCTGCGTCTTTTTCATAGTAATCTTGTGGGGTTTGGTGCTTTAGTTTTTAGACTTGAGACTGTACGCTAGCAGGGCTCTTGTGAAATTTATCCTGCTCATACAATCTGATTACTGTATTGTGGAAAGGGGGATTTATGTTATATTAGTAAAAAAGGCCCGTTTCTGACACAAATGAAACGGGCGCTAGCAAGGTTTTCCTCGGAGTGTGTATGTTTGAGAGAGTGTATGTGAGAATGACTGACTGTGGGAGTGTGTGCAAGAGAGAGTGTGTGAGAATGAGAGTGTGTGCAAGTGTGTGTGTGAGAGAGAGAGAGAGAGAGAGAGAGTGTGTTTCACACAGATGGTAAAATTATGTATCATACCTGATAATTTTCTTTCCATTAATCATAGCTGATCAATCCATAGACTGGTGGGTTGTGTCCATCTACCAGCAGGTGGAGATAGAGAGCAATCCTTTTGCCTCCCTAGATGTGGTCATGTGCTGCTGGAAACTCCTCAGTATGTCGATATCAAAGCTCCATCCGCAGGACTCAGCCCTTAGAGAATTACACCCACAAAGGGACACTCTGCCCAGCTCACCACCGCCGAAACGGGGGCGGGGAATCCGTCCAGCTCATCCCCGCGGAGCGGGGGAGGGACACCACACCCGCTGATGCGGGGGGAACTGGCTTATCCTGCGACCGCAACCGCGGGGGGAACTGGCTTATCCTGCGACCGCAACCGCGGGAGGCGCTGGCTAACCCTAACACTGCCGAAGCGGGAGAGATATAAGGTTGCCCTACTGCCGCACGAAGCGGGAGGGAGCGCCGGCAGAATTTAGATCTCAATCCAGCCCCGTAAAATGGAGAGGAGAGGAATGTAGCAGCTCACTGTAACACAAAATCGTCTCAACTCCAGAAGAATTAAATCGAAAAAAACTTGAACACGAAGATCCTCCTGAACAGGAACAGAAGACTAAACTTGAACCTGAAATGCAACCAGAATATAAACAGTACAGATATCTGGGAGG
The DNA here is from genome assembly GCF_901765095.1 of Microcaecilia unicolor. Taxonomy (NCBI): domain Eukaryota; kingdom Metazoa; phylum Chordata; class Amphibia; order Gymnophiona; family Siphonopidae; genus Microcaecilia; species Microcaecilia unicolor. The sequence goes on along the minus strand of NC_044038.1, from coordinate 183,583,802 downwards.
GGCTATGGATTGATCAGCTATGATTAATGGAAAGAAAATTATCAGGTATGATACATAATTTTACCTTCCATATCATAATGCTGATCAATCCATAGACTGGTGGGATGTACCGAAGCAGTACTCACCCAGGGCGGGACATAGAAATCCCTGACCGCAACACTGAAGCTCCAAACCGGGCCTCCGCCCGAGCAGCCACAGTCAAGCGGTAATGCCTGGAGAAGGTATGAGCCGATGCCCAAGTTGCCGCCTTACAAATCTCTTCCAAGGAGACGGACCCGGCCTCTGCCATCGAGGCCGCCTGTGCTCTAGTGGAGTGAGCCTTCAGCTGGATAGGCGGCATCTTCCCCGCGGCCACACAAGCCGCTGCAATGGTTTCCTTGACCCATCGTGCCACTGTAGGCTTGGATGCCTGCAGACCTTTACGAGGACCTGCGAACAGCACAAACAGATGATCTGACTTCTGGAAATTATTGGTCACTTCCAAGTATCTGATGACGACTCGTCTCACATCCAGAAATTTGAGAGCAGAGTACTCCTCTGGGTAGTCCTCCCTACGAAAGGAGGGTAGCAGAGCTGCTGATTCACATGGAAGCGAGAAACAATCTTGGGCAGGAAGGAAGGCACCATGCGAATAGACAGTGGTGTGCTGGTAAAATTTTAACAGGCTCTCTCCATGGTCCACCTCGGCGCCCCCCCCCCCCCCCCCCCCCAAAAACAAAATTGCAGAGCTGGCTATACCCGGGGGGGGGGGGGGGGGGCCGCGGCCAACACATTACTCTCTCCAGGAAAAAAAAATTAAATTATCCCAGGTTCCAACCTAATTCATGTTTAATATGGGATAAAATGCCATAAATAAGTAAATAAATATAAACTTTTAACGTTCAGCACCTGATTCTCAAAGTGGACATATTCCAAACACTATAATGAAAATAAAATTTTTTTTTCTACCTTTGTTGTCTGGTGACTTTGTTTTTCTGATCATGCTGGTCCAGTATCTGATCCTGCTGCTCTCTATCTGTTCCCTTGACTCCGTTTCCAGGGCTTCCTTTCCATTTATTTCTTTTCTTTCCTCCTTTCTTCTTCATTTCTGGTCCTCTGCAGACTTGACTGTACAGTGGATCCAACTTCTGCCTATTTTCTCCATCCATGTGCAGTTTCTCTCCTCACTTCCTTTTTCCTCATCTAATCTCCTTCCTCTATCTTCCCTCCATGTCCAGCATTTCTTCTCTCTCCCTTCCCTCCCCTCCATCCATGTCCTGAAACTCCTCTCTCCCCTGCCCCTCTCTATCCATCCATACCCAGCAATTCTCTTCTCTCCCCTGCCCCCCTCTACCCACCCATGTTCAGCAAGTCTCTCCCCTGCCCCCCTCTACCCATCCAGCGATTCTCCTCCCTCCCCTGCCACTCCAAAGCATGTCCAACGATGTCCTTCGCTCCCACCCTCCCCTCCGTCTTTTTAAAAATTACCTCCGTCGAAGCGCGCGCCATTTAAAGCCCTGCTGCGTGCTGGCCGTCTCCAGGCTTCCCCTGCTTGATTCGGATGATGATCATGCCTTAGTCCTGCCTTCGCGAAAAAAGGAAATGATGTCAGAATGAAGGCGGGACTAAGGCACGAACATCATCCGAATCAAGCAGGGGAAGCCTGGAGGCGGCCAGAACGCAGCAGGGCTTTAAATGGTGCGCGCTTCGACGGAGGTAATTAAAAAAAGACGGAGGGGAGGGTGGGAGCGAAGGACATCTTTGGACATGCTTCGGAGCGGCAGGGGAGGTAAGTATGGCCTGTGATGGCGCCCTCCTGCCATGCTTACCTCCCGCAATGGAGCCAGCTCGCCCCCAACAACAACCGGCTCGCAAGAGCTGTCAAAATTTAACAAGCGGCTCTTGCGAGCCGGTGCGAGCCGGCTCCAGCACACCACTGTGAATAGACACTCCTGCCTCAGTGAACTGCAGGAAGGGCTCCCGACATGATAGCGCCTGGAGCTCGGAAACTCGTCTGGCTGAAGTGATAGGCACCAAAAAGACTGCTTTCAACGTCAGGTCTTTCAGAGATGCCCTCGACAAGGGCTCAAAAGGCGGCTTCTGCAAGGCTCTTAGCGCTAGATTGAGATTCTGCGCAGGTACCACCGAGCGCAGAGGAGGGCGTAGGTGATTAACTCCCTTGAGAAAGCGCACCACATCAGGCTGCGAGGCCAGGGAAGCACCCTTCAGGCGACCCCTGAAGCAAGCCAGAGCCGCCACCTGGACTTTAAGGGAACTGAGCGACAGGCCTTTCTCCAGACCTTCTTGCAGGAACGCCAACACTGAAGAAATTGGAGCAGTGAAGGGAGAAAGAGAGCCTGCCTCACACCACGATGCAAAGGTACGCCAAACCCTGGCGTAAGCAGTAGAAGTAGAGCGCTTCCTCGCTCTCAGCAAAGTGGCGATGACCTTGTCTGAGAAGCCCTTCTTCCTCAGTCGCTGCCGCTCAATAGCCAGGCCGTAAGACCAAAGGGGGAGGGATCCTCCATCACCACGGGACCCTGATGCAACAGGCCCCGCTCCGCTGGCGGCCGCAGAGGGCCGTCCACTGAGAGCCTGATCAAGTCTGCATACCAGGGACGTCTGGGCAGTCCGGACCCACCAGGATTGCCCGGATGCTTTGCCACCCGGCCTAGCACCCTGCCCAACATGGGCCAGGGCGGGAACACATAGAGGAGCTCCTGTGTCGGCCACTGTTGGAGAAGAGCATCTACTCCCAGAGATTGAGGGTCCCGACCTCTGCTGAAAAAGCGCGGCACTTGGCAATTGGCCGATGACGCCATCAGATCTAGGCTCAGCTGGCCCCAGCGCTTCGTGATGTCCAAGAACGCCTGAGCAGATAGCTGCCACTCTCCGGGATCCAAGGTATGGCGACTGAGAAAGTCCGCCTTGACATTCATGACTCCCGCAATGTGGGCCGCCGACAGCTGTTCCAGGTTCGCTTCCGCCCACTGGCATAGATTCTTGACCTCCTTGGCTAGAGGGGTGCTCTTGGTACCTCCCTGGCGATTGACATAGGCCACAGCCGTGGCATTGTTTGACAGGACCCGAACCGTCTTTGCTGCCAGTACCGGGAGAAACTCCAAAAGCGCCAACCGAATGGCTCTGAGTTCCAGGAGGTTGATGGGCCACTTTGCCTCTGCAGGAGACCAGAGCCCCTGCGCTGCCCTTCCCAAGCAGTGGGCTCCCCAGCCCGTCAAAGAGGCGTCCGTCGTGACGACAACCCACTCCGGGGTCAAAAGAGGCATTCCTGCGTACAGCTTGTCTGTCCTCAGCCACCAGCTCAGCGCCTTGCGCATCGCTGGATCCAAGGGAAGGCGCACAGCGTAATCCTCCGACACTGGAGTCCATCGCTGCAGCAGAGACTGCTGTAGAGGTCTCATATGGGCCCTGGCCCAGGGCACTACTTCCATCGTGGCCGTCATAGAGCCCAACAGCTGCACATAGTCCCAAGCCCGAAGAGGAGAGGCTACTAGGAACTGGTCCACCTGAGCCTGAAGCTTGACAATGCGATTGTCTGGCAGGAACACTGCCACTTGGGTGTCGAAACAAACTCCCAGATACTCCAGGGACTGAGTCGGGCGCAGCTGGCTTTTCTCCCAGTTGATGATCCATCCCAGGGAGCTCAGAAGAGCAATGACCCTGTCTGTAGCTCTCCCGCACTCCACATAGGAAGGGGCTCGGATCAGCCAGTCGTCCAGATAGGGATGGACTTGTACTCCCTCCTTGCGGAGGAAGGCCACGATGACCACCATTACTTTGGAGAAGGTCCGCGGAGCAGTAGCCAACCCGAACAGGAGGGCTCTGAACTGGAAGTGTCAGCCCAGGACTGCAAAACGCAGAAAGCGTTGATGAGGAGGCCAGATGGGAATATGCAAGTAAGCTTCCTTGATGTCCAAGGATGCCAGGAACTCCCCTGCCTTCACTGCCGCTATAACAGAGTGGAGAGTCTCCATTCGGATGTGCCGAACTTTCAAGGCCCGATTGACCCCTTTGAGGTCGAGAATAGGCCGTACAGAACCTCCTTTCTTTGGTACCACAAAGTAAATGGAGTAACGTCCCTTGCCAAGCTGATCTTCTGGCACCGGAACGACCGAACCCAGGCCAATCAGATTGTCCAAAGACTGCTGCACTGCCACAGCTTGGACCGGAGACTTGCAGGGAGAGTGCACAAACCCGTCTTTTAAGGGTCGGCAGAACTCTAGCTTGTAGCCGTCTCTGATGACTTCCAGCACCCAATCGTCTGAAGTTACCCTGGTCCACTCGCCCAGAAACGAGGATAGACGTCCCCCAATCTGCTCTGGGCCATGGACCAGGGCCCTGTCATTGGGTACGAGACCCTGGGGGAGGACCGGAAGACGCACCTCCGGGACGGCGGTCTGCGAAAGGAATGCTGCTTGGGGGAGAAGTTCCTTTTGAAGGAAGAGGGGGCAGAGGAGCCCGACTTGCCCGGGCGATACCGACGGGCTTCCTGAAACCGCCCTTTGGAGGAACCGGGGCGGGCACCACTGGCCTGAGCCCTGACCTCCGGTAACCTCTTGCCTTTAGACGTGCCGCGATCGGTCACAATCTTGTCCAGCTCGACCCCAAAGAGCAGCTTGCCTTTAAAAGGCAACTAAGCCAGGCAAGACTTAGAGGCGTGGTCAGCAGACCAATGCTTCAGCCAAAGCCAGCGCCGTGCAGAGACTGTCTGAGCCATGCCTTTAGCCGAGGCTCTCACGACATCATACAGCAAGTCTGCCAAGTAGGCCAAGCCCGATTCTAGGGCCGGCCAATCAGCCCTCAAGGAAGGATCCGAGGGGGAAGCCCGCTGCACAATCGTCAGGCACGCCCTGGCCACATAGGAGCCGCAAACTGAGGCCTGCAAACTTAAAGCAGCCGCCTCGAAGGACGACCTTAAGGCCGCCTCCAATCTCCTGTCTTGGGCGTCCTTTAGGGCCGTGCCACCTTCCACCGGCAACGCCGTTTTCTTAGTCACCGCAGTGATTAAAGAATCCACGGTAGGCCAAAGAAAGGCCTCCCGTTCACCTTCAGGCAGAGGATAGAGGCGGGACATAGCCCTAGCCACTTTAAGGCTCGCTTCTGGGACATCCCATTGAGCCGAAATCAAGGTGTGCATGGCTTCATGCACATGGAAGGTTCTAGGCGGGCGCTTCGTCCCCAGCATAATGGCAGAGCCAGCAGATGCTGAGGGAGAGACGTCCTCCGGAAAGGAAATCTTCAAGATGCTCATGGCCTGCACTAACAGGTTGGGCAAATCCTCTGAGCGAAATATCCGCGCTGCAGAGGGGTCATCCGCTCCATCAGAGCGGGAATCCGTCTCCTCCAAGGAATCCCCAAAGGACCGTTGGGAGAACTCGGATACGCTGCCCTCATCTACATCAGAGGAGACAGAGTCCTCTAGGGCCTGGAAATCCACCCGAGGGCGTTTGCTTCCGGAGGCCTCCACCCCTTTATCGGACATGGGAGCAGGGGCAGCGTTTTGCGTAAGAAAAGCCTGATGCAGCAGCAAAATGAACTCAGGGGAGAAACCCCCCAGACTGTGCACTTCTGCAGCCTGGGCCACGGCCCTAGACGCACCCTCAACCGGCGCTCGCAAGAGCGGGGGAGAAACATGCTGCGCATACAAAATGGCGTCCGGCGCGAAACTCTGAGGAGCCGCGCGGGAAAAACGGCGCTTTTGCCGCTTTTTTGCCGTCGCCCCAATCAAGGGTGACCATAGCATTAACGTCTCCCACCTCGAGGGTGGCCCAATAAGAAGCCGTCCGAGCAGAGTGGCCGGCCAAAATGGGGGGGGGGGGGGGGGAGCAGCGGGGGATGGGTGTTTATGGCGGGAAAAACCGCCGCACCGGAGGAAGAACCGGGACCAGCGGGGGATGGGCGTTTATGGCGGGAAAAACTGCCGCACCGGAGGAAGAACCGGGACACTGACCGGACTCCAAACTGACGCCCAAAAAAGGCGATTCAGGCTTTGAAACCCCCGCTAGATGCGCACACGTGGTCCGGGGAGCGATTCTTCACGCCCTCGCCCTCCGACGCCATAAGCCACATGGAGACCGAACAGGGAAGCCCCTGCCCGCTACAAAAGGTAAAAATTACCTGCTTCTCGCTCCAAGCTGTAACGAACTGGTGTCCCAGTGAGCAGCTGCAATAAACGCTGATATAAACGCCCTTAAAGGACGTTCAAATTTTTTTTTTGTTAACGGAGCCAGCGGGAGGGGGGAGAAAAGGAGGGACCTGGCACCACCAGGTTTGCACTTGCTCAAGAAGAGCCCTCAACCCCAGGTACTCAACAAAACCTAAGAATTAGGCTTGGAGACCTAGCCAGAGCTGCTGCTGTGTGTGACCACCACCTGCTGAGATAGAGAACATACTGGGGAGTTTCCGGCAGCACATGACCACATATAGGGAGGCAAAAGGATTGCTATCTCCACCTGCTGGTAGATGGACACAACCCACCAGTCTATGGATTGATCAGCATGATGATATGGAAACAGTGTATGCGAGCAAGAGTGTGTGTGAGACACAGGCTCTCTGTGAGACTGAGTGTATGAGACCAAGAGAGTGTGTGAGTGACTGTGGGACACAGAGTGTGTGAGAGAGAGAGTGTGTGTGTGACCTAGAGATACTCCCCCCCCACCCCCTCTCTTTCTGGTGTCTGAGCGTTACTGTGCAGGAAGCTGAGCTCTGGCTGTGCTTCAAGGAACTGACCAATCCTATTTAATAGAATGCACCTCCAACATTCTGAAGCCGAGAAACCTCTTGTGGTTGGTCACTTCTGCTTGTGACTAACCCGGAAGTACGTGATGTCAATTCAGGAGATGGATACAGAGAGCAGGAATGCCTCAGCCATGCAGTCAGCTTCAGAATGTTGGAGGTGCGTTTTATTATATAGGATAATAAAACTAAGAATAGTTTTTTTTTTTAAACTTCAAATGAAAAGTTTATTCAATCACTTTTTAAACTTGTTTAATTTGAAGTTGTTGGAGTTCTATATGCAAGTTTATAGTCAGATCATTTTTTTTTTTTAAGAAAGAAAGGGGGTGGGGGTTTGTGTTACAAATTTGTCTGATAATTTTACCTTTCTGCTTGTCCTTTTTGCTTACTGTGGCCCTGATAAAAGTAAAAATCCACACTGTTTCAAGATAAATAATGCAGGGCTACTGTGAGCCCAGTAGAGAAAAATATCTTCTCACAGATTTAGTAGGCTAGTAAGCTCCAAAGGCTGCTCCCTCTTTCAAAAACAGGCCCCAGTGGACCCTGAGACCAGCCACTCCTCCAAAGTTAGGGCTGGGGGTAGTTGCTACTCTGATGTATCCCCAATGGATCTGGTGCTATTTTACAACATGGAGATGCTGGGGCAGGACAAAGTAGGGACTGCTGCCCCCTCCCCTACATAAGGCTTGGAAGGGGGTGGGGTAAACCAGAGGTTATTGTGTCACTAGGAGTTAAAGCCATCCTTGGGGGTTCTATGTCAGTAGCCACAGGCTTCTGTTAACTGAGACCTGGGGTCCCTCATTGATTACCCCTTCCCCAATGGATACTTTCATTTATGTAAATAAAAATAAAACTTTTACTTCTCTTGGGCTGGAATTAAAATCAGTATGAAGAGGAGAAATAAAAAAAAATCAAAGTTTCACACTTTTTTTCCAGTGTTGGACATACTTCTAGGAAATATTAAACCACCATGTGTACTCTTTGTAGGAAACTTGTGGCAAAGTTTAAGCTCAGTTTAACATGCATTTTTTTTTTTTGCACACTAGAACACATCAGAAGTGTGCTAAGCTTGACTTGCATTATCAAAGGCATCAGAAGGTGGGGTGAGGGCTGGTCCCTGGCTACACCAAAATATTCCTTCCACTCCTTGGGTCCCTGCTCTTGCAGACTAGCATCTTTCTCTATCCCTGCCCCCTCTAATCTTCTGCCAAGCAGGCAGAGCTAAAGACAGGCTGTCGTCAGCCCCACTGGAAACTGTGTCAGAAGAGGTGGAACATGCCAGAAGGAAAGCCCTAGGCAAGCCTCTGCTGCTCAAAGGCAGGGCTGTAGGGGGGAAATGGCAAGCCCTGCGTGTAGACAGTTTCTTCTTTCCTTTCTTAGGACTTATATGAAACTACCCCAGCTACACATGAATTTGTTTGTGTCAGTTCACAAACTGGCAGGAAACAGACCCTAATAAGGATTAATTTGTCACAATAGGCCTGCAGAGGAAGGTTCAGCTAGGGCTCTATCACCTCAGATGATCTAAGCTAGAAGCTGATAACGTGAATTTCAGTTTGAAATGAGGTTTAGTAGGGTAGAACTATAGCTGCTAGGCCAATTTGTCCTGCCATGAGAGTGCACTGCCTTCCTGGACTGCTAAATTCTTAGTTGGCTTTAGGGAGTACCTGCTGAGGAGTTACAAAGCAACCGTACTGAGGCTTCAGGCATATTTAATAAAACATAATTCCAAAGTGCAAATACTGCTGTAAGAGAAATATACAAAACATTCAGAATGTGCAACTGTTTTGTCCTTTCAGATGGGTTTCTGCATGGAGGTACCACTCATTTAGTGCATCAAAAGCTTACATTGTCCTGCTGTTAGAGGGTTGCGTCCCTGTCACCCCCTCTCACTGTCAGAACTGGATAGCAATGGTCAGAGACTAGGGTGACAGGACAGAGGACTTCTAGATGGTGGTGTACAGGGAGGAAATGTGAATCACTTTCATCCTTTCCGCCCCAACACCAGAGGTCACCAGTTCCTAAAACCCCAGATCTGCCCTGTTGTATGGGACAATGCCAGATGTTCAATTTGGCCAACGTGCTGTGAGATACTGTTGGGATTGGCCTAATAAGATGCTCTCAGGAGCTGTCACAAGAGAAATTCAACAAGCAACGCTCTCAGGTCCTGGATGCTTTTGGCAGCTCCCATTCCATGCTGCGTGAGGCTGGTTGCTAGGATGGCAAACTTGCGTTTCCTCTGTACCCGGTCTAGTGCCAACTCTTTGTGCATCTGACAAGCACTGAATGCATCATTTTGGTCCTGGAGAGAAACAAGTAAATACTGATCAGGAAAGATGTTAAAGGTGTAGTAATCTGTCCAAGCACCCACCCCAGCCCTGGTGCACGCTTGCCTTCCAGAATTCTCCTTCACTGCTCACTTGCCTGTATTGTGAATGTGCAAAACCTAGCAACCAAACAGCAGAAGAGACTCCGGAGTGGACAGCAGAGGTAAATGAGCTCATGTCTTCCTGGGGCTTCCATTCAAGAAGTAACTCCTGATTTTAGATGCAGAAGCCTTCATCACCTGTTTGTGAGCGAGCACAATCAGTGCAAGTTCAGGCTGTTCGGCCAACAGCTGGTGCAGCTCATGCCGGACAAGAGGAAAGCGCTTGCTGTCTGCAGAATCCACCACGAAGAGCAACACGCGAGGTCTGCTGAGGTACAAGTTCCAGTAGGTGCGCAAGTTTGGGCTGCCTCCAACTGCCGGGTACATAAGTCAGACAAACAAGTTTCAGTTTGCAATTTCTGTTCTGTGTAAGAATATTTCAGTAGAGCACAGGAGATCATACACCAGGTATCTCTGAAAACTGTATCAGCTAGAAAGCATCACTGTCACCATACAGTTGCTGCATTCCTACCACAAAGCAGAAGTCAGGTTAACAAAATTGAACATCTCGATCATGGCAGTTCATAAGCTCAGTACTGTGCTGAACTGCTGGGACAATCTTACAAGATCATATTTACCCTGGGCCTGGGAAGGATGAGGCATCTATTGTTAGCAAACAGCTTTACACCTGCTTTCTTTCATTATGACAAATTACAGCTTTTCATTGTACAAGATTTAAACCACTTTGTTCTTCCTCTACCAAAGGATGTAAGGTGGTTACTATGGAACACACTACCTGCCGCTATTAAGTTACAACCTTCTTTTCCGTCCTTAAAACATCCCCTTAAAACTTTGCTATTTGCTCATTTTTCTCATTAATGTCTTGTAATCCACTTGGATGCGACACTGCAAATAGCGATGTATCAAGTGTCTAAAATACATTTTCAAATAAACTATACGATTGATTTTATAAAATGTAAAAAGTGATATTGTTCACTGAGGACATCCAACCATATGCTGCCCATTTTTGTAGCCGATACAAGCTTAGCTGCAAGTCCACAGTAGAGGATGGACTTATGAGCACTGACCAAACAAAACAAACTACATCATACCAGCAGCAAAGTAAATAGGAGTAGGGATGAACCACAGGTATCCAACATGAGAAAAGAGGCACTGGAGGTAAAAAATTCAATAATCTATATATATAAAAGGCAACCCCAACGTTCTGAAGCCTCCACGGAAGTTGAGGCGCCCGAGATATCCGGTGTGCCCTGGAGTGTCTGCACCGCCCTCGCGTCAAAACGTCATGATGTCGAGGGCGGAGCTATTGACACTCGAGGGCCGAAACGGCCCACAGCGAACAAGGCAATTAGCTTTGAGGGACGGAGGGAGGGGGCCCCTTGCTAGCGCCCGTTTCATTCCGCTCAGAAACGGCCATTTTTTCCTAGTACTTTAATAAAATCCAAGGGGTGTGGGAGACTCAGCTGGGACACGTTACTGGAGCCATCCTGCAGGCCTTGGACTACAGGAGCTGCTGTGCAAAGCCCCTTCTTTTCATCTTTAAAAGGCTGCCTTGCCGTGGGATGTAGCCATGCGCCCGAATGGGTATGATCAAAGGGGCAAGTCACACTGCCTGTTTCAATGGGTAAGAGCAAGGGAGGAAAAAGGAGTGCCCTGGGGGTTATGGTAGGTGGCCATGGATTTGCATCTTTTGCCATCTGTGATGCAGCCATTACCTACAAATGTGGATGTCTTCTCCTGAAGCTTCTCTATAATCTGGAAGCTCTACTTCTCCCCCTCAACCTGAAGAAATACCAGAGCTGGTTAGCTCTCCAGATTTGGGAGGCGTGGCCCCGGTGAACGACTTTGTCCCCATGAGTGCTACAGCTTCTGATTCCTTAATTGGATCCGTTACCTGTGAAGGTACCTTTTCCTATTTCATTTTCTTATAAACTATTAGCTGCAAATACCTCTTCAGCTGAAGTACCTCTAAAGGATGTCTATGGGGCATGGACCGGAACTTGAAAGAGAATCTTTTGACTTTTAGTAAACGGCCAAACAGGATAAGGTTGGTAAGACTATGAAAATGATGACAAGAATTGTTTTTTTTTATTAGCATGTTGATAGAATAGTTTCCTTAAACAGCAGAACAGAACAGATCATGAATACCAGTTGGTAGCTATAGAATTTTGTTTATATATGCTTTATACAATGCAATGCTAGTAGGAGCCTTTACCAGTGAAGATTTCACTTGTAGTTTATTATCTTTTTTTTTGTGATGTGTTATTTTTTTCTAGGGGGCTATTTTGTCAAGGGTTATTTTGTGGGAGGGGCCATTTTGTTAAGGGCAATTTTGTCAGAGCTATTATGTCAGGGTGCTTAGGACTGTGTCACTCTCTGGTGGACTCTATATGAAAGTCGGACAGACAGACAATGGTTCTGTGCTATGTTAATTATGTTTTCTGATATTGTCTTATCCCTTGGCTTGCAAATAAATAAATAAATGTTATTAAAGTAGTATGGATTGATTTTTACCTCTAGTGCCTCTTTTCTCTTGAGTTGGATACCCATGGTTCATCCCTATTCCTATGTACTTTGCTGCTGGTTATGAGCAATGATGACATGGAGAGATGAGAGGGAATGGATAATTTAACTAAGACACTGGTTCCACCACGTCATCCAAGATATTAGGCGTTTTCTGGTTATACTGGCTTTTTGACAGATCTTCGTTTCTTATCTGAATAGATGTCACCAACAGTTTACTAAATATTAAGTCAGAAAATTGCAGTGTCTATTACATGGGAAAGCATCATTCAGTGCTGTACTAGAGTTGCACAAGGACAGAAATTTCATCCATCCCCAATGTAATCTAACCCATACCCACCTGCACCCACTAAGATCCATTCCATCCCCAAGTTTTCTTGGACGGTATTTACCATTCAACCACTGAATGTTCCAAGCCTCATTCTGGCTCTCCAACTGCCTTTCCCATACATTTCAAGCTTCATTCTGACGCTCCAATTGCTTCTCTTAGTGCGTTCCAAGTCTCATTCTGCAGTCACTAAAGATTTTGAAATCCCAAGGCAACTTCTTCCATACCCAATCCCATTCCCAGTTCTCTATTCTGTACATAACCTGTATACCACTGACACACCACCTGGTGGTGTACATTGCACTGAGCTGAAATGGTGCTGCTGATGTGTGAGGAGAGGAGATAACTACCACAGAAAAACCGAAAAGGAACCCCTAAGTGTGAAACAGTCAGATCATGGAGTAGGGGTGAACCAAGTAGACACTTGCAGCCGAATAGGTAGAGTACAAATTTTTATTAGGCACTATTCAAGACCCGACATGGGGCTGTGTTTTGACAGGAAACACACATTTGCCTCAGGGGTCACACAAAGAGTTTGGATTTTGGCGGTTCTGATGGCGTCTTAATACATACTGCGGATTCTAGTAGCTCCGGTATTCTACAGTTTTGATCTAGCACCAACTCATATAAAATATCTTCTTTGAATGAATGACCCTGAGACAGACAGGTGTTTCCCGTCAAACATGGCCCCGTGCTGGGTCTCGTGTATGAGTGGTGCCTAATAAAGATTTGTACTGTACTCATTTGGCTGCAAGTATCTACTTGGTTCACCCCTGCTCAAAGGAGACTCATCAAGACTGGTACTTACTCTCTAGAAGGTCTATTTTGAAGCCCTCTGTGTTGACACAAAGTGAATTAAATCCATGGGTGGGCTCTGGGCGCTCCTTGACAGTATTGGTGGTCAGATAGTGCAGGATGCTGCTTTTCCCAGCTCCATCTAAACCCAGCACCAGGACTTGCCTGTCATATGAGTCCTTCTGCTAATAGAGCACAAGAATGGAATGTAAGAAGTGTGACAGCACTGGAGACAAAGGGAAGTGTTCAGATCAGTGTGTGACTGTGCAAGAGAGGTACACAATGCCAAACATGTTATGTGAAGACACTAGAGATAGTGAAGGGCCAAGAACTGTGTGCAACGGTTTTGGAGACAGTGCAAATCTGTTCCCTGTATTTTCTTTTAGCAGCATTTATCCCATAACTTATTATTTCTACAAAAGCATGTGACTTCAGAAATCTGCTCTGCCTCAGAGCCTGGCTGGCCTTTGACTTGGTAGAAGGAAGGTGTGGCAGAGACAGACTGGGGTTAGAAGAGGGGGCATATGATAACAATGGGTGGTTAGAGATAGTAGGGGCAGGTGGAGATACAGTGGGGTAAACAAATAGTGGCTTCAGGCAGCGGATGGGGATAAAAGTAAAAGTTGTAGTCAGGAGACAGAAGAGACAGTTGGAGGCAGAGGATAGGGATGGTTGGGAGACACAGCAGTTAAGAAGGGCAGTTAGAGGCAGGGGTGGGGATACAGGAACAGCACATAGGGAGAAAGTGTGCAAGATAGGAGGTACAGTTGGTAGACAGAGAAGGGGAATACAGAGTAAGGGCTGGAGACACAGGAGCAGTGGTTAGGGGATAGAGGGTGCAATTGAAGGCAAAGAGTGGGGATAGGAGGGATCAGGTGGGAATACAGGAGAAGTGGTCAGGGATTGAGAACTTGGATGATGGGGGAGAGAATACTGGCGCAGTGGATGGGAAGTGGGCAGTTAAAGACAGGGGAGGGGATACTGGAACAGTGGATGGGCAGATAAAGGCAGAGGGTGGAAATAATGGGGCAGGGCAGTTGAAGGCAGGGGAAGTGGATACTGGAGCAGTGGATGGGGGGCAGTTGAAGGCAAGGGTGGGGGAGGAGTAGTTGAAGGCAGGTGGGTGGGACAAAGTGTGCAGGATAGAAGGAGCCAGAGAGGGTAAAGGCTTGTGATACCAGAACAGTGGATAGGGGTACAACTGATACCAGATCGGTTACATAAGTATTGCCATACTGGGAAAGACCAAAGGTCCATCAAGCCCAGCATTGTGTTTCCAACAGTGGTCAATCCAGATTACAAATACCTGGCCCAAAAGGTACAAAACATTTTATACTGCTTACCCCAGAAATAGTGGATTTTCCCCAAGTCCATTTAATAACGGTCTATGGACTTTTCCTTTAGGAAGCCGTCCAACCCTTTTTTAAACCTGTACCTGAAGCGGCAGGTAATGGAGTTGGTACCGCCCTCGCCTCGTCCTGTTGCAGAAGTGCCACCTCCATGCTATGAAGAGCACTGATCCCACTGCCGCCACCACCGCCCCCAGCACCGCACCCAGCTGCCGCAGGGCTGCCATACCAAGTCGAGCACGTCCGGTTCATTTAGCTTGCTTCAGTGTGACGTCACCGCGCTCCGGCGGGGGTGGGGGCGGTGTCTTACTCTCTTACTTAGAAGGAGGGTCTACAGCTCCTAATTCTCGCGAGAGTGTGGTAGGGAACGCGGTTGCGCACTGTGTACGTGGTTGTTCTGTGTTGCTCTCTAGTGCCGTGTTGCTCGCTAGCGGTCTGCTGCTGGATAATGGCCGGGACGAGGACGGGGGCAGATTGAAGGCGCTCGGGGGTAGTGGGTGCGATTCGTGGTTTGTCTGGGGCTTTGCTTTGGCTGGGTGTCGTGGCCTAGCTGAGCTCATTTGAGTTCTTGGTGTCTGGGGCTATGTGAGGCCTTAGGCCTGGCTCTGTGATCGTGGCGGCTCCTGGGCCTGAATCGCTTTATTTGATTTTAATTTTCTAGGTATGTATTGTAAGGGTAAAACCCTTCCATAGAGTCTCTCTTTTTCCACCGTGGGAAAAGACGCGCTTTATTTAATAATTACCTCGTCCTCTTTCCTTTTTGGTTCCTGTACGTTTTCCCGAATGTTAGTTCATTTATAAAGTGTGTCTGCTTCTGTTTTGTAGCCTTTCGAGCCCATGGATGGAAACTCCATGATGTTTTACTGTAATCGGCCTGCCAGCATGATGTTCCTTTTCACATCTTGATATCGGCATAGTTTGCACGTTTTGCAGCCTGGTAAGATGGTTTTCCTCCATCCTTCTCACTCTTTTTATTACGTGGGCAGATGTTCCTTTTAAGCCTTTTCTCTGCTTGCTGCAGAAATCGAATGGTTTATTCGTGATAAAATAGCCTACCATTGACTTCTGCTGCCTGTTTCACGCTCTGCCAATAATGCATTGATTTTGCGTTGTCACAAATTCCTTCTGGGCTAGAATAGCAAGACTTGTGATGTGAATTGGGGTGGGGGGGAGAGCTTATTTTTGCTAAATAACTGATTTTTTAAAAATATTTCTGAAATTTTAATAGAAAAAAATCCGTATCAGTCTGCTGTTATGGAACCAAGACAACCTAATGTTCCTGGTAACTTCCCCCCCCCCCCTTTATCTCCTGCTGTACTAAAGTACCTTAGTCTTTGTTTATATCTCATCTGTTGTCAATGCAGACAATTTTATTTAGATTTATTAGAATATGCTCATAACCCTTTTGGAAATGGTACATTCTTAGCTCATTATTTATCTGTATTTATTTAAAAAAGAAACAAAATGCTCTGTTGTACTATGCAGAGCCAATCCAGAATAGGGGTATGAAAAATGAGCTCTCAGTGCTTTACACTGTGGTCAAACATCTTATTCACTTTGACACAATTCTGTTCTCAAGGATAGTTTTGTTATTTGAAACCCAGAGTGGCTTCTTCTTATTGTCATTTCTCTCCTTTGACCAACTGCTTTCTCTGTTGCTTCCATGTTCATTGTCTTTCCCTAGTTGTCTTGCCATTGGAATTGTTTTTGTGAAGTTTCCTTTTCCATACTCCTGAACACCAGCCTTAGAATGAAGATAATGTGACTGCAGATAACTAAAAAGGCCATCTTGTCTTTTTTTTTCCTTTTGCTACTGCAGTATTACAAAAAGTACTTCATTTCAAACTTTCTTTCCCTTCCCACACTTGAAGATCCTCCTCATTTAATCTGTGCTGATGTTAATTGCATTATTGGCTCTACCCTTTTTCTTTTCCTTTTGGAAAGGCTATATTGCAAAATACCTGATTTTGGTTCAGGAGAGGGAGATTGGCCTGGTGTCTTCTTCTCTCACCCACCAGTTCAATTACAGCTGGCTTCTTTTTATGCAATATGTGCCTTCATTTGCAATGTTGGTGTGTGCCCCAATTTTGAACCATCTTTTTAGGTTAGCCATTGTAGTGACAGTCATTGATCAGGAGCCACAGACTGTAATTCCCTCTAGAAACTAGTATGCATGTGTGCTCGATCCAGGCAGAGATTCCTCAAGCTGACTTTGAGTTGTCCTAATGCCTTCTATTTCTGCCTCATCATTTATTATTAAGTTACCTTACACACTTCCCTTCAATTTGGTCTCTTCTTAGAGATACTTAGAGGAAAATACTGAAGGTCCTGACATCAGGTATAGCTAATAAAGGTTAGGTAGGTATCTAAAACGTTTTGATGATACTCGTTTTGCCAAAATCTTTAAGTATTTTTATGGCATGAGCCTTAGTTCATGGTTACATATTTGCAGCTGGTGCAACAACTGATAAATATAATTCATACATTTTTTCTGGTGCTGGCAGATATCTTGTCATAAGCTCTAACTCCTTGAGTTGTAAAGGGCAAGCCAGTTTTCTAGTGACGTGTTAGAATAGGGGGTTGCTTTCTGCATTGCACCCATATGTGTTACAGTTATTTTATGCATGGACAGCTATGTTGTACAAGGAATAACAATTTAGGAAGAGAAGCTTGGGGGTTAGCTTTGCTGCTTAATTCAATGCTTTTTGCTACCTTCACAGTAATCTGATCTTGTGAAGGTCTAATGCTGGTCATATATATGCTTTGGGTTTAACAGGCTTTGATAGATTTTCTTAGGCAATGGCAGAGAGATCTCTCTCTCTTCCCCCCCCCCCCCCATTGTCTCCATTGAAGTGGAGAGTGGTGATTGGGGTTGGGGGGGGGGGGGAATCCAAGGGAAAGGGAAACCTAATAAACTGCACCCCTGAACACCAATGGTAAACCACACAGCCAGCAGCCCCAACCCCCACATAGTTTCCTTTGCTCCCTGTGTGCTGTTGCTCCTCCCCGCCCCCCCCATCATCTAGTCTCTTTCCACTATTCATCATCTGCCACCTCATTGAGCCCTTGTTATCCAGTTGGCTGCCACACCTATCCCTTAGAGCTAGTACCCCTCACCCTGCTGTCCTTTGACTGCCAATAGGAGCAAAAATAACCTCCTTGCCCCACATGAGGGTGTGTGTGTGCCTGAGGCACTAACTCGCATTCTCTCCCACTGGTCTCATGAGACTTGAGAGCAGTGTGAGTTCTGCATTGTGCAATCCAGTTCTGGCAGCGTTTGCAACAACAACAAAAAAAAGCTCAAAAATCTTAAGCACCAAAGATGCACGTCTGTAATTGGCATGGCAACCTGGTGCCTGAAATTTGTTGAATTTTGGGTTTAGCATACTGTTTCATGGATCCTGAAGCAAATATTTAAAGAAATGTTATTAGTTATATATAGTTTGGAAAATCATAACCATTTGAAATCATGTAAGTGAGGTTCTCTGTTCTTAGCTATTGACCACAACACAGGTGGGCTTCTAGGTAAGATGTCACTACCAATTGGAATGCATCGTCGAGCATTCAGTTATGACGATGCCTTGGACAGCACTGATCCGATGTCACCTCCACCTTCAGACATGTGCAGTAATGTCCTGTGGAAACAGCCTGTCATCCCTGAGCGGAAGTACAAGCAGCTTTCCAAGGTATGCCAGGCTGCCTTGGCTTTTACAAGAACTGCTTTTAATGATTTTTTTGTTTTTGGTGGTGGTGGGGTGGGGGGGGGGGGGGTTGAGAATTTGATCAGAGGCTGCTTTTGTACTAGTGTATGTGTATATCTATATCTTGTAGCATTTACACTTTAAAAACCCATTTCTCATCTCATGGAACTGGCAATAAACTGACCCTATATGTTCAAGTCTCTGCTGAATAAATTAAACCACCTTAAAAGTAGGTGAAATAAATGACATTGGGCAGCACTTGTCTAAATTGCAGAGCTTTGCAGGTGTATGCAGATTAGTTTAGTTTATAAGAGCTTCAGATTTTAGCGGCATTGTTGTGGGGTTCTATATTTTGAATCACAAGTTTGCACCAAAAAGGTTCTCTAATTTAGGAATGAACTAACAGATTTTGTCTGCTGGTGCTGATAGTTTAAGATGGATCTAGGTGTTCACTGTTTTTACAAGCAAATGATTAATCTAGCTCATTGATTAAACTCATTACACATTAAAGAACTCTTTCCTTTAGTAAGAACATTAAGGTTTCTTTCGTAATGAGGATAATTCGTATTTCTGTGGATGTTACAGGATTCCAGTTATTTGACATTAAGAGGGTTTATGAAAAGATCTGAGATTCATGGTACTAATGTCTTTTTTTTTTTTTTTCCTTGCCCTCTTTGAAACCTCTTCCTCTGCCTTTTATGTAGATTGAGGAAGGGGAAACTTTGTCCCCTCCTTCTATAACACCCTCCTCTTCCAATGAATCTATCAGCAAGGTCCCTGTTGTGAAAGCCAAGGCTACATCCATCATGAATTCACTAATAACAAGTAAGAGCTCTCTTCCTTAAGGGACCTGTGCTGTGAGGGTAGAACTACATTGTGCTACATTCTTGGGGAATGAGACTGCTTCAGGCTGCTTGTTACTGATTTGCTGGCCTGACTAGATTTCAGAAGACCTTTCTCTGTTCATGTTCTGCCTACTAACAAACAGTATATGTTTTGGGCTGGTCTTTACCTAGTTCAGTTTATTAACCCAGGTCAGGTAGGTATCCTGAATAAAACATTTAAATGTATAGGTTCTAAAGCTTAAATGATTAGTATAGTGTTTTGAATTGAACTCCCAGGATCAGGAAAAAATTGGCCACAATAGTGATTTGTGAATTGCATAATAGCCATGGCTTGTGGAAGAGAGGAAGTAAATATTAGTAGCAATTTGTTTTCCCTTGTGAGAAGGGTGTCTGTCATGTGTTTTCTAGTCTTACTTTTTAAGCATTGCTTGAGTACAGTTAGGAAGGTCTGGTTGAAGTATGGAAGGTCTTAACTCTAGATAGCTCACCTGTAGCTGCAAACCTAGTTACAATGTTTGATCATGGACCTCTTCATGGGCTGCTGGAAGAATTCCATGCATCTGTAAGCAACCCTGCTACACTTCTAGTATAACTGCTATGCAAGAGGACTAAGAACAATTTGTGTTTAAGTTAGAAAAGGAAATGGGCTGAAGGAATTTGCTGTAACAGTGATAGAGTGAGAGAACAGAGCTGGCTGGTTACTCTGGGAATTAATGTGATGTAGTGGAGTTCTCCTTTTCATTACTGTCTTGTCTCTAAATTTGTATGAATGCATTTGTGATCTTGTTCCTCTTGCAGAGCAAACGCAGGAGAGCATGCAGCGTTTCGAGCAGCAGGCAGGCCTGAGGGATGCTGGATACACCCCCCACAAGGGCCTCACTGCCGAAGAAACCAAATACCATCGTGTGGCCGAAGCACTTCATGTAAGGCATCGGCTGGCATTTTTACTGTAGCGGTATTCTGATGGCTGTCATGCGTGTTCTGTTCTCTGATGGTACCTAATGCACCTCTCCATATTTGGTCAGGCTGTGAAGCAAAACAGATTACACCTGTGGTGGGTTACCAATGCACTATGGCTGTAAGGTCTGATTTCCTAATACAGCAATATTTTTTTGCAGAAAGGCAGTGTACTTTGCATTCAGTTTCAAAATTGGATAGAAGCTTGAGCCCAAAATGGGGTTACTTCAAGGTAGTGTTCTATAACTTGAATGGGTTCAGAATTTCTGATGGTCTGTGTGCTCAGAGCAGAGGGACTTTCAATTATGAGTTATGCATTTATTGTCATTCTGGGAACAATTTCCCATAGGCATTGCATCCATTAAATAGTCTGAGGCAGACTAAGCCATTGTACTTCTTCTATGTAAAGCATTCTTGCATATGGGATTTGGATCTTTCTCAGTGGGGAAGGTGGAGACCAAAATCTAAGGTTTTTGATTAGCATTGTTCTCCTTAAATGTGTGTTTTTGTATTGCAAAGGTAGAATTCTCCTTGATATCAAATGTCCATATTTGGTAGGACAGCAAGATTGGTCAGCCTCCTCTGGGTGGCATCATCTGACAGATTAGCTCTCCTAAAGCTCGGTAAACCTTTTGCAGGCCGTCTGAGCATGTGCCACACCCCCAAATGCTGTCACCATCCATTTTCTGTTCCATTTATAGGCAGATTCATCCGAGAGAGGAGGCAGGCGGTTTTGTGTGACTGACTCCCCAAGCTTAGGGGTGTTGTGGAGTGTCCCATTGAGTATGCTGTAGTAGGACAAAACTGTGTTGTCGAGGTTGATGATCAGAAGGAACAGTGGGAGTCTCATGAAGTGGGCGGGGCATATACCATGTTGTGCTAGGCTCTGGATAGGGTCGATGCATAAAGGGAGCTTCAGGAAGACGTATGTAGTGTAAACCAGAATAAAGTAGGTTCACCATGAACTCCAAACACTTAAATAGAAACTATATGTCTGTCTTAAGTTGCACAGCTAAGCCACTGCTGAAGGGCAAGAGTCAGTGGTCCTGTAGTGAGAGTTAGGTCTAAGGCTAGATGTTTGGAAGAACTGGTGTCCTGCTGGAAAGCAGCGGCCTTCGAAGGGTCAGGCCCCAATGTGGCTGTGATGGATCAGATGAGAACACACATTATAAATAAGAATTTGCTTAATGTGGATTAGAATATAGGAGAATGAAAAAAGAAGAAGCCTCAGAATTTTCTACACCTCTCTAAAAGACTGGCTATGAATTGTGATACATAATCACTGGCCAAAAAACTCCCTTTTCAACTCAAATTGCATAAAATACTCTCAGGCCTTATGTTAATAGTTTGTAATGTCTGTTTGAATGTCTTATGTAAAACCAAAGCCAGTGCAATTTCACATTGTGGTCTCTCTTTCAAATTTTGGATTTCCATAAATCAAATGTGCTACTGTTTTTTGTGCTGTTTTGAAGTTTTCATTTAAGTGACTCGTGACACCCTGGATAAATGATATTTGCAATAGTCTGTGACAAAGTGGGCTAATGACATTAGCCCAATGTCAAAAAAACCTCAGGCTTAAAATCTTATCCTAAATTTCCATAAAAGTCTAAATATCTCCCTTCCACTCATGGTTTTATACAGCTCTATCATATCTTCAGGCTGAAGAGTTCAAACCTCTTTAGCCTTTTCTCAACAGGGAATCCTTCCATCTTTTATTATTTGGTCATCCTTGTTGCTCTTCTAATTCTTTTTTTGTGATGCATCAACCAGAATTGTATATATTATTCAGGTTCTGGTCACTCCATGAAGTAATAGGCATTGTGAGATTCTGTTCTCCATTCCTTTCCTAGTAATCTTGTTTTTCTGGTTGGCACTGAGCAGAGATTTCTTCTTTTCTTGTGTTCCCTATGGGCATATTCAAACTTCTCCCTTTGTAGCCCCCTTGTATATAGTAACTCTTTGAGATGACCCCACCCCCATTTTCTACAGTTATTTTCAGAAATGACAGCTCTGTCTAACCAGCTTTCATCTGTCACTTTGCTCATCTAGTTCTGAATTCTGGTTAAGGTTATATCATGAATTGTTCTCCAACTAGAATCTAGATTTCTTTCTCAGGCAGAGATAGACTATCAGTTACACAGGTTTCTAGTCTTAATACTGACCATCATTCCTTGAAGGTCCTGTGTGACAGCCTGTTTCATCTCATGGAATGGCTTTGTCATTTTAAGTTTTTTTTTTTTTTTGTTTTTTTTTGTTCAGTTTCTCCTTTTGTCAAGACTTGATTAATTCACTTTGCTGTAAAACCCTGATCAGTTAGTCAGAAATCATCCAGACTACAGCTATTAGGTTGATTTTTGCACTACACAAGTATGATTCAGTTTTTCTTTTTTTTTTTTTTTAATCCTATGCTGCATTGGTTGCTTGTTACAGCAAGGGTTTAATTTAAATTATGTATTATGTTTAAAATTTTTTTTTAACAGGGGAGGTTCCCTCTTAAATCTAATAACACTGCTACATGGCTCTAAGACAACACCAACTTCTATTACGGTTTCCAGCAATGATTAAAATCTGTGAAACATCTTTTATCTATGCAATAGCAGATGGTAAAAATCTGGACTAAATTACCTCTTTTAAGATCTTGCAGACATATCTGTATTTCTGAAAAAGTCTGAAAACATTCTTCTTTTGTAAATTTGGTTTATCAAATTAATTGATGTATTTTGTTTTGGATTTTTTGTCTGTTTTGCATTTTTGGGGGGTACAGTAGTCTGGTCCCAGGAGGGTATTTGCATTCTCAGCTTCTGTGACAGTATAGGAAATTAGACTATTCAGTGAGGAGGGATGACTGCTTACTTTGCTATTGTTTTTGGTCTGCATCATGCAGCACAGGTTTTTTTCTTGATATCCCAAGATGTGACTTTGTTACTCTGGCCCGCAATGGAGTTTATAAGTTATATTTCTCTTTAGTTGAATTATTTATTTTTTTTTTTTTGCGGTGCTGGGCTCGTGTTTCCTTATGTTTGAAATAACCTTGGAATCTCTTTTCACATGTAAGATCACCTATATTCCTTCCTGTCAGATTTTTTCACTGTGTGTTTGCTGTTGACCTGTGGCAAGATCTGATTCGACTCTTCAGAACGTTTGGAATCAAGGAAGTTAAATCTTATAGAAGATTGAAATGTATTTGTCTTGAGATGCAGACTGGATTAAATGGTGGATTTGTGTGGGCAGTAAGGTGGGAGCAGCTGTGATTTTTCTGCTTGAAGTAAAAATCTGAGTTTTGGGTAGGTTTCCAGATGAGGAAGGCGAACCACCTGCCGACTTGTTTTTGCCTTTCAAAATTCTCGGACAACAGGGATGTTACAGAAATGGCGTCCTCTGTAGTGTTTGTCAGTGATAAGGCTGGCTGTGGGTGTGCAGATTGTCTTGTAGTTGCTGCTAGTTGTCAATGTTTAACAGATGTGAAGTGAGCAGAGAATTAAACTATCTGCTGCTTTATTCAAAACCTTTTTTTTTTTTTTGTTGTTTTTTTTTTTCTAAAGGGGGGGGGGTGGGGGATTACAGTTTGGGTTTTAGGCTTGAATGGCAGTTCCAAGGTGTGATTTCTCTTTTGATCTCGTAGTCATGGTTCCTATAATGAAACATATGTTCTCTGGTGGAAGTTTAATTGACTTCTCTCTGTTTTCTGACAGAAATTAAAGATGCAGAGTGGTGAAGCAACAAAAGACAGAGAAGAGAAAGCAAACTGTTCTGCCCATTCCTCAGCAAGTAACACTCCATGCTCATCTCCCAAGCACAAACCCAGGTACAGCTGGGGCCAGCATATGCAGTTTTTGCAGCTTTCTGTGCAGCTTTGTGTATGGTGTGCATGACCTTAATCTCTGATTTCCATTATGTCCAGTCCAGATATCCATCTGCCAGGGGATGTAGATGGAGAAAAGAAATAGTTCCAAGTGATCCGCCCCTTAAGGGTATTGTGCAGCCAGGAGTGCTCAATATTTTCTGTTGTCTACAAGAGGATGGTGGTTAGACTGTGCAGCTCCTGTCTCAGGCTTGTTTGGGAGCTCCTGACCGGTTATTCTGGGTGTCAGTTGAGCAGGGGGTTTATTTCTGGCTGAATTGTCTCTCTTGGCATTTGTTGTGGCTGAGCTCAGATGACACCCGGTGGTGCTGGGTCTCTCCTCTCCCCACAGTCCAGCTACTCTCCTGCTTCATTCCTTCCCTGATCGGTGACTTCATGGAGTGAAGTTGGTGAGGTGAGGCTGAGATTCTTCATCTTACCTTCTGTGTGTGATAGTCATTGGTGGCAGGTATATAGTTTTCTTTTCGCTACGCTTCAGGAACTGTTCGCTGTCTTATTTTTGTAGTATCTTCCTATCTGGTGTTCCCTTGTTTCCTGGGGTGTCCACTCTTAGTGGGGTTTTTTTTTGGTAGTTATGATAATTAGTTTCCTGCATGTTCAGCAACTGAAGGCACTGCCCTTTGTGTACTAAAACACAGAGCAGGCCAGGAGTCCAGAAAATTCTTTGACAGATGCCCGACATGGCCAAAGTTTTCCAAAATGGCTGCATCAGGAGTTCAATAAAACACTAAGCAGGGTAAAAGCTCTGCTTGTCCCAGCAGACAAATGTATATCCAAGATAGATAGCAATCAGCAGTTCTTAGAAAATGGAAACAGGGCAACAGTCCTCTCTTCTCTCTCCCACAATATCCTCTGCCAGTACACCATGCTTGCAGCCTCTGACTTTGTATGTTTGGGCTTGAAGTCCCCATTTTCTGGCTCCACTGTGTTGCAATCCTTTTGCTGCTCAGTGCTGGATTAGGAGTTATGCCCTGGAACCAGCAGCCTTCATACTAATCTGTTGAGTCGGGGGAGATTCATAGGTTCCACCATGACAGCGTCTTCAGTGCAGCAGAATTGGCATTGCTGATGCCACGCAAGGACCTAAAATCCACTGTATGACGATAGTCTGTTATTGCATGAAGACATCGGCTTCAGTGTTCCCTGAGGGTATCAAACTCTGTGCATCCTGAGGGTGGTAACCTTGGTACTGCCCATGGGATGTATCCTTAGTGTTCATTGACAGCAGCTGCATCAGCAGCCTTAGCACTGTACAAGACACCAGCCCTTGGTACTGTGGAATGACAGCAGCCCAGTTGTGTGCTCTGTGAGGGGCGGCTGGCTTGCTATAAAAGGGTTCACAGTAAACTAACCTTGGCAGTTACATACATTTTACATAAGACATTTAACAGACATTACAAACTATTAACATAAGGCCTTCATCATGAATGCCCCGAAGCATGTAGAATGTCACAAATTCACTTAAGTCATTACTTATCAAATAGGAATGTTTTAAGTTGGTCCCCCCCCCCCCCCCAAAGGTAGAGATAGAGTTCCAGGCGGATTGTGGTAGGCAAGGAGTTCATTGAGGAATGACCATGAAAGAAAATAGAACATTAAAGAATTTGAAGAAGTGAACATTTTTTGCACTTGGGGAACAGAATATCAAATGGTGTAACCTTGCAGAGTGGCCAAACATGAAGTGTTTAAAAATGTTAATTAGCATGACTTGAAAGAATAGGCGGGTAGTTTTGAAATATCAAAGGAGAGGCATCCTACTGTATTCTGTTGTGTAGAGGTGGTGGCCTCTGCTGTTACAGGGTAGTGTCCTGGTACACGCCTCATACGCTCATTTCTTTTGTCTTCTTGGACATAGCTGCTAGAACTATATAAGCTACTGCTGAATTCAGAGCTGGTCAAGTGGATAATGTTTCCAGCTCTGTGGAAAAGCTGTGGTAGGACCCACTCCACAGAGAAGGACCCAGAAACATGAATGGGATTGTTTGCTGCAAATGGCTCCTTCCTTGAATATCAGTAGGGTTCAACAGTATTTTGGCTGTTCATCCCTATCTGTGGCTTCAGAGGCAGTGGCCCATCCTTGCCTTAGATGGCAATGTTGGCAGTGATTTCAAGTCTGGTCTCGGGTGTGCCTTTCCCAGGAGAGGTGTCTGGTGCAGCTGGCACAAGTGTAATTTCTGTTAAAAGCCTCAGGAGTAGTAGCAGCAGAACCTGCAGGGGTGGCAACTGTAGCTTTCTTTCAGCCTCCGTATTTTTCTATCAATGGTATCCCGTACGCCTCCAGTTTGTTCATGGTGTTTGCCTTCAGCAGTAGCTGCCTGTAGGTTCCCGGGGCAGTAGTCATCTGTTTTGCGGCCTACTATGTTTTATGCCATTGTACATCCTGACCCTCTCTGGTATGGTACTCTGTGCCTCACTAGAGGACTCCAGTAGCCACACTAGCCTCTTTGCCATTGGCAGGACCTGCTTTTCTTTTCATGCCTGCTTCTCATAGGACTGTGGAGTGGATCCTACCACAGCCTTTTTTTTTTTTTTAGAGCTGGCTACATTATCCACCAGATCAGCTCTGAATTCAGCAGTTGCTTATATAGCTCAAGCAGCTATGTTCATTCTTTTGAGACATTTGGTTGTTTTCTTCTGGTATCTGTTTGATTCACTTGTCTGGTTTGCTCTGGTCTGTCGGTGAGCAGTTTATCGGAGCTCTCTGTATCTCAACTGCCTCATTTCTAAGGCCATGATTCCTGGCTTTAGCATTGCATCTTTGGGGCAGAGGGTATGGTCTTCAAGGTTTCATATCATCAAAGTCCATGAGTTAATAGCATGACTCTGCATTTGGAGCCTCTTGGGTTCTCCTCCTTGCTTGTTCTATTGGCGTGTTTCTGAATTCTGTAAAATCTTCTTTTTGGGTCCCACCCTAATAGGGACACTGCTTTGCTACATCCCATTCGTCTGTACTTGTCTGGTATAATGTAATGGATGGAAAAATTCCTACCCGATTTTCCTTTAGTTCTACCAATAACTCACCTTGAGCTACTACTAAAAAAAAGTTGTGAGCAAAATGTAATAAATATAATAGTCCAGAATCCCTCCCCATCTATCATTGGGTACTCTTTTTCCACAGATCTCATTTCTTCTGCTTTCCATGCTCTAGCCTTGGACAACTAACATCTCCTGACTATGTGAAATATCTGTCCATCAGTTGAGTACCAGCCTCACTACATCTTGGCCTAGGCTGGAGGGCCACAGTGGCTGTTGAATGTTCTTTGCTATAGAGGGCAATACTGACCATTACTTGGCTGTTTGCCTTCAGCACCTAACCACCATACCTCTATTCAGGAAATCTAGACTGCCCCAACTTGACATTTCGTCCTTTAGATTGTAAGCTCCATTGAGCAGGGACTGTCGTTCTGTGTTAAACTGTACAGCGCTGCGTAACCCTAGTAGCGCTGTAGAAATGTTTAGTAGTAGTAGGATCACCTGAATTATTTCTTTCCTCAGTCTACATCTGTTGGTAGATGGACATAATGCATTTGTCTGGACTGGTCTAGTAGGACTAAAGGAAAGAAAATTATTAGGAAAGACTGTAATTTTTTTCCATCTCTTTTCTAATATGGGTTGTTGTAATGGTTTCATCATGACCTTAGAACAGCAGGGTGCACAGACATCACTAATTACAGATGATGCCATGGTTTTGATGGGACTACACTGCAATATATAGAAGCTTGCAGTCTTGTTATATGGAGTGCAGCCTTATGCATCTGTTTGAAATACTGCCAGAGTGGAATAACTAGCCCTTATCCTTATGTTTATATTGAGGTATTCTGTTTTGAGTGGCTAGTGTTGGACGACGGTGCCTCATCCCAGTCCACTCCATCATTGTTTGCATTATTTTTTTTCTTGCTTTGGAGATAGTTGGAATCTGTTGGGATATACTGAGGCATTTGTCCTGGACAGCCAGTACATTGAGGACTTGAACTTTTGTGTGGAGCCTCAACTGATACTGCAAGTTGTCTGTGGGTACAGGCCAGAATGCATACTAGCCAACATATGATTATGCAAGACCCTACAGGCACCACTGTCTTGTTGTTCTGAACTGACACCTTTCTAGTAATAAGGGGGAGGGTCCTTGTCTTCTGAGAGCTTCAGCAGATCTTTATTGTGCAAAACCTCACTCCCAGATGGTCCAGGGCTTGAAAATACAAGGGAAGTGTGCTCCTAGGTGATACCACACCCTGTTTTATTTGGAGGGTAACCAGTTCCAGTATGAGAATGTCGTCAGATGTGGAAAGATGCTTTTATCTTCCTGGAAATCACAGAACATCTGAACACCCTCTGGGACTGAAATGAGGAAGAATGATGATCTTGCACTAAAAATACTGCTTCCCTAGGACAAACCTGAAAGGGGACGGGACTTGATATATTGCGTTTCTGTGGTTATAATCAAAGCGATTTACATGTTATACAGGTACTTATTTTGTATCTGGGGCAATGGCGGGTTAAGTGACTTCCCCAGTGTCACAAGGAGCTACAGTGGAAATTGAACCCAGGTCCCCACGGTTAGTCTGCTGCATTAACCACTAGATTGCTGCTACTCTGGCAATATGCACAGACAGTAAATCACCTCATTTGACATCCTAAAGTGATACAGTGAGTGCATGTGTTGTAGCCTTTAGATCTAGAATAGGATGCAAAGCACCTCTTTCCCTAATTTTTTTTTTTTTTTTGGGGGGGGGGGGGGGGGTCTGAAAATATTTTCACTGTGTCCTTGCAAAGTGCTGTTTCGGTGAAAAGGGATGAGGGCGTGACTACTTGAAAGATGTAGAACAGTGTCTAAAGGCTTTGACCTTTACTATAGTCCTTGGCCTTTACTATAGTCCTTGAGAACCTTAGCGGTTATAAAACTGATGAGCTTAGTTCTATGGGTCCAGGTAGCACTTGCAGTCTCAGCCATGTGGCTTTCCTTCCTGAATGCTTAGCTGCATGTGTGAGTATTGCATGGCTCCACACCAGTGAATACAATGTAGACTATAGAAAGGTCTGTTCCGATTTAGCAGTTGGCTATGGAGCCATATGACCATAGGGGAAGGGAAAGCTTGATGGTGCATAACACCATTGCTTGTTGGTACTGCCCTGCCAGGTGGCTCAAGCAAGCAGTATGTCTGTCTCTGAATTGGCTCAACCACTGCTTTTTTATCAGGAGTTTTGTTTTTAATCAAAAACAGCAAGTAATTACAACTGGTACTACTAACGGCAATCCTTTTGCTATCGAGGACTGCCCACATTAGGAGAAGCCCTGGACAGGAAGTGATGTAGAACTAAAAAGTTACATGTAAGATGGTAGGTGCCAGGGTTTAACAGATTTAAATATTTTGGGCATTAAGGATCAGTCATGTAAGTGATAGAAATTGTGAAAACATATAATAGACATACTTGAAATGGAGTAGTTGGCCTGCACACGTGAAAACCATAATAAATTGAGGTACAAGCTGGCTTTCCCCCTCCTAAATACCCACCTGATTCTTCACGGTTAACTGCTGTACTGCTATTTTCTTTTCATGAGTGGTTTTATCTCGGATTAATTTATTGTAAATGCCGGCACTATTTAGGTTATCTTGACAATATCCCTATGATTTTAAACTTAAAGGTTTTTTTTGTTTTGTTTCCTGTGATGTTTAATTAGTGTGCTTTTTGAGGCATGGATCATGCATGCTTTCATTTTGATCTGTTCTTAGGAACAGAGCCTTGCATAGTTAAAATAGCTTTTCCCAGTTAATACTCTGGATATTCCCTGTGTTCTGTGTATTAGGCCCCCCTGCCTCACATGATCTGAGTCTTCCTTGCTTGAAGTGTTTTTCTTCCTGAGTATTGCTTGCAATACATTTTTGTTTCTTTCCTGTTGCCAGAGGCTGGTTCAATCAGAGATCCATATCCCCTCTCCCTGGTTCTGAATGTGGCTCCATTGACACCATGAGTGGAGACCGTGGCTCAGCAGACAAATGGAGCATATTTGGGCCTCTTGTTCAGAAATCCTCTACAGATCCAGGTAATAAATTCTCAAAAGCAAGTGCAGAGGTGAAGGGAGGGCATTTCTTGTGTGTGCTTGTAAGTAATTGAGTTGTACATCACTTTACCCACTAAAAGAGGCCTATCACACACACGTTTGGCTTTTTAAAAAAATTGTTTTATTATAATAAGTTTGTAACAGTCAACTTTCATAGAGAGCACGTCCTGCTCACTCGAGCCCACACAGGGGCTAACAATTTCTAGACTAGTACAGCACACTCAAGCTTATCTAGTTGAACTCCTCTACATTATTTGTTATAAAATTAGTCCCTTAAACAACTTCCATACCCCAAATAGACTGTGCGCCAATAATATGCGCCACCCTCCCTTCCAGCCCCTTCATAACTTGAGAATGCCCCTTGATTCTTTGAGGCCAGGGCCTCTCTGGAGGGCGCCGCCGCGGTGCTTACCCTCGCCCCGCGCCGCCGAGGCCTTTAAATCTTTTACCTGGTTGCAGCAGCGTCAGTGAAAGCGCTGCCGACGTCTCCCTTCCCTTGCACTCATTGGTTCCCTCAGTGTCCCGCCTTCTTCTGACGTCAGAAGAAGGCAGACACTGAGGGAACCAAGAGCGCGAAGGGAAGGGAGACATCGGCAGCGCTCCGCTTTCACTGACGCTGCTGCGACCGGAAGTAAAAGATTTAAAGGCCCCAGGGCGCGGAGGAAAGAGCAGAGAGGCATGGATGGGAGGGCAGAGAGACGGGCATGGATTGGGAGGGCAGCAGCAGGGCCCAGGGAGAGGACAAATTGCTGGAAGGGGAGGGGAGAGAGGAGGATTGCTAGCTATGGATGCAGCAGGGAAGGGCAGAGAGGGACAAGGATGGACATGGGGGCCCAGGGAGAGGACAAATTGCTGGAAATGGAGGGGAGGGGAGGAGGATTGCTGGCTATGGATGGAGGAGGGAAGGGCAGAGAGGGACAAGGATGGACATGGGGGCCCAGGGAGAGGACAATTTGCTGGGAGGGGAGAGAGGAGGATTGCTGGCTATGGATGGAGGAGGGAAGGGCAGAGAGGGACAAGGATGGACATGGGGGCCCAGGGAGAGGACAAATTGCTGGAAATGGAGGGGAGGGAAGAGAGGAGGATTGCTGGCTATGGATGGAGGAGGTAAGGGCAGAGAGGGACAAGGATGGACGTGGATGGGAGGACAGGACCCAGGGAGAGAGAAGAAATTGCTGGAAAT
Source organism: Microcaecilia unicolor (assembly GCF_901765095.1). Lineage (NCBI taxonomy): Eukaryota > Metazoa > Chordata > Amphibia > Gymnophiona > Siphonopidae > Microcaecilia > Microcaecilia unicolor. Next base: position 183,553,077 of record NC_044038.1, on the reverse strand, counting down.
GGATATAGAGCAAGAAATGAAGAAGAAAGGAGGAAAGTAAAGAAATAAATGGAAAGGAAGCCCTGGAAATGGAGTTAAGAGGACAGATAGCAGCAGACTCAGATACTGGGCCAGCATGATCGGAAAAAGAAAGTCACCAGACAAAGGTAGAAAAAAATCATTTTATTTTCATTTTAGCGTTTGAAATATGTCCACTTTGAGAATTTACATCTGCTATCTTATTTTGCAATGTATAGCAATTTGTTTCTAAGAATATTGCTGACAATTCCTGTCAGTGTAGCAAGTGGTGAGCGATCGTTTTCACCGGGGTGTGTGTGTGTGTGTGATCATTTTCACTGGGGGGGGGGGGGGGCCAACTGATAGTCTGCAGGGGGGCACCAGAGACCCTAGGCACGGCTCTGTTTGAGGCACACTCACCCCCTCTCCCCCCCCCCCCCCCCAAGCCCATCAACATCCTCTAATTCTCCACCATTCTAAATGCGTAGTAATCGCTGTTGGAATCGAGCCCACCCATCCTTATGTCGCAGAACCCCCTCCCTATGATAAGCCATAAGGCGCTCCATTTGTATTAACTGACCTAATTTGCACTTCCAATCACCCAATGTCGGGGGAGGGGGGGGCACCTTCTTCCAATGCTCTGCTATAAGGCACTTGGCTGCTGCCAACCCCCATCGCAGCCATTTGCTCTCCTCCCAAGAATCCCGCTCGTTATGCAAACCCAAGAGGCATACCACAGACTACACACCAGTGATGATTCAGTCAATATAACTAACGCTTTCATAACGGCCTGCCAGAAGGGAACCACTCTTGGGCAGGTCCACCATATATATATGTAGAAAAGAACCCAGCTGTGATTTACATCTCCAACATATGTCTGATGTACCAAGGTACATCTGCTTCAATCTCGCAGGTGTGTAATACCATCTGGATAGGACTTTATATGCATTTTCCTGCACCAAAACATACCCAAGCTTTCTGAACCTCCCCACAAATAACTTCCCACTCATCAGAAAAACGGCAATTTAAATCTTCCTCCCAGGCCCCTGAAAACCAAATGGTCTGGGATCACATCCCCTAAAAAATGTATGTTATCACTGATATTGGTCTAGGCATCCTCCTCAACAAAAGCCACAGATTTTCCAGACTTTCCATCTCTTTGAGGGTTCTCCCCCCCCCCCCCCCCCCCAGGCAGGCTGTACATGGAGCATAGCGTATCAAAACTCTTCACCCCCCCCCCCCCCCCCCGCAGCACAGATCGGAAATATGGCATTTTCTCTCCCTGCCCGAAAGGCGCCAGTGTCGGTACCCTATCAGTCTGTCCCCATGTCTTCTGCACTTCTCCCCACAATTCCACCAAATGCCTCACATATGGATTTTGTATCCCAGCCAAGGTCACTCCCACTCCTTCAGTAGTCCACAAGTAAGAACTCGTCGGCCTATGTGGGCCTGCTCCAACTGACTAGTGGGCTTGGTTATCCCCCTCTCCCAGTCCTTGATCATCCGCAGTTGGGCAGCAAAATAATACCACTCAATATTGGGCACTGCTGTATATCCCCCCCCCCCCCCCCCCCCCCCGCTGCCGCCAATACTCGTCCAGCCAAATGGGGATGCCTACCCTCCCATAAACCCTGTAATTGTTTGTGTTGTCTCGGAACAGCCACTAGCAGTGCCTGAAACAGAAATAACAATCTAGGCAGCACGTTCATCTTCACCACTGCCATACACCCCCACCATGAAAGCCACAATCCCTTCCATCAGGACAACTCCACCCGAATTTGGTCTATTATTTTCCCATAATTAAGACTGTACACCATTCCCAAGTCCCTAAGAATCTGAATCCCCAAATACCGAATGTGGTGCTTGGCCCACTTAAATGCAAGCAATGCTCTCAATCTACTTTTCTCCCCATGGGTCAAGGAAATCCCCAATAGCTCACTTTTATCCATGTTAACTCTGAGGCCAGCATATCGTTCAAATTCCCTAAGAATCTCCAACACCGCAGGTAGTGTCTGCTCAGGATCCACCACATAAAGTAGCACATCATCCGCTAACAAAGCAATACGATGTTCCATTCCCCCAACCCTAATACCCCGAAAATCTGGATGCTGACGTATCATTACTGCCAACGGCTCTATGTACAGTGCAAAGAGGAGGGGCGACAAGGGACATCCCTGCCTAGTCCCTCTACCTATTGGGAAAAAGGGTGTATACCCCCCATTAATATTAAGGCATGCCTTTGGAGCTGTATACAAGGCTGCCAGCCAAGCCCCAAAATTATCTCCCAGGCCCATGCGATTCATCGCCTCGCAAAACCCCCCCCAGCTTACCTAGTCAAAGGCCTTCTCTGCGTCTATAGCCAACAAAGCTGTACTAAACCAGGATTTTTGTGCCTCCCATATTAAATGGAGAGTATGCCTTATGTTATCCCCTACCTGCCTCTTTGGGATAAACCCAGATTGATCTATATGGATCAATTTCAGCAACACTCTAGCTAACCTGTTAGCCAGGACCTTGGCTACTATCTTTGCATCCACATTCAGAAGTGAAATAGGCCTATAGGCACCACAAACCATGGGATCTTTCCCAGGCTTAGGCAGAACTGTTATCCCAGCCTCAGACATGGATACCGGGAGCCCATTGTCCTCCAAAACTCCATTTCCCACCTGCACCAATAAGTCTCCCAGCTCCTCCACAAAACATTTATAAAACATCGCCGATTATCCATCTAAACCTGGTGCTGTAGCATTAGGGAGCTGTTTTATCACGCCCTGTACCTCCTCTAGTCTAATGGGTTCTCTAAGCTGAGCTCTTTCAGACTCTTCCAGTCGTTGTAATGGAACCTGATCCAAATACCGAGCTATATCTGCAGCCGGTGTATCCTCAGAAGCACTATGTAAATCTTAATAGTATTTCAAAAAACAATTTCCAATGTCTGAATTGCAACCTCCCCTCCCCTATCATCTTTCATCTTTTGGATAAGGGAGCGCCCTCTCCTTGCCCGCAAATAACAGGCTAACATTGCACTTGATTTATTGGCAAGCTCAAAATATTGCTGCTTTAGCTTGGTTCTCATAAAATCCACATCTGCCATCTGCAATTGTGCTATTTCCCCTCTCACTTGCTTAAGGTCTTCCCATACCTGCAGTGTAGGGTTTCTTTTATGCAGCTTTTCTAAGTGCAATAACCTCATCTGCAAAGTCAGCGAGTGGTGCTGTTTTTTTTTTTTTTCCCCTTTTCTTGCATGACCCCCACTTAATCAAGGCACCCCTCACCACTATCTTCATCGCATCCCATAACACCCCATCAGTTACTTCCCCATTGTCATTAAAGCGATGGTACTCTTGAATAGTAAGCTTAATATCTTCCCACACTTTCTCATCTCCAAGCAGTGAGTCATTAAGTCTCCAGACTCCTTGTCGTCTGCATTGACCCTACCCAGTTAATTTAATCCACATTGGAGCATGATCAGAAACACAAATAGTCTCTATCGCAGCAGCCCCCACCATATGCCGTCCATTGCGATGCACCCATAACCCATCTATCGGGAATAAGTCTGCACTGCATGTGAGTAAAAGGTGTAATTCCGCTGCACCCCATGTAGCAACCTCCAACAGTCTACCACCACCAACCCCTTCAGCCCTCCTCCTGTCGAGTGATCTAGTCTTGCATCCGGGGCAATATTAACCCCCCCCCTCCCCCCCGCCCTCCTACAAATCCCAACATTTCTTCTTTTAATGTTTGAAAGAATTCCCTCTGCCCCACATTAGGAGCATAAATGTTAGTCAGCTCCTTGCCACACAATGCCCACTGGTAACTCGAAACACCTTTTTAATCACAAACCCACAAGTTTGTCTTATCAAAATGGCCACTCCTCCCATCCTTTTTGGTCCTATTCCCTGATGTACCACCACTTCCCGAAAAGGCCTACGACGCAGCATATGAGTATCTCTCGGTCTTAAATGTATTTCTTGCAAAAACGTTACATCCCACTTCAGCCTGCCCAACTCCTTAAATACTCTACTGCGCTTCCCCTGATTATTTAGCCCGTTTATGTACCTACCAATAAGGTCTCTCACCTCCCCACCCTGCCCCCGCCCTTCCTCCCCTTCCCCACAGGCGATCTCTGCCCTCCCCCCTGCTCCAAACCCACTCTCCTCTGTTTCAACATATCCCCACCCACTCCCCCATCTTCCCCTTTAGCTGATCTATCAGTAAATCAGCCATCCCACGAGGAATCAACGCACTCTCCCAGGACTTTAACCTCTCCAAAGCTAATCCCTAACCCTCCCATCACCCTACATTTACCCACATCCACTGCATTCATTCATCCCACATCCCTCCACCCCCAAACTTGCAAAATTTTAATTCCCTCACCCCAAATCCCTCCAGTTCCATCTCACCCAACATATTCCCATACTCCCCAGGGTACCCTGCCCTCCCTCCCCTCTCCCCTACAGACCCCCTATACATAGCGCCTCCTAAATAATTGCTTATCTGCATAATGTTCTCAATGAATTAATCTTCCACTAGTCTGCATAAGTCTGTGTTCCTTCAGGAAGCTTGCTTGTCAGAATTCTTTCCCCGATCCACCACCCTCTGCCACGCTGAATCCACTCTGGGTTCCTTGGCGGTCTCCAGTAACTCCTGGATTGGAACATCTCTACACCCCAAAGATCGCAATGTTAACCATGCTTCATCCGGGGTCTTTACGCGATTTACTGTCCACCGTTAGCCACATCCCAAATGGGAATAGCCACCTGTACCGGATCCCCTTTGACCTCATAAATATCTTGGCTTCTCGAAAGGATAGATGCTTTTGCAAAGTAGTCCACGGCAGATCTTGAAACACTCCAATCTTAGTTTTCCAAAGAATCTCTTTTTGCTGCCTCGCTTTAGACAATATCTTCTCCTTCATGGGGAAGTCAGCAAAACACACTACAATGCCCCTCAGGTTAGATTCGCTCTGCGGGCCAGCCACTCTGTGCGCTCTCTGGATGCGGAGGTCTGGTAGTTGACCACCTTCCTCAGAATTCAGAATGAACCCACACAACTCTCGAATCACTGCTTCACATAGCTAAATATATCCAAGTCAGGGATTCCTTTGAATCACAAATTGTTTCGGCACAACCTATTCTCCAGGTTTTCCACCTGCTCCCTGAGTTGTTGTAACTCCTGCGTGTCAGCATTCACCACTTTATGCAGTTTCCCATGTCCTGCTTAAGAGTCTTCATCTCCTCCTCCACCACCTCACCGACACGCGTTCCCAAGTCGCGAATTTCAGCCCTAATTTCTCTCAGGGCAGTTTGTATATCCTTTCGGACCCCCACCAGATCGGCCTTCATGTCTTGAAACCAAGCCACTACTTCCGATTTTGCAATCTCGCCAGCCTCGAGTTCCTCCTCAGCGTGCTCTTCCCCGGCTGCAGCCGGACTCGCCGCCATCTTTGCTTCACTCCGCTGTGGCCCCGCCGAAGCCGCCGGCGTTTTCTTACTTTGGTCCGTCGAAAAACGGAATCGTTCTAGTCCCTTCGGCATACCTCAGGGACCTTTCTCCTTCATTGCACTCTTCAGGATGCTGCTCAAGTCTGGGGATTTGCTTGCTCTAAACAATGCCCTGACGGAGCTCAGCGTTCAAACTGCTGTTCCGTGATGTCACTTCCTCTTCCACGTTGGACACTAATGCTAGATGCAGGGTGCGATACTCTGCCGTTTCTAGGGCAATGTGAAGATGTTCTGCTTTATAAACTTAAGTTCCTGTATGCCTGATAATGTATGCATGGAATTAGTGTTAAGAACCGACTTGATGCCAGGTGTTATATTTTATATTGCATAATGTTGGCCAGCTTTCACTAAGCTTGTCAGTATGGTTGTTTCAAGGCAGCCTCTTTAATTTACGTACCTAATATTGCCTTTAAGACTGCTTGAAGTGCTTTTGTGTGTAATGTATGTATCTTTCTTTTTAAGGGGGGGGGGGGGGTGCTGATTGGCTGTAACCTTCACATTTCCTCCATAGGGGGCTTCACTGTCCAGTCCTACAAAGGTGCTCAGAAGCTATCACCTATGGAGCTGATTCGGACTCAGACCACCAGGATGGCAGAGGACCCCAGTAGCTTCAAAGCACCCAAGATGGACATACCATTGGCTGAGGGCAAAAAAGCAGCTGCCCATGCACATAATCTTAAGCATCGTGACATGAACATACTTACCCCCACTGGCTTCTAAGGGTTGCATTTTTCCTTCTTTCCTCTGCGTTGGATTAGTGGTTGTGCTGTGGAATCTGTTGTATGGGACTAAGCACTATGTATCTGCTGCTGCTGTTCCTCCTCTTGCAAACCTTGCAGTTTATTAGTATTTTAAGAGTAGGTTTTTCTGGCGAGTTTTCCTGCTGGAGGATGGTACTCATTTTTACATACAGGTGCAGATGACTCCTTAATGCTGCTTTCCCATGAATTGCAGCATCTTGATTTTGCTCTCCCATAGCAGTCAGGTGCAATGAAGTTGTTCCCAAATGTGCTTGTAGTGTTACAACAATTATTGCACAGTAATACTGCCTTTGGTTTTGAATAAGGTGGTGATTTTCCCGTGTATTACTAGGTGCAGACTGATGGAGCAGGTTGACTTCGGCCCTGTGTATTTGTGCCATTTCAGGTTACAGATATGTAGGATTACAGATGAATATTCCTATTCCCTTTGTCTGACAATATGTTCTGTGTATACACTCTTAATTCCAAGGAAGTGGAAATGACAGGGGGGGGGGGGGGGGCACATTTCTTTCCTAAAAGCCATGAATAAAGGTTTTAAGCATTGCATGGTCTCTTGGGGAGTCTGCCTGGCGGGTGCATGTAGTCCTCAAGCAAATGAACTGACATTGTATGGCCTGCTTCTTGATCTGGGGTCAGATTCTCCCAACTTGCAACCTACTTGCTGGCTGCCTCATTTGTGCAGGGATAACTACAACAGCCTTTCAGATTAGGAGGATCAAAGTATGTATTCTGCATACCACTCTGACACTTTACTGGGTAAGACTGTCTTTAGCCGTAGAGTTCTCTCATTACATAAGATTCAAGTGGTTGACGTAGGAGACTGACTATGTGAAGAGTGTTGCATGTTTATTTGCAAGCAGCCTTTTGTCCGTTAAAGGTTTCCGCTGCAGTTGCAGGAGACTTCTAGTTTTTGACTTTAGGTTGCTAGATGGGGCTGATCTAATAAGGTGTGTGTGAGACTTGGCACAGAACCTGCACTATTCTGGCTGTCCTGTGCTAGCACATAAGACAGTGTTCAGGCATGGTGCCCTGTGCCTTTACATTTGGTACTAATAAAAACATTAGCTATTTAAACCCAGCTTAACAGGAACCCTGATCATCAAGTGTGTAGCTTACTTTGAGGGCTTTTTTTTTGTTTGTTTAGAAAGGCAAAGGTTAAAGATAAATAGAAAAACTATACCAAATAAGATAATCAATGAACACAATACACTAGATAAAAATTCCCCCCAAAATCCTCTCAAGAATCATTTAACACAACTCCCACTTGCTTTCCCCGTTAGGAACGATAAGGCCCGTCTTCAAGTATTTTCTCACGCTTTCTAAATAGCAGACCCATTGCCAACCGCAATTGACATGCACATGACATTTGTTCTTTCAGTGACTTACAATAACCTTTAGAGCAGCTGAGACTAAAAAACATTTTGTAGCTTTACAGACTTGCAAATATTGCCCTAGGAGAATAGAACATCAGCATGCATGATGTCTGTGATTCTCTGCTGCAATTAGGGCATTCATACACCATATGTCCCCACTGACCCTTTGAAGCTTTTTGTGTTCTGAGAAGTTAGTGAGGATTTCATGCCTGTTTTGTCTCATTCTTGTAAGCATCAAGGACCTGCAGGTTCTCCCCCCCCCCCCCATGTTTTGTAGAAGTGGGTTGGGGGTGAGGTGCTTGGACTGGTGAATGCAGGATTTAGGTGCTATGCAATGAGCAGTAGAGCACTCAACTGCAGACACTTAATATCATTCAGTCATACTAATATGCAGAACAGCATTCCAGACATGCTTATGAAAGTGCAACTTGAGGTACTGATACAATGTTTTTGTGCATAATTCTGCTTGCATGGTAATTGGCATGTTTAAAATATGTTTGCACATATAGTTTGTTTTGATTTACATAAAATTTTGTTTACCACTTTGTTTTATTTTAACACACACCAAGCTTAATACATCAGTCACCAGGTCTTTAGACAGACATGGGAGGCTTCTTCCCCATTATTTGTACATGGCTGTAATTGGAGGAAATGTCCAAAAGAGAATGTCATACTTCTATTAAGGCCCACACTCCTAGGGTACTTTCTCACTGGCCTGACTCCATAAGGCAGAGAGCTGCAGTTCCTCTCAAATCACGATTTCAGAACTTACATAGATTCTGTCTTGGGGTTCATTTATATGTTGTACTCGTATCATATGTGTCTAACTTAAACTGTCATTTTGAAAAAATAAAATTCAAATGGTAAAAAGTGCCTGCATGTTATTACTGTACAGGGGAAGCCCTCTGAGGTTTTCTGTGATTTTGTAACTTACATTTTGTTTGGAATATTTCCATTTTTAATCAATTTTATGATACTCATGTGTTTGGTTTATGCTTATAGATACAAAATGAGTGTGGTTGAATAGGAACCATAGTTTTCAGAGACTCTGCTCACTACCTTGCAGTGTCACCTCTCACTTGGCCAAATTGCTTACTAGTGACGGGTATTCTGTAGATGGATGGGAGGACAAAACTCACGTACAGTGGAGGTGTGGTGATTCCTACGCAGGTAGGCAGGTCAAGGAGAGGGGAGCAGGGCAAAAAAGGCTCTTATCAGGGAACATTCAAATGACTCGACACAGCTGCTGTGTTTTGGCGCAGAAGCACCTGTGTCAGGAGTCTACAAAATAGTAAAACATGTATAGTATAATATACTAACGTATCCAAAACCAAACAAATACAGAAAAAAAATTATATAGATATCGAATAAAACATAATGTATTAAGAGAAAAGATGTCATGAAATGGTAATCATTCCATAACAACCTGTACTCACTGTTATTAAATAATTTTACATTTTATTCATCTTACTCTATAACACTTTATACAAAAACACTTAAATCCCCCATATCACATACATATATTATAATCCAATATTACTAACGTTGTTGAGACTTCTTATGAGTGACAAATCCTGCTCATATAGACCACCTAGAACCTTAATAATGTCTTACTCAGCATTTGTTCAATATTGGCTTCTTCTGTATCAAAAGTCCTTCCATTAGATAAATAAATTCTTGTCCTTGAATGTTATAGCAGTTAGCAATAGAAAGTTATATGTATTTTATGTAGGATGAAGGGTGCGGTTCTCCTGAAGAAGCTACGTGCGAAATGCGGTCTCGCATAGAGAACCGTGATATTTAAAGAACTGACGGGGAGAATAAGTGGGCTTGGAAGGAGCCATTTTAGCCTGAGATTGCTGGGACTTCTTATTGGAGGAAGATTACGTCTAAAGGTTTTTTGAAGACGCTATCAGTGCTTTTGTCGTTATTGTGCTGATCAACTGACTTACTGGGATTATGTAGACCTGCTATAACATTCAAGGACAAGAATTTATTTATCTAATGGAAGGACTTTTGATACAGAAGAAGCCAATATTGAACAAATGCTGAGTAAGACATTATTAAGGTTCTAGGTGGTCTATATGAGCAGGATTTGTCACTCATAAGAAGTCTCAACAACGTTAGTAATATTGGATTATAATATATGTATGTGATATGGGGGATTTAAGTGTTTTTGTATAAAGTGTTATAGAGTAAGATGAATAAAATGTAAAATTATTTAATAACAGTGAGTACAGGTTGTTATGGAATGTTTAAAAAAACGTACTTTGTTTTAAATACAATAATTTCCCGATTTGGTAGTAATGAAATGGTAATACCATAAAAATGCAAAAAATCATGGATTACCACGATGGGATACATAATCAAAAGAAAGTAATATAAGCATGCAAATGATATGACAAAAATATCCATACAAAAAGTGTCATATCATTTGCATGCTTATATTACTTTCTTTTGATTATGTATCCCATCGTGGTAATCCATACCGCTCCTCCTTTTTTTTTTGTATGCTTTGATATGTAAAATGATTTTTATGGTATCACCATTTCATGACATATTTTCTCTTAATACATTATGTTTTATTGGGAGAGAGGAGGAGAGAGGTTTTTTTTTTTCATTTGGTTTTGGAGATGTTGGTATATTATACACGGTTTAGTATTGTGTAGACTGACGCAGGTGCTTCTGTGGTGAAACATGGCAGCTGTGTTGAGTCATTTGCATGCTCCTTAATAAAGATTTTGAAACCTACATGTCTCCCTTGTGGTTGGATAGAGGCTTTTTTTTTTTGCCCTACTCCCCTCTCCTTGCCTGGGTCTTCTAGAGATGACAGGATAATGCAGCCTCACAGGTGTTGGTGTCCTTAGACCATCTATGGCGTTTGCTGTCCCAGAAAGTTCTATAATCTGGACTTGCGTAAGGATCTCTGTTTAGGTGCAGTATCCCCTCTCCCTTCAGTTCATATCCAAGCTGGTAGAGCTTCAACTGCCAAGTGGAAGGTAGGGAGAGATGGTGTGGCTGCATTATTGTGTCTGTTGAGAGCTTCCATTTCAGAAAAACAGCTTCATTTTATTCATAGACAATGAGGAGTAAAGCAACCATAGTGACACGCGCGACATCGGAGGAGCTGGGCCGCCATAAACCACGAGGGAAGGGAAAAGCTGTTCCGCAAACGCGCCAAACCAAAAACTCCCTCACACTGCAAAAGCACTGAAGAAAGCGCTGCTCTCTCGTTCCAGCAAGGAATCGAAACCCCCGTTCGGTCCGCTGAAAATAAAGAAATAAATGCCCTTAAAGGCACAGTACTCCAACTCTGGCAGCTGGAAATTGTAAGGCACTCAAGGCTACAATACTGAGAAAGCAGCCGAGGCACAAAGCTGCCAAGCAAAACGAAATAGAATAACTGACCTTAAAGGCACAGTACTCTAATTCTGGCAGCTGGAAATTGTAAGGCACTCAAGGCTACAATACTGAGAAAGCAGCCGAGGCACAAAGCTGGCAAGCAAAATGAAATAGAATAACTGACCTTAAAGGCACAGTACTCTAATTCTGGCATCTGGAAATTAATTGTAAGGCACTCAAGGCTACAATACTGAGAAAGCAGCCGAGGCACAAAACTGCCAAGCAAACAGAAATAGAGAGCAGCACAGGGGGAGGGACCCAAACATAGGTGTAACACCCCAGGGGGAAAAACTGGGCCCCACCAGACCCAGGGCCCCAAAGCACTTTTTTTTTTTTTTTTTTTACACACACGTTCAGGGTACTGCAACAGAATAAAGTTTGGAAGGAAAAAATCCTACGACCCAATGACAAACTACCTCACCAGATTATTGGAGACTGCACAGGCTGTCAACTGCTACCTCTGCTGAGACTGAGAAAATACTGGCTAGTGGAGGTTCTGCACAGGTTATATATACAGGCTTCAAAAGCTTAGTGTTTTCTCAGTCTCCCTCTGCTGGTAGGAGGACATAACCCACGCGTCTTGACCGGTCTGGAGGGTCTAGAGGAAAGAAAATTAGCAGGTAAGATCTAATTTCACCATTTTATTCATAGACAATGAGGAGTAAAGCAACCATAGTGGTGCGGACTTATGAGGATTCCTTCTTTCTAGTTGCAAGTGGCAATGCAAAGGTTACATTCTGCAGTGGAAGGAGTTGAAATGTATGTTATGAACAAGTTAAGACTGTCATCTGTTTTGTACAGCTGGGTAAGGCAGGAATGATTAAAAGTGTGAACTTATGACCTGGGGTTGTGCCTTAAATGAACATAAGTATTTCCATACAGGGACAGACTGAAGGGCCATCAAGCCTAGTATCTTATTTCCAACATTGGCCAATCAAGGACACAATTACCTGGCAAGATAGTAAAACATATTTATGTTGCTTAGCCTAGGAATTGGTTATTGGATAGCAAACAGGGTAGGGGTTACATGGCAATTTCTCTCAATGTAAGAAGGTTAACAGTGGAGTGCTGCAGGGATCTGTACCGGAACCAGTGATATTTAACATTGATATGGAAATTGGATCAAGGAGTGAGGTAATTAAATTTGCAGATGACACAAAACTATTCAAACTTAAAACACATGCTGACTAAAGGAGGAAGTGATGTCACGAGGCTGAATGGCCGCTTGATCCTCTAGCTCCGTACTCTCACCCAAAAAAAGATACCCACAGCGGTTAAGAGCTCCTTCCTTCAAGAAACAAAGCAGCGGAGAGGCGATCCCCGGCGCGATGAGCAAAAAAAATCCCGTGCCGCCCCGGGACAGCGAGCAAATATCTGCGCGGCAGTCAGCGAAAGGCCCTCACCAGCCCCCGTCCCCTAAACCGCGGAGCACGTGCAAGCCGGAACTGCTTGCCCCGCGTGAAGAACGGGAGGACCCTGCCCTGCCAATGGCCCTCTCGACGGAGATGAAAAAAATACTTTGAAGCATTTCAAGTGGAAATTCGTGCATCCAAGGAGGATCCTGGAGCACGTTGATTCTCTCAGTGCAGACCTGGGGGGGGGCAGGGTGGAGGCGCTCGAAGAGAGAATGGACACACAAGAAGAGAAAAACGAGGAGGCCGACAAGAGACTGACTAAAATAGAAGAAAAAGCTGAAGAGCTGCAATACCACCTAGACGACATCGAAAACAGAGGGCGTAGGCAAAATCTCCGCTTTCGCGGGGTACTGGAGGTAGGAGGCCTAGAGGATATCCCAGAGGTAGTGCGCACCATCTGTGCAAAGTTGATGGGGGACAGTTTGGATGTGGCGGTAATGGGCATTGATAGAGCCCACAGAGCGTTGGGGAAACCCAGAGACAACATGCCGAGGGACATCGTGGTCAGATTCACTGAATATAAGAGCAAGAAGCAGATTTGGCAAAAAGCTTGTCAGAGCCCTATGCTGGATTACAGTGGTTCAAAGGTAGCAATTTACCAAGACTTGTCACTGTTTACTTTGAACCTAAGAAGGGAGATGAAACCTGTCATTGAAATTTTGACCAAAGAGAAGATTCCATACCGATGGGCTTTTCCATTCGCTATTTGTTTCGAACTTAAGGGAGAGCGGATTCGATGTCGCAAAGTGGAAAAGGCATGGCAACATCTATTCACAGCAGGCATGGGGGCGACGGAGAACATGTTGGCCGGGATGGAACCTACCACCAAGGCAAGACTGCAGCGGTGGAAGAGAGTGGAGAAAGCAGTGAAGAAGAATACACCCCACACCTGAGCGGGACAGTGCAGTTTCATTTAATCGAAACGGGTGTCGCTGCCTTGGAGGCGGAATACTGCCAGATAAGGCTGTTGTGTTCTTGGATGGGAACTGTATATTGGTTTGAAAGGTGAAGAGCTGTTGGGAGTGAGTGAGAAATGTGAGGGTGGGAAATGGGGTGCGGGGAGAGGGGACTGAGGGGTAATTCAAGTGTAAGTATACTGTTAGTTTGTTACAACATTTGCTTTGTCTTGTTTGGCCAAGTGGGGTCTTGTTCTTCACAGTCCCAAGTAGTGAGGTTTAAACTGCTTGGTGGGTGGACCCTAGAGGACGGGGGAGGAGGGAAGGGGAGGGGTGGGAGGGTTTGGGAAGGGATAGGGAAGGGGGGGGGATACTAGGCGGGGGGGGAAGGGTGGGTATGTTTTAGGCCAGAGGCGGGAGGGGAGGTTAGGGACTAGACCAATCATTCATCCACTAGCTTGTTCTGAATGGACGTTAGATGGCAAACTTAAAACTTTTGACTTATAACATAAAGGGGCTGAATTCTCCCTAGAAGAGGCATGCATTGGGGCGAGAACTCTGTTTGATGCACCCCCAGGTGGTCTTTTTGCAGGAAACTCATCTTCGTAGGAAGAATGAGGGGCTGCACCCTTCTAAGTTATATCCCTTGGTGTGTTGTGCATCAGACGTGAAAGGGGCTCGGAAAAGAGAGGTGGCCATCATGTTTCATAAAGATCTTCAGGCCCAAATCCTGCATGAGAAACGTGAAGTGGAGGGACGTTATCATTTTGTACATGTTATGCTGGAGCAGGAGGAATGTACGCTGGCCTGTATGTATGCCCCTAACGAGAGGCAGGAACGTTTCTTCCTGCGTCTCCAGAAGGATCTGCAGTCATTTGCCAGGGGTAGGGTGCTGGTGGCAGGAGATTTTAATGCGACCATGCAGCCTGGCCTTGACAGGTCAGCACCTCCGACTCCAAGTGATAATAGAGTCTCTCAGGCTTTGAAGAACTTGGTGGATGGACTGGGACTTTGTGATGGGTGGAGATAAGGGAACCTCAGAGGGAGAGATTACACTTACTATTCCCAGGTGCACTTGCCCAGTATTATGAATCGCTCTACAGGGAGGATGCTGCTGTACAGACCGGGGACAAAGATAAATATCTGAGTGACAGAGGCCTGCCGGTGCTCTCAGAGCACAAAAGGAGGGAATTGGAAGCCCCGGTGCAAGTAGATGAAGTAATCAAATCTCTGCCGAATGGCAAGGCTCCGGGTTTAGATGGGTACACGAACGAATTTTTTAAGACCTTTTGGGGGGGGGGGGGGGGGGGGTACTGGCACCGTACTTAACAATGGTTATCAACTCAGTGCGGGAAGGTGACAGGTTTCCCCAATCAATGATAGAAGCTTGGGTGGCGGTAATCCCAAAACCAGGCAAGGACAAGACAGAATGTGCTTCCTATCGACCCATTTCGATACTTAATGCCGATGTAAAGATACTGGCAAAGGTGCTCGCCAACAGTCTGGGGGAGGTGCTTCCCACTCTAATACATCCGGACCAAGTTGGTTTTGTAGCTAAGAGGCAGGCGATGGATAATATACGTAGAACGTTGAATTTAATACATCGTGCAAAAGTAAAGGCCATTCCGATAGTGCTACTGGGATTAGATGCAGAGAAGGCATTCGATAGGGTCCACTGGGGGTACCTAGACAAAGTGTTGCAGCGAGTGGGGATTGGGAATTTCTATAGGTACTGGATCTGGGCTCTTTATTCGGCTCCACAAGCCTGTGTGAGAATTAATGGGGGAAACTCGGGGGCCTTTAGGCTGGGAAGAGGAACTAGACAGGGGTGTCCTCTGTCTCCCTTGTTGTTTGCTCTGGCAATGGAGCCATTGGCGGCGGCAATACGCGAGAATGAGGATATCTCTGGAGTAGGGGTAGGGGCCCAGGAACATAAGATTGCATTATTTGCTGATTACGTTCTCCTGTACATGACAAAGCCAGTGGTATCACTTCCCAATTTGATGAGGGAAATCGAGGGGTATTCTAGGATTTCAGGTTACAAGCTCAATGCTAGTAAATCAATTGGTATGACTGTCGGCCTTCAACTGAGGGTGTCAGATGCTTTGAAGACATCTTTTGCTTTTAAGTGGGCAGAAAGGGAAATAAGGTATCTAGGGGTGCAAATCCCAAAACATTTGCCTGACCTGTTTGAAGTTAACTACCCAGGACTTAAAAAAGAAATATTAAGAGACTTGGACCGCTGGATGTCTACGGGACTGTCCTGGTTGGGGCGTATCGCCACAATAAAAATGAACGTGTTGCCACGTTTACTGTACTTATTTCAAGTAATTTCTATGCGTATGTCCAGGGCTTTTTTGTCCGGTCTCCAAGATAGCATAAATAGGTTCATTTGGAACCAGAAAAGACCGAGGCTCCCCAGAGCACTTCTCTATAAGAGTAGAAAGAAGGGAGGCCTGGGAGTACCTAACCTCTTTTGGTATTATTGTGCCACGCAGGCACGCGCAGCGGTGGAGTGGTTTAGAGCAGATGAGCATAAACTCTGGGTCCATCTGGAGCAATCCCTGGTTGGTTCCCGTAGGTTAGGGCATTTAATGTGGATGCCGGCGAGGCATAGAGATCAGGTAGACAAATTCCCACCTACAGTACAGGCTACATTTTATTACTGGGACCTTATGTTTGGCGATCATCAGCCCTGCACCTCTGGCCTAGCGCCGATAGCGGACAACCCTGGGTTCCCCCCGGGGGTGGGGGACACGATTTTTCATAGATGGGCTAAAAATGGACTACATATGTGGGGACAGCTGCATCTAGGAAGCAAAGTGACACCCTTTGAGAACCTGGTGGAAGACTATAGACTCAAGTCGGAGGACCATTATGCATATTTACAGCCCCTACACTACATGCGGGGACCCATTTACGTGGGATGTACGAGGAGGGAAGCACACCCCTTGGAGGTTATATGTGTGGACTTTAAGACCACACGTGGATTGATATCTTCTCTTTATACCCATTTGTCAGATTGCCACAAACCCTCCCTTACACACAGGAGGAGGTGGGAACAGGAGTCGAATTTCATTTTGCCAGACGAGGCCTAGGCGCAGCTGGAGGGTAGCTTAATGAAATCTGTAAGATCGGTGGCTTTACAGGAGAACACATTAAAGGTTTTTTTACAGGTGGTATCTCACGCCAGTAAGGCTGCACCACATGTACCCATCAGTGACGAAATCATGTTGGAGGCAGTGTGGGGAAGTGGGAAATATGGGTCATATATGGTGGAACTGCCGTAAGGCACAAGCGTACTGGAGGGGGGTTCAGGCTAGGCTCCAAAAATGGATAGGAAGGCCTGTGCAGTGGCATCCCCTGGTCTTTGTGCTAGGAAAGCGGCCTGCGGGACTAAGGTTGAATCAATGGTTGCTGGTGAGGGGAGCTCTGCAGGCAGCACGGACTAACCTGGCAAGGCATTGGAAGGCCCCGAAGGTTCCCTCGCTGTCAGATTGGATCACGAAAGTCAGATATATATGTGAGATGGAGAGACTGACGGCTGTGAAAAGAAGAATGGTGCCCAAATGGGAGAAAGTGTGGCTGCCTTTTCTGAATGCAAGTTCGGGATAGTTGATGTTTGGTCTGGAATGGGGGGGAGGGCAGGGAAGGATGGGTAATAAAAAATTGTATAAAAACATGAAGTATATACTGTGGTTATGGTGGGACCAATGACACTTAAAGTACTTCTTGAAACTATTCACACTGGTGTTTGGCCCATTTGGAATATGATGTTATGAGCTGTGTTAACAATGTTCTGTATTATGTTCTTAATGCTCAATAAAGACTTCTATAAATTAAAAAAAAAAAAACACATGCTGACTGAAGACTTGCAGGAAGACTGGGCATCCAATTGGCAGGTAAAATTTAATGTGGACAAATGCAGTGATGCACATCGGAAAGCATAATCCAAATCATAGTTACCTGAGGGTAGGGTCCATGTTGGAAGGCAGCACCTAAGAAAAACATCTAAGTCTGCTGAAATCATCTGCTAGGAATTATTAGTAAAGGGATGGTAAAGAAGATCAAGAATAATGCCTTTGTATTGCACCATGGTGCAACCTCACCTTGAGTATTTGGTTGCCATAGCTTAGATATAGCAGAATTTGAAAAGCTTCAGAGAAGGGTCCCCAAAATGATAAAGGGGATGGAACTCCTCTCCTATGAGGAAAGACTAAAGAGGAGGTTAGGGCTCCTCAGCTTTAAAAAGATAGAGCTGAGGGGGGGGGGGGGGGGGAGACATGATAGGTGTACAAAATCCTGAGTGATGTAGAAATGAATTTGGCTTTTTTTTTTTTTTTTTTGGGGGGGGGGGGGGGGGTTACTCTTTCAAAAAGTACAAAATAGGGGACACTCAATGAACTTACATGGAAATACTTTTAAAACGAACAGGAGCACATATATTTTCACTCAACAAATATACTAAATTGGTCACGGCTAGAAGCAGGATACTGTGCTAGATGGGACCATTGGTCTGACCTAGTATGGCTATTCTTATGTTCTTAATAATAGTCTTCTACCACTTTGCCCAGGCTAACTGGTGTATAACTTCCTGGATCAACTCTTGGAACCCTTTTTAAAAACTAGCGTTACATTGGCTATCCTTCAGTCTTCTGGTACCAGAACGGACAGGGGCTCTCCTTCAGCGCTATAGCAACCTACCTTGACCAGGCAGAAGTTGCTTTCAGGCCCATGTTGGAGAAATGAAAGTCATGTGACAGGAGCCCTGGAGTAGGGCATTGAAATGGATCTTGCTTACCTAGCATTACCAAAAGAAGCAAGAGCGCTTGGAGTGGTATGACTTTCTGGCCAATGGGCTCCTGAACATCCTGGGGAACATGGCGTAAACAGACCTAGCTGCTGTTCAAATCCATGCTGTAAGGGCTAAAGGTTTGAAGATGGAATGAAATAGCAGGCAGGCATGCTGTAGCAGAAGCGAGGGTTAATTTCCCAGAAAGATGGGTTCATCTTTTGTTCGTGTTAGCTATAGGAACCAGATACCATGGGGGTAGTAAGATTCTATTAGAATAGGCTGGACTGAAAGTCACTGATTTTTCTTAGTAGTCTTAAATAGGTAGGACTGGTGGGAAAGCATATCCCATACTAACCTGTTCACATCTGGTTTCCTGAAGCTTAGGACTGGGCATTTCAGGTGCGCTGGTATGCAAAGAGGTCTATAGTGGGGAATCTATTTCTTGATTCGATGGTCATGGCTGGGCTGAGAGACCACCGACGGGCTCCAGGTGGCAGCTGAGTTGGTCTATTTGATTTTGGTTGCTTGATAGAAGAAATTTAAAAACCAGATTTACTACATACCTAACAGTTAACGAAAATATTAAAAAAAAAAAAAAGCAACCTTGTCTTGGGTTCTCAAAGTAGCAAAACAATATATTATAAATAAAACCATGCTTTCAATTTCCTTCTGAAAGGCAATTAAGATTCCTGCTTTAATTTCCAACAAGTGAGAGTTCCCAGTGGGTACATATTTAAAAGAATTGGAAGATAATTCCAGCCTATGGTCCTACTGAGAGCATAAAGTGCTAGTTGGAATAGTGTTTTGCAGTTCTGAAAATTCCCTTCACGCAGATTGAGGTCATTAAGAGAGTTTTCTATCTTGAGAAATGTTCACTCATTAAGTTGTTTTGTGTGTAAGTTTATTCGTGTTACAAATTTTGATGTATTTCAGCAATGTTGAATATTTTCTAAATTCTTTCCAACTCAGTGAATGTAGGAAATAAACTATAAGGAGCTAAGAATGTCTGTCTGGCCAAAATCACACTCTGAAATTTAATGGAATGGGACCAAATGTAGCATGGGAAAAACCAGTGAAGATTGCGATTTTGAAAATGGGCCAAATCAGACCAGGGGTTTCAGGGAAATGGCAGCTCAGAGTTCAGCGTTTACAGCATTGAAACTTTGATACCTGCTGCCTTTTAGTGATTCTGATGTGTATTTCATTTTTATCAATTTTGCTTTGAAGTTGTGTAGCTGTTGTTGCACCTAATGGAGTGGAAGAATAGTGTAATAAATGGAGCAGCAGGCTCAAGCCAGGTGAGCCTGATTCCAGTTCCACTGCTCCTTGTGAGCTTGGAAAGTTCCTTAATCTTCCATCCCTCAGGTAGAAACCTAGCTTGTAAGCTATCCATCGAAAGGAAAAAGAGCTAGTGTACTAGAATGTAACTTGTTGTGAGCCAAATTCAACTAAATAATGAAAAATGATGTAGTTTGCTACTGGTTTCTGCATATACTGCCTGCTTGTGGTAAACAAAGCAATACCTGCTGCTGTGGAACAATGTAAAATCCATCCTTTGAAATTACAGGTATGGGAAAAGCTGAAGTGCCTCAGGGGAGGGGTGTCGTGTACAGGGATTGATACTAAGGGATGACCCATCTCTTGCTTCTCATACACCTTGGCTTATGGGGTCAGGGTGATGACAATTGTCTGTAGCCAAGAAAATGGTATAGCTTATACTAGAAGCTGGAGAGTGCTTGAGGCTTTGGATGCAGAGAGGGCTTTTTCCTCATTTTGGACTTCTGTTGCTCAATCTTTGCATTTTCTTGCACGATTGTTTGAAAAAAAAAAAAAAAAAAAGGCTTGTCCTTGTCCTTGAAAGTTCAGGTGGCAGCTAGCACCTGCTAATAACAGTTGCTTGACAGGTTCTTTAAGTTTGCACTCAAATGTTCTCAAGGGTATGGGCTCACTGCTCATCTGTAAATCAGGAATGAGAATTAAAGTTCTCCTAGAAGGCAACCGACAAAAGACCTCGGTGACTTATACAAAAAAATGGCAACATTGGCTTTAATTCATTGATGATTTACAGAGTGGGTTTTCTTGCATAATATTGATTTTTCCATTCTGTATTCTAGAGTATTTTTTTTTTTCACACTCAAAACTAACCCATTTGGAAAGACTGCCCACCCCCCCACCCCCCAAAAAAACAGCCTGCAATAGGATGGCTTCATTAAAAAGCATTTAGGAAAAAGATATATATATACATTTACATTTGTACAGTTATTGTGCAAAGAGCAAATAAGGATAGTTGCTGCTAGGCAGATTCTCTGAGAATCATTCTGTAAATTGAAAATACCTGACATTTCATTAATGAAAACCTTAAGAACTTTTCCCAGATACTAACTATAATATTTCTCGGCTTAAATACAGCTGTTTTGTGTCTGGGACCTATGAAAAAACTGATTTAGTATGGCAAAGCAGCACATCTTAGCTAAAATGAGCCTCCAGGACTCAATATCTGAGCAGTTAGTGGATGGCAGAAGCTAGAGCAGAAAGAGGCTTCTAAAAACAGGAAGCAGTTCAGTTGTACCAGTGAGATCAAAGATAGATGCGTGAGCAAGGTTGTAGATGTTTTACCTAATGCTTTTCTGTGCTCTGCTTTCAGTTACATTTTACAAGCCTGACTTTTGTGCTTTGATAGAAGTTGAGCTTTGCGATTTGATCTAAAATGAAAGTAAGAACATAACATATAAAAATAGTTCGTATCTAAAAATGAACAGGTTCTTTCTCCTCAGTGATCAGCAGCAAATAAGGTTCTGTACTGTTGAAAGTCAACAAAAGCAGCGAATAAGGTTCTGTACTGTTGAAAGTCAACAAAAGCAGCTCATGTCTGTAGCGGCTCTTCATACCCAGCCACGTTTTGTGGGCCTCTTGCTTCTAATCATACTTCTTCACTCAACTTCATTGTTGACACTCACCATCAGGAGAGAGCCACAGTTGTACGACAGCTACTCAGTAAGGAGGGGACGCCTAAGCTGACCTGTTCTGGGACGTGGCCATGTCTAGGAGAGTTCTCAGGACACAGATCCTCATCTGAAGGGCTGGGGACAGCACCTCTCCTTGAAGCTGTGAGACCCTGTTGCAGAAAGCGCTCATATGCAGTTCAACATCTTGTGTGCTTATGTCATCATGGTGGGTCAGCTGAGGCTTGACCTCCTGGATTATTAAATTGATCCGTTCAGTCACAGATGTTCTCAGATGTTCTGAAATGAGAAGGGGGAAAATTCCACTGAGACTAGTGTAAGTAAGAAAAAGGTAGAAGGGACATAGAAGTGATGAGAAATCTTACCTGTAAGTATTCTTTGGTAGCTCAGAAACAGCAAACACAAATGGTGAAGCATTTCATCCCAACGCTGCCATTCTCCAGTACTGTCCTAACCATGGAGACAGACAAAGCATGATCCTGAGTGTGAGGCAGAAAACACCACCCCCCTCCCATAGGGACAGATTAAAGGCACGGAGAAGTGCCCCCTATGGCACCCTTGATGCACACCAACCCATTCTACTCTAATTAAGAATCTGTCCACTGTAGACTACCTGATATTCCAGCAGCAGTGTTGAGTGTTTGAGGAAATACAGGATCTTAGCCAAGGAGAGTGGCAGTGGCAAGGAGGGCAGGGACTCACAGCTGTGGTCAAACATGATATTGATCAATTTGGCTCGAAGAAGGGGGCTCTCCATACTGTTAAAGAAGATCTCCCTGAGAACAAGCATAGAAGATAATGTTGGAGAGAGCTGTTAAGTGAGCCACATAAATAAGCTAATACAAACAGAACTCAATAGCCACCACCCAGCCATTCCATACTTGATGATCGCTGAAAACCGAGACTGAGCTGCACAGGTCACTAGCCCAGCCTCTTGGATTCAGTACAGCATAGCTTGAATCCAATAGGAGTGAAGTTCACAGTGGTCACGGTATAGGAAAAACAAACCCATCTGGCGACACTGTCCCAGATGGTACACAAAGAAAGCCTGGTTTGCAAACAGTGCAACTGTTATGGATCTTATTTTTTGCCCTTAGAATTTCTGAACTGTAATGCAGTTAGGGGCTTGTAGGCACCTGTACTATTGTAATACACATTCTGCTAGCCTTCCCACAAAATGGTTTAATATAAAGTGCTAAATAGGAAAATGTTTTCCCTGTTTTGCTCACTCTTCACTAGTTCCAAATTCATTATAAGGATTAGGTTTTTAAGCTGGCTTGTCTCGCTTTCTGAAACTTACATAACATTTGGTCCATATTATCAGAGAGAGACTGGTTAAGTCTAATCCTTCATGTAGATTGCATTTCAGCCAAGCTCAAAATGTTGTGTTAGTAAGCCCTAAGTGGTTTTCTGAATTCCAAGTACTTTGAAATAGCCTACCTCAGAATTTAAAGGAAGAGGACAATTCATCACTGTTTTTGCCATCGCATGAAAACTGTATCTTATGCTTGGATATTTGCTAGGTTATATTTTAGTATTTTGCATTTTTTTGCTTTTATTATGGGTATTAGGTTTTACTGTTATTTTAAATTTATAAATGTATTTTAACTTTATACTTCGCTTTGTATGTTCTGATGCCTGAATTAGGCAGATAAGCACTAGAGTGGAATGAAATATTAACTTCCTCAGCGTCCCTCCGGACTGGCCCAGAATGTGACTGATGACTTATGATTTTGCTTTGAGCCTCTTCTAAGTCCACGGCTTTATCTATACCCAATTACGCATGCCTATGTAAGCTCAACACTAAACCCAACTAGCAACCTAAGACGACATAACACACAAGACTTGAACACCAGACTCACTCCAAAGAACAATAACGACACCCACACAACTATCATCAGAATCAGCTCACTACTAGCCGCCAGTGAATAGAAACCAAAATGAAAACCATCAAACTACTCCTAATAATCTACTGCTTATCATTAATCAACTTTACAACAACCACACCTCTTGTAAACAGAAACACCATTCGCATACTGTACAATCTTCTAAGACCCACCAGATACACCACACCTCATCAAGCAGACAATAAGATAACAAAGGAAGAACACCAACATGTGGACAAACAACACAGAATGCAAAGAAGAAGAGCCCAAGCAAACCTACCCCAACAAAGAAACAACTAATAAAAGTACACACAACACTGGATGCAGAAGACCCAAACCAAACAATCAAAGTGGGCTACATCAATGCCAGATCAGTAGTAAACAAAACAGAAATTATAACAGACTGGATAACGACAGAAAACTTTGATTTACTCTTCATTAATGAAACCTGGATCCAAGACCAAAAAGACCCCATAATCCTAGACCTATGCCCTCCGGGATACAAAATAACACACTGGGCCAGGAAAGAAAAAAAGAGGCGGAGGCATAGCACTAATCTACCGATCCCATTTTACCACCGAAACCACCGCAGAGTCCATGAAACCTCAACTTGAAATTGCCTCAATCAGAATCTACAACAAAACCTTACAGGATTACCTAAATTGTGTCTTGTTCTCCAGACATCCAGGGAACTGGAGCGAAGGCCAGATTAACTTCATCTCCAACACATGTGCAACCAACACCAATGTACTAGTACTAGGAGACATCAACTTACACCTAGAAGACCCAACCTCAACTAACGTGCGAGACAGTAAAGAATTCCTCCAACTATGGGATTTCAACTGGCCACGAATGCAAGCAACCCACGTCAAAGGGCACACACTTGATCTCATATCTCACAAACTTTCAACAGACCAGAACTTACTAATAACTGATACTAAATGGTCAGAAACACCCTGGACCGACCATTACAAACTAAACCTAGCACTACACTGGCGGAAAAAGGGAGCATACCAACTTCTAGAACACACATCATACACAACAAGAGGTCATGTAGATGCGATAAAATTCTGGCAATTGATATACAAGGAATGGACAGCACAAACAGAATCAATATACTACCTTCTGGACTGGGGAGAAAAGATGTAAAAATGTACTAGATGAAATAGCACCCTTAAGAACAAGAATCTCACGCACACGCAGCTCGATACCATGGTTCAACGATGACTTGAAAAAACTAAAAACACTAGGCAGGAAACACAAACGAGCATGGAATAAAACAAAAGATGAACTCACACACAACATATGGAAACAAGCACAAAGAAAGTACAAATATGCAATCAGACAGATCAAAAGATCATACTATAAAACGAAAATAGGGACAGACTATAACGACACAAAGAAACTATATCAACTCGTGAACAAACTCTTAGATACCAATCTGGTTACAGCACCAAACTCAGACATTCCATCTGCAGGCAATGTTGCTAAGTACTTCAAAGAAAAAAAATTATAAACCTACGCAACACACTAACATTGAAAACTTTAAGGAGTTGGACACAAACAATGGAGAATACCCTGCCAACCGCATATGGCTTAACTTCGCCCTCCTTACCAACGACACAGGTGCTCAGAAGGTTCTCCAACACTCACTGCAAGCTAGATACCAACTACCTACTGAAATCCGCCCCTACCCGCTTCATAACAGATCTCACATCCCATCTAAACTATATGCTGCAGCAAGGTTTCTTCCCAAAAGAAAAAGGCAATATCCTACTCACCCCGATACCAAAAGACACCAAGAAAAAAGCAAATGAAATCACCAACTACCGACCAGTAGCATCCATCCCATTGTCAGTCAAACTGATGGAAAGCATGGTAACAAAACAACTTACAGAATACATAAACAAATTCTCAATACTACACGAGTCTCAGTCAGGTTTCCATCCTCTACACAGCACAGAAACAGTATTACTCACTCTAGTAACCAAGTTCAAGCAGGAAATAGCTAGAGGAAACAAATGGCCGCCAGGTAGGAAGCTCCGTGGTGAGCTCCTAGGGAAAAAGGAATTACCTGTGCTGTTCTGCGCTGTCCTGGACCATCCTAGATTGGATCAGAACGGACCGAGATCACAGCACAACCGAATAGGAGACCATGGCATCCTGAGCGGGGGGCGTTTCCAAGATGGCGACTCGATGTTGAATGTGAGCGATCGAGCTACTCTGGATTAAAAACTGTTACCTTGTCTATTTCCTAAAATGCCTCATACTAAGAGGAAAGGAGCGGTAAAGAACCTACCGCCAACGGTTCGTACCTCTTCGCCTATCCAGACGACGCTTGACCGCTTCACAACAAATCTCACACAAGATACCGGCGTTCAGCGGGCCGCTGTGGGTGCCGACGAAGGAGCGTCGGCCCACCAGGCAATCGAAACAACTCTTTCGCCGCCAGAGGTTAATCCCCCACCCTGTCCAGCTCATCAACGGGAAAGGGGGTCAGACCCGATTGCTTCGGAAGATGAGGGCGACGGATCTGTGGATGGCGGCTCCCCCCCAACGAGAGCAGAGGAATCATTCTTGGAGCTTCGGGCTCCCCAGGTGGTGACACTGGAATTGATCTGGAAAGCCATACAAGATCTTACAAAGACGGTAGCGAATTCGGCCCGGGAGACCACATCACTTGTGAGTAAAGTTAATGACTTAACTGAAACTGTGGAAAACTTAAAAACAGATACAACAACTAGAATTGATTCAATTCAATCGGAAGTAGCGACTCTGAAAACGATTAATACAGCTTTGATTAAAGATAAGTTGGCGATACTGAGGAAGATTGAACAAATGGAAAATTTTAACAAACGTCTTAATTTAAGAATATTGAACTTTCCTGTAATAAATGGCCTGAGCCCGATGGAATTATTTCGAAAGTATTTGACTGAAAACTTACAATACTCCCCATCTCATATTCCTCCAGTAAATAAAATTTACTATATTCCTTTGTCTAAAAAGAAAGATGGGGTAGTGAAAGAAATCGGAGACCAGGCCGTTTGTGGAGGGAACGAACAAGAAATACAAGATCTTTCAATGTTTCTGGAACAATCTTTTTCAGTGGTTACCCAGCGTCAAACTTTGATCATATCGTTAGTTTTTGAACAAGATCTCAGTGCTATATTAAAACTGTATTTTAAAAATTCCAAGAAAATTTTTTGTGGATCCCGGGTTTGGATATACCCGGATGTGACTAAAAATACTCAAGACAGGAGGAAATTATTCCTTGCACTTCGAGAGGAAACTAGGGCAATGGGAGCCTCATTTCTCTTGTCCTATCCATGCAAATGTATTGTAAAATATTTAAATGTTAAATATGTTTTCTTCGAGCCTGAGCAACTAAAAAGTTTCTTGGATCAAAAAAGGCTCTCCAGTGGACCCCAGTGAATAGTTTAACAACTGATTAATATATTAAGAAAGTGAATTTGAGTTAGGCCGATTCCTTTATGATTTTGTATTTAAAAGATCTCCTTATCTTTAAGGAATAACCCCCAATTTTGAGGTCTAAGAAAGAGATTAATAATAATGATGTTTGTTTTGTGAAAAACTTTTTGTTTAAAACAAATTTCTAACTCTGTGTTACTTTTACAAGATGTAAGGCTTGTTAAAATAAATAAATAAATAAATAAATAAATATATATATAAAAAAAAAAAGGAGACCACGAGTGGACTACGACGGTCTCGTTGAGCGCCAACGCGGAAGAGCGATTCCGAAGCTGCCCGCAGCTACCAGCTACCTCGTGGCCTACCTCGACTTCGTGGCTTCACTGTGAAGTGGAGCGAGAGAAAGGCTGGGCTTTGAGAGCTGAGATTGGACGGCAGCTTTGGCGTCCGGGCACCAGATAGCGAGAGACATCGTGAAACCCGGAAAAGCGCTCAGGCTGCTAGTCTGGGCCACAATGCGAGAGAGAATTGATCGGGATCCCCAACAAAAACTGCCGGGCTACCTGGCCCTGATCCACAACAACTGCCCGTCGCACCGACCACCAGCATCACCAACCACCCGATCGCTCGTAACCACCTCCAACCTCACCAACTACCTGCTTGTCTGCACCCACCTCCTGCACCGCTGACCACTCGACAACCGATAACCACCTCCGACATCGCTAACCACCCGCCCGCTTGCACCCACCTCCCAAATCGCCGATCACCCGCTGCACCTACCTCCATTATCGCCAATCAGGCAGTTTCGCTGCACGCCGGCTGGCGGTAGAAGGAAGCGAAGCGCTGATCACGAGGAGCAGCAGAGAAAGACAGGCGGGAGAGGCAGGAGCGACAGAAGAAAGAAGCAGCCATCAGAGGAGATTTGCGAGGGCAGGAGAAAGGAGCAGCCACCGAAGGAGATTAGCGAGGCGACGCGAACGATCCAAGGCCCAGAGAAAGGAGCAGCCACCGAAGGAGATTAGCGAGGCGACGCGAACGACGCAAGGCCCAGAGAAAGGAGCAGCCACCGAAAGAGATTAGCGAGGCGACGCGAACGACACAAGGCCCAGAGCAGCCTGTGGTCAGGCCACGTTTCCCATACCGCACACGACTGCTCGGAGCCAGCACATGACGACAGCTACGATGATTGGCATATTAATGAGCCGGAGGGTCCCACTGTCCAGGAGTAAGTTATAAAATGCTTGACTTTCTCTACTATAGCTTTGTTTGATCAGCTGAAAAGAAAGAAAAAACAACAACAAAATATCCAACTCGGTATACCAGAACTGTGCTACCTTAATACTGCTTTAAAGAACTTCAACTCTGCACTAATTTACTGTTTATGCTGCACTGCGTTTACTGCACTGCTTAATGTTTAAGTTGCACTGATTACACTGTACTGCTTAGACTATACTGCTCATAATGCACTGCGCATACCATTTATATTGTGCACTGCTTGCTGTTTAAGCTGCATTGCTCATACTGCATTACGCACACTGTATTGCTTATACCGTACCACGTATACTATACTGCTATTGTTAAAAGTGCACTGCTCATACTGAACTATTCACACTGTACTGCTTATACCGTACTGCATATACTGCACTGCTAACACTGTATTGCTTATACTGTACCGCGTATACTATACTGCTTACTGTTTAAGTTGCACTGCTTATGCTGAACTATTCATACTGTACTGCTTATACTGAACTGCGTATATTGCACTGCTTACTGTCTAAGTTGCACACGAACTATAGCCAACATGAATACCAAAAATCTGTTCATGATAATTTACTTCCTCCCCCTAATCTACCACGCATGGACCACTCCCAACTTAAACAACAACCTACCCACAATACATAAAACCTATAGACAACCCACCTACAACTCACCAGACCAAAAGAATAACAACCAACTGAAAGGAAAAACAAATACATACGGACATAATCAATAGAAAGGGAAGAAAGGAAACAACAAAACCAAATACCAAGAAAACAGACAACTAATAAAAATTAAGACATCCACAGCCCGGATCGAACCGTACCACCCAATCCAACTGGTTACGCAAACGCCAGGTCAGTAGTAAACAAAACAGAGATCATAACAGACTGGATCACCACAGACAATCTTGAACTCCTATTCATCACTGAAACCTGGATCCACGACCTTAAGGATCCCATAATCCTAGATTTATGCCCACCAGGATACAAAATCACCCACTGGACAAGGAACGGGAAAAGAGGAGGTGGAATAGCCATAACATACAAATCCGAGTTCACTATCACAACCACAGCTGAATCCATCCTGCCTCAACTTGAAATTGCATCGGTAAGAATCAATCACCCAAACCTGCAGGAACACCTTAACGCAATCCTACTCTACAGGCCGCCAGGCAACTGGCAAGACACTCAAACACACCTCATGGACTTCATCTCGAACACATGAATCTCTACTTCAAACCTTATCATAATAGGCGACATCAACCTGCACTTGGAAGACCTTACCTCAACAAGCACCCAAGAATGTAAACAATTCCTACAACTATGGAACCTTCACGTACCAAATGCACAACCAACACACACCAAAGGATATACACTAGACATAATCGCATACAAATTCAATCCAGACTTAAACCTTATATTAGCAGATACAAAATGGACACCCACACCGTGATCAGACCACTACAAAGCACACATCTCCCTCCAATGGAGAACGAAAACCACAATCAAAAAACAAGAACGAAAAACCTACACCACGAGAGGAAAAATAGACCCGGTAGTATTCTGGCAACAGATCTATTATAATGGATGGACAACAAAGGCAGACACAACCAAATTCCTCCTAGACTGGGACAATAGATGCAGAACAATATTAGACAACATCGCCCCAATTCAAACTAGAACCTCAAACAGAAAGAACTTAATACCGTGGTTTAACGAAGAACTGAAAAAACAAAACACAAGTTAGGAAATTAGAACGTGCATGGAGTAAAAAGAAAGACGATCCTACACTTAATGCTTGGAAACAACTCCGAAGAAAATATAAATACACCATAAGACAAACCAAAAGACTATACTACAAAACTGAAATTGGACACACACAAACTCTTCCAACTCGTGAATAAACTACTGGACACCACACCATTAACGAACAACAGCAAAGACACACCAGGAGCTGAAAACCTCGCGAAGTACTTCAAAGAGAAAATAGTAGAACTGCGACTTAAAATACCTATTAGCCCCATCGAATACGCTGCACTTCTAGACTGTCTAGACCCAGACCCTGGAATATACCCAGCAGATACTATCGGAAGATCTCATCTCCCAAACGCTTAAAAGATTCACCAAATCTCATTGCAAACTAGATATATACCCAAATAACCTTATGAAATCGGCCCCTCAACACTTTATAACAGATCTAACAAAACACGTGAATTTTATGCTACAAAATGGACTCTTCCCAAAGGAGAAAGGAAGCATTCTACTTACCCCCATACCCAAAGATGCAAAGAAAAATGCGAGTGAATTAACCAACTACAGACCAGTAGCATCCATTCCCTTAATAACCAAAATAACAGAAGGGATGGTAACCAAACAACTCACAGACTATCTAAACAAGTTCGATACTACACGACTCCCAGTCAGGATTTTGCTCTAATTACAGTACTGAAACAGTACTAGTTACGCTCATGACAAAATTCAAACAAACGATTGCAACCGGCAAGAATATATTACTTCTACAATTCGACATGTCAAGTGCCTTCGACATGGTTGATCATGGAATCCTACTACACATCCTTCCTGAACACATTAATTGATTTGATTACTTTATTTTTTGTCTATTAGATTGTAAGCTCTTTGAGCAGGGACTGTCTTTCTTCTATGTTTGTGCAGCACTACGTACGCCTTGTAGCGCTATAGAAATGCTATATAGTAGTAGTAGTAGTTAATTGGTTTAAAGGATTCCTAACCACACGCTCATATCAAGTGACATCAAATTCGACTACATCAGCTGCATGGACACCTGAATGTGGAGTTCCACAGGGATCTCCCCTCTCACCGACTATAGTCAACCTAATGATGACACCCTTGGCCAAACTATCATCAAACCAAAACCTCAACCCGTACATTTACGCTGATGATGTAACGATCTACATCCCATTCAAACAAGACCTAAAATAAATTTCCAATGAAATCAACCAAAGTCTACATATCATGCACTCCTGGGCAGATGCCTTTCAGCTAAAACTCAACGCAGAAAAAACCCAATGCTTAATACTCACCTCTCAACACAACACAAGCAAATTTACTACCATCAACACACCAAAACTAAATCTACCAATTTCGGAAACCTTGAAAATTCTTGGAGTCACCATTGATCGGCACCTAACACTTGAGAATTACGTGAAAAACACAACCAAAAAGATGTTCCACTCAATGTGGAAATTAAAAAGAATAAGACCATTCTTCCCAAGGACCGTCTTCCGTAATCTGATACAATCATTAGTACTCAGTCATCTAGATTACTGCAACTCACTCTACGCTGGCTGCAAAGAGCAAATACTCAAAAAACTCCAAACAGCCCAGAACACGGCAGCCAGACTCGTATTTGGAAAATCAAAATACGAAAGTGCAAAACCCCTACGAGAGAAGCTCCACTGGCTCCCACTCAAAGAACACATCACGTTCAAAGTATGTACCCCTAGTACATAAAATCATCCATGGCGATGCCCCAGCCTACATGTCAGACCTGATAGACCTGCCATCCAGGAATGCCAAAAAATCATCTCGTACATTCCTTAATCTTCATTTCCCCAACTGTAAAGGTCTGAAATACAAATTAATGCATGCGTCAACCTTTTCCTATATGAGTACGCAATTCTGGAACGCATTGCCAAGTAACCTAAAAGCGACCTATGAACTGACAAACTTCCGCAAACTACTAAAGACCCATCTCTTCGACAAGATATACCACAAAGACCAAAACATGTGAATCTCCCGCATATATCCAGAAATGCTAATAATGCCTTCTGTTATATTACTATCATGTATTCCATTACCATGCAACCCAAAATCCTTCTGTAACACCAAATGTTTACTCCCCTCTCATTTCCACTATCCATGATGTATTGTAAGCCACTTTGAGCCTGCAAAAAGGTGGAAAAATGTGGGATACAAATGCAATAAATAAAAAATAAATAAATAACATCCTCCAATTCGACATGTCTAGCGCATTCGACATGGTAAACCACAATATCTTAAGATTACTCAAGGAATTCTGAATCGGCGGCAACATACTCAACTGGATCAAGGGTTTCCTAACCACAAGAACATACCAAGTAAAATCAAAAGCAAACATATCACCACCTTGGAAAGTAGATTGCGGAGTACCACAAGGCTCACCATTATCGCCGATCCTTTTCAACCTAATGATGACTCCGCTAGCTAAGAGCTTGTCCAACCAAGGCCTTAACCCTTTCATCTATGCAGACGATGTCACCATATACATCCCTTATAGAACTAACTTGACAGAAATCACTACTGCAATAAAGCTAGGCCTGAACACCATGGAATCGTGGGCAAATGCATTCAAACTAAAACTCAACAAAGAAAAAACACACTATCTCATCCTCTCTTCCCAATACAACACGCACAACCCCACAACAATCAACACCCCAGATCACACCGTCCCCATCTCAGATAGCTTGAAAATCCTCTGCGTCACAATGGACCGCAACTTTACACTAGTGAACAAGTAAAATCAACAACAAAGAAAATGTTCTACTCAATGTGGAAACTCAAACATGTGAAAAAATACTTCCCCGAGGGCAATCTTCCGCAACCTGATATAATCAATTGTACTAAGCCACGGAATCTATGCAGGTTGCAAAGAACAAACATTAAAGAAACTCCAGACCGCGCAAAACACAGCAGCAAGATTCATCTACGGAAAACCAAAATTTGAAAGCGCGAAACCCCACTGGCTTCCAATCAAAGAACGCATAGCCTTCAAAATCTGTACAATGACTCATAAAATTATCTACGGTGATGCACAGGGATACATGACAGACTTAATCGACCTACCAATCAGAAATACCTCTAAACCAACACGCTCGTACTTAAATCTACACTACCCACAATGCAATGGACTCATATAAATCTACCTACGCATCCAGCTTTTCTTATATCTGCGCACAACTAAGGAGCGCACTGCCAAAAGCCCTGAAAACCACATACGACCACATAAACTTCAGAAAAACACTAAAAAGTCACTTGTTTAAAAAGGCATATCCTACCAATCCAACATAATTGCCAGAACCCTGCGACACAACACCACCAAAGACCGAAACGGATACTACACAACGCTTCCGCTGAACTAATCTTTTATGTGGACCTACCACATGAACCTATCCTACCACATCTCTTTGTATTTGTTTACCCCGGAGCCTGTAAACATCTCTCCGGCGCTATGTAAGCCACATTGAGCCTGCAAATAGGTGGGAAAATGTGGGATACAAATGTAACAAATAAATTAAATAAATAAATCTGTGGCCGCTCGTCGCTCTCTTTGGCTTCGTGGCTGGTCGGCGGATACAGCTTCTAAGTTCAAGCTTAGTAAATTTCCCTTTAAGGGTTCATTGCTGTTTGTTGATGAGTTGGACAAGTTGGTCTGCAGCCTTGGGGAGACTAAAGTTCCAAGACTTCCTGAACATAGTCCCAGGGGGTCTGGATGCGGTGTTTTTACAGATAAAGTCATAGCCTTAGATGAGGCTCGAAGCAAATCACAAGTCATCAGTCACACTCTGGGCCAGTCCGGAGGGACTAAAGGAAAGCAAATTAGCTAAGGCCTAATTTCTCCTTACTCATGGGTAATAAACTGCCTTGAAATGAAGAAAATAAGTTTTGCCATACTAGATCAAAGGGCAAGAGTCCCAAAGAGTAGCAGGATTTAATCCATACAGAATCCCAAACAGAAGCAGGATTGCATACAGAATTCCAAAGGGTAGCAATATTTCCACACAAGAATCCCAAACAGTAGCAGGATTCTGATTCTATACAGAATTCCAAAGGGTAGCAACATTCCATGCAGAATCCCAAAGGGTAGCATGATTCCGATTCGATGCAGAATCCCAAAGGGTAGCAACATTCCATGCAGAATCCCAAAGAGTAGCAGGATTCCATCCATACAGAATCCCAAACAGAAGCAGGATTGCATACAGAATTCCAAAGGGTAGCAATATTTCCACACAAGAATCCCAAACAGTAGCAGGATTCTGATTCTATACAGAATTCCAAAGGGTAGCAACATTCCATGCAGAATCCCAAAGGGTAGCAGGATTCCGATTCGATGCAGAATCCCAAAGGGTAGCAACATTCCATGCAGAATCCCAAAGAGTAGCAGGATTCCATCCTTATAGAATCCCAAAGAGTATCAGGATTGCAACATTCCACACAGAATCCCAAAGGGTAGAAGGATTCCGTTTCTATGCAGAATCCCAAAGAGTAGCAAGATTCTATACACAATCCCAAAGAGTAGAAAGATTCCACGCAGAATCTCAGAATGACAGGTTTTCATGCAGAATCCCAAAGGGTAGCAACATTCCATGTAGAATCCCAAAGAATAGCAGGATTCCATTCTACTACCACTACCAAACAAGCAACTTTTTTTTTACCATGTGCTGCTCTCAGTAAGTCACACAGTGCAGACCTCCAGTTCAAACTGATGAGACCTGCATGAGAATTCATGCACTGCACAGCTTAAAAACCAATGCCAGCCATATAGGCATGTGTAGAAGAATGGCAGTTTTTTTTAGGCAGCAACAATGGAAGGGAAGTACATTAAACCAGATGGTGGTTGACGGTGTGTCTGGAACTGCTGGAAAGAGACTGGGTGAAGGCATGGTATGAGGGAATGAAGGGGAGAGAAAAACTGGTGGGGGTTTGGGCCATAGTGATACATGAAGCAAAAAGGCAGATGCAGCCATCAATGGGCTGGTATGGGGGGTGGCACAGCGGGGCAGGTGCTGGCACTGTGCCATAGTGTGTTAAGGGCATGATTTACTAAAGCTTTCAATTCCCATAGACACAGAATGGGAAACTAGTCTGGACTGTAAAGGAGCTGTGGTGGGTATAGCTTCAGGAGGGGTTCAATGGCTGGTTCCTAGATTGAAAGAAAATCATCATCAAGGTTTGGGCTAAAGCACAAAAATCCAGCAAGAACTATAACTGGAGACTTAGTTGCTGCACCTCATAAATGCTCATTGGTTATCTACCACATATCGCATCACATTTAAAATTTTACTGTTAGTATTGAAGATTCGCACCTGTGATGAACTGTCTTATTTAGCACATTAACTAGTTCCCTATTTCCCTCCTCTGGCCCTCAGATCTGCACAACTCTAGGGAAATTCACCATGACCACTCTCGACATGCCGTTTTTCTTTCAAGCTCCTGAACTTTAGAATTCATTTATGCCAGCTTTCCTCCTGAGATACCTTCAAATCCGAGCTCAAAACTTTTCTTTTTTGAGATGCTTTTTCAAACATTTTGTAATCATCCCATTATACCAAGTTCGTGCTTATGGAATCGGCAGAATCTGTGTGTGTCCTAACAGGCGCAGAGCACCTTTTGCATTAAACCCCCCCCCCCCCCCCCGCTTTCCTATCATAAATTGGAGTTCTCCCCATTTTCCCTACCATACGTCATTTAGTCAAACAATCCAACCCCTTTTAATTTTAGACAGTATGCTGCCTAGATGGTAGTTCCTGTTAGGTGGGATAGTAAGTTTTTAACGAAACGACAGTGGACTATAGACAAAATATTTCATAGCAAGCAGAGACCCCCTCCCCTCCCCTGGAGTAAAAGTCAAATGCAGATCCTTCTACTACTTCTCATTTGTATAGAGCTAGCTCACGTATGCAGTCCTGTACACTCGAACACGAAGACACAGTTCCCTGCTCGATAGAATATTGTTACACATGATGTGCTGATGTCAGAAGGGCTCTGTACTCAGAAAGGCACATTACAGTAGCACAACTCATCCACCAGAATCTATATAAAAATTAGAAAATACCTGTACCAGAAAAATACTGGGACTATGACCATATGACAACAGGATTTGATATACTGCCTGTCTGTGATTCGATTCCCAGTGCATGTCCTTGTGACTCTGGGTAAGTCACTTAACTCTCTGTTGCTCCATGTGCAAAATAAAGTACCTGTATATATTTATTTATTTATTAATTTATTACATGTGTACCCCATGCTTTCCCACTCAAAGCAGGTTCAATGCGGCTTACATAGTAATTGGGATTACAAAGTATTGATGAAGAGAAATAAGTTGGGTGTTATCGGAGTAATAAAAGAGATAAGAATGTAGAGATGCAAGGATGAGGGGAGTAGTAGAAGGATGAGCACAGGTAAGTGAGCAATTGGAGGGGTAGATGAGGCGGAAGGGGATGGGCAAGAGTGAAGGGAGTAGGAGAGGTGAGAGCAAGGGTAGGTGAGCATTAGGGGATAGAGCAAGGGATAGGCAGGGGAGATGTAGTCTAGGTCATTATATAGTATGTACACCTCAAATCTCATCCCCTTTCCCTATTATATGCAGGTATTTTCTCTGTCCCTTGTGAGCTCACAATCTAAAGTTTTGTACTTGGGGTAATGAAGGGTTTAGTGACATGTCCAGAGTTAGAAGGAGCTGCCTTGGGAATCTAACCCGGTTTCCCCAGGTTCTCATCCCACTGTACTAACCAATAGGCTGATCACCTGCAACATTCCCACCAATAAAATATCAAAACATAGAAGAACAAGAACTGCACTGCAAATAGAAGTTTCCTCAGCAACCCTCCAGACCGGTCAAGACGCTTGGGTTATGCATGCCTACCAGCAGAGGGAGACTGAGAACACTAACCTCAAACTGAGTACATATAACCTGTGCCTAGCCATCTATCTCCAGTATTTTCTCAGTCTCAGCAGAGGGTAGACATGCAGCCTGTGCAGCTTGTCCGGTCTGCTAGGATTTAGGTTCCTTGTTGAGAGATTAGTTAATTTTCAGTCGTTTTCTGGAGAACAGTGTTAATCCCTGTGCCTGGAATTCTGTGGTGTGCCATTGTCCCCTCTGGGGTGTCACACCCGGGTGGCTGGGTCCCTCCCCCTGACTGGCTCTCCCGTTTTGGGCAGCGTTGTGCCTCGGCTGCAGTGTTAATCCTGCAGCCTTGAGTGCGAAACAGATTATAGCAGCAGGGCTCAAATAAAGTTTAAAAAAAAAAGGGCACACCTCGTGTGGAGAGCTGCAGCAGCTGCACTCCGGTGTTTCCGGAGTTGTTCAGCCGGTCTGGGAGAGCTGAGCCAGTATTTAAGCGCCGGTGAGTGGTTTTTTTTCTTTTTCTTTTCGCCGGTTGTTATAATCAGCTGTTTCTGAGGCACGAGTATGTCGGGGAAGTTGCTTCGTTGCCAGCTGTGTGCGCGTCGGGGTGTAGATGCGGTTGGCGGTCCCTGTCGGTTTTGTGGAGAGCCCAAGGCCCTATCCCTCGCGCCACCAGTGTTAGCGGCGGAGGTTCCTTCTGCTGGATCGCAGGAGGTTTGTGCGGCTCAGTTTGGCGCTTCAGCGGCGGTCCCGATTTTGGGAACCGCCGCCATCCTGGATTCGGGTTCTTTGGGCGCTGAGACGGTCGTGGGGCCGCAGTCTCTCCCAATTTCGAGACCTTCTGGGGGAGAGTCCCTTAGTCCCGGGACGGGAGGGGGGGGGGGGGGGGGGGGGCTACCGCTAAAGACCACGGGTGGAGTGGTCTGAAGATGTAGAGGTTTTTTCTCCTCCAGACTCTGAGGGCGATTTTAGCCCCCTGGAGGAGGAGGAGGAGGGGTCGGCTGCAGGTCAGGATGGGGACCTGACTTTGCCAGGGGAAGACCCCTCGGTGGTTCGGATTTTTCACAGGGATGAATTATCTGAACTCACTGAACAGGTGTCTGCCACTTTAAGGTTTGATCCTGCGGCAGCTCCAATTGGGGATGGGAAGCAGGTGGATCCTTTGGTTAAGGGGATCAGGCGGGTCTCTCGCTCTTTTCCTATGAATGCGGACTTGAGAGACATGATCACGCAGGAGTGGCATTCGCCGGAGGCTCAATGTAAAGTGGCTCGGGCTATGACCAAGCTCTATCCTCTTCCTCAGGAGGATAGAGATTCTCTCAAGCCCCGGACGGTAGATGTCGTGGTGATGGCAGTGACTAAGGCTACTGCTATTCCAGTGGATGGGGGGGGCCACGTTGCGGGACCCTCAGGATAGGAAATTGGAGACCTTCCTAAAGCGGAGTTTTGATCTGTCTGCTTTGGCGCTGCAAGCGTCTGTTTGTGGAAGTCTGGTGGCTCGGGCTTGTTTTCACTGGGCTGAGAGGCTCCTGGATAGCCCGCAGGCTGATAGGGCTTCTCTTGTTCAAGATCTGGCCAAGTTGGAGATGGGGGTCGTCTTTCTTGGCAGATGCGCTGTATGATTTGTTGAAGGCGTCTGCTAAGAACATGACCTTTGCGGTGGCGGCTCGGCGGGCCCTGTGGTTGCGGGGCTGGGTGGCTAAACTTTGTTCCCTTCCTTTTAAAGGCTCTTTGCTTTTCGGGGAGGAATTGGATAAGTTGGTGAAGGGTCTTGGTGATGCTAAGGCCCCTCGGCTTCCTGAGCTTCGTCCCAAGGTGTCTAAGGGGGCTGCGGGGCGTGGGCGGTTTCAGGAGGCTCGGCGGTATCGGCCCGGTAGGTCTTCTGGGGGGACTAGGGGTCGGTTTTTCCAGAGAATCCAGTCCTTTCGAGGTGGCCGTCGCGGGGGTCGAGGCTCCTCTTCGGGAGTGTCCGGTACGTCCCGTGTGTCTCAATGATGGTTTGGGGACCTCTGGTTCGCGTGGGGGCTAGCTTACGCTTGTTTTACCAGAGGTGGGTCCAGATCACATCAGACCAGTGGGTGCTGCAGATAGTGAGAGACGGGTACGCTCTAGAATTCGACAGACCCCTTTCTCGTGTCTCCCTGTCATTCAAGATGCAAGGCAAGAGCAGTGCGGGCCACTCTGTCGCGTCTTATCGGTTTAGGGGCGGTAGTACCTGTTCCCATATTAGAAAGAGGAACGGGCTGTTATTCCATTTACTTCGTGGTGCCCAAGAAAGAAGAGGGTTCCTTCCGGCCCATTTTAGACCTCAAGAAGGTCAATGCAGCCCTAAAGGTTCCCTCCTTTCGGATGGAGACGTTACGCTCAGTTATTGTAGTGGTGCAAGAAGGAGAGTTTCTGACTTCTTTAGACCTGACAGAGGCTTACTTACACATCCCCATTCTAGAGGCGCACCAGCATTTTCTTCGCTTTGTGCTCTTAGGGAGACATTTTCAGTTTTGTGCGCTTCCGTTCGGCCTGGCGACTGCGCCTCGCACCTTTTCCAAGGTGATGGTGGTGGTGGTGGCGGCAGCGCTGTGCTTGCAGGGCATTTTGGTTCATCCGTATCTGGACGATTGGTTGATTTGGGCCAAATCAAGGTTGGAGAGTGAGGAGGCCACCGGCCGTGTGGTGACCTTCTTGCAGTCGCTGGGTTGGGTTGTCAATCTGGCAAAGAGTCACCTGGTGCCCTCCCAGTCCCTGGAGTATCTGGGAGTTCATTTCGACACGAAGAAGGGCCGGGTGTTTTTGACAGCTCCTCGCATCTCCAAGCTGCAGGGACAGATCCGTCGGCTCCAAGCGCAGAGGGCGCCTTTCGGCTCGGGCGTATCTTCAGGTGTTGGGTCTGATGGCAGCAACAATAGAGGTGGTTCCTTGGGACAGGGCCCATATGAGAGAATTACAGAGAGCTTTGTTGTCTCGTTGGTCTCCTCAGTCTCAGTGCCTGGAGGAGATTTTCCCTCTGTCGGGGGTTGCCCGTCGCAGCCTTCGCTGGTGGCTCCACTCTCCGAATCTAGCGAAGGGCATGCCGCTGGACACTCCCAATTGGACGGTGCTGACCACGGATGCGAGTCTCTCAGGCTGGGGAGCGCATTGCCTGGGTCAGGTAGCCCAAGGACGTTGGAGGAAGCGTCTTGGTCCATCAATCGTCTGGAGACTCAAGCAATTCGGTTGGCTCTTCGGTCCTTTCAGAGCCTTCTAGAAGGCAAGGCAGTCAGGGTTCTTTCCGACAATGCCACGGCCGTCGCATATGTAAATCGGCAGGGGGGAACGAAGAGCCAAGCGTTAGCTGTGGAGGCGGCGGAGTTAATGTTGTGGGCAGAAGCTCATTTTCAGGGCCACGTGGCAGGGGTGGACAATGTGAGCGTGGATTTTCTAAGCAGGCACACGTTAGATCCCGGAGAGTGGTCCCTCCATCCCTCAGTGTTCAATCGGCTGGTGTTGGAGTGGGGTCGGCCAGTGCTGGATCTCATGGCATCGGCCGACAATGCTCAGGTCTCTCGCTTCTTCAGTCGTCGAAGAGATCCTCGGGCATCGACGCGTTAGTTCTCCCGTGGCCGACTCAACAGTTGCTCTATGTGTTTCCGCCGTGGCCTCTGGTGGGCCGCGTGGTGCAGCGGATCGGGCGCCATGCAGGTCTAGTGGTTCTGATTGCGCCCAATTGGCCTCGGCGTCCATGGTACGGAGACCTGGTTCAGTTGTTAGTGCAGGCTCCGATTCCGTTGGGGCTCGGGGTGAGATTGGTTCAGGGGCCGATTGAGATGGCCGACCCCTCTCCATTCTCGCTTACGGGCTCTTGAGAGGCTCAGATTAAGGAAGAAAGGTTTTTCAGCCAGGGTAATTGATACCATGTTGCGTTCTCGTAAGAGGTCTACTTCTTTGGCTTATGTGTGGGTGTGGCGCATTTTCGAGAACTGGTGTCAAGAGCGGGCTTATGTTCCTCTACGTGTTTCGATCGCGGAAGTTTTGGAGTTCCTGCAGGACGGTCTTGACAGAGGGCTCTCGCTCTCTTCCCTGAATGTGCAGGTTTCAGCGTTGTCTTGTTTCCGTGGAAAGATTCAGGGGATTTCCTTGGCGGCTTCGCCGGACGTAGGGCGGTTCTTGAAAGCTGTCAAGTTGCTTCGTCCGCCTCGTCGTCCGACGGTTCCGCCTTGGGATTTGAATTTGGTCTTGGAGGCTCTGGTAGGCCCTCCGTTTGAACCATTGGCTTCCATCTCGTGTAAAGATCTTACTTTGAAGACAGTGTTTCTGGTGGCCATTGCTTCGGCGCGTAGAATTTCGGAGCTGCAGGCTTTGTCTTGTAGAGAGCCTTTTCTCTCCTTTGCTAAGGAGAAAGTGACTTTGCGGACAGTTCCTTCGTTTGTTCCTAAGGTGGTATCCTCCTTTCATGTAAATCAGGTGATTTTGTTACCAGTGTTGGGGGATAGGTCTGGTGATCTCTCTCAACGTCGTTTGGCTAAGTTGGATGTTCGACGCATGTTGCGGTCGAATTTGAGCAGAACTCAGGACTTTCGAGCGTCGGATCGTTTGTTCGTTTTGTTTGGAGGCCCCAGGAAGGGTGAAGCGGCTTCCAAGGCTA
Source organism: Microcaecilia unicolor (assembly GCF_901765095.1). NCBI lineage: Eukaryota > Metazoa > Chordata > Amphibia > Gymnophiona > Siphonopidae > Microcaecilia > Microcaecilia unicolor. The sequence goes on along the minus strand of NC_044038.1, from coordinate 183,512,135 downwards.
CTCTGGCTAGATGGTTGAAGGAGACTATTGCCTCGGCGTATTTGTTGAAGCGTCGGGCAGTTCCCTCGGTACTAAAGGCACACTCTACTCGGGGGGTAGCCGCCTCTTGGGCGGAAAGTAGTTTTATTCCTCCGCAGGACATTTGTAAGGCGGCGGCGTGGTCGTCCATTCATTCTTTTGTAAAGCATTGTAGAATTGATGTGCAGGCAAAAGAGGATGCTCGGTTTGGGGCGGCTGTGTTGTCTTCTGCTTTTCGTGGGTCCCACCCTTAATGTGTCTACTGCTTTGGTACTTCCCAAGCGTCTTGACCGGTCTGGAGGGTTGCTGAGGAAGGTGAAATTAGGCCTTTCCTGCTAATTTTCTTTCCTCTAGACCCTCCAGACCGGTCAAGAGCCCGCCCTGTCTCTTATCAGAAGTATTTTTCAGCCGTGTCGATTATCAGAAGTATTTTGAGCCGTGCTCTTCTATGACTGTTCATTTCATGTTCAGTATGGTCGGAGAACTTTCTTTGACTCTAATATTCTACAGAGTGGGACGCCTGGGCGTTTCATCTGTTTAAGCACACTGTTGGTGTTTAACTATTAGTTTTCAAGGTACAGGGGTTGTTTTAGTTTCAGAGTTACTGTTCCAGGGATTTGTTTCTCTGCTTTGCTAAGTGTATACTGGAGATAGATGGCTAGGCACAGGTTATATGTACTCAGTTTGAAGTTAGTGTTCTCAGTCTCCCTCTGCTGGTAGGCATGCATAACCCAAGCGTCTTGACCGGTCTGGAGGGTCTAGAGGAAAGAAAATTAGCAGGTAAGGCCTAATTTCACCATAGTGACTATTCTGTACAACGTATGGAAAAACGAAGGTCTCAGGTCCCAAGCAATACAATCAAAAGCCTCCAAAAATGGGACAGATACAGAACTTGTTCCAATTCTATTGGACGCTATTGCCCTGATAAGTGCACAGTATCTTTCCTGTACATATGACAACATGTAAATACTGGACTGAGTACTAGCAGTACAGCCGAAACCATGCCCAACATACCCTGTTTAGTAACATAGTAGATGACGGCAGAGAACGACCTGTACGGTCCATCTAGTCTGCCCAACAAGATAAACTCGTATGTGCTACTTTATGTGTATACCTGACTTTGATTTGCATCTGCCATTTTCAGGGCACAGACCGTAGAAATCTGTCCAGCACTAGCCCCTTCTCCCAACCACTAGCCCCTTCTCCCACCTCCGGCTCTGCCACCCAATCTCGGCTAAGCTTCTGAGGATCCATTCCTTCTGAACAGGATTCCTTTATGTTTATCCCACGCATTTTTGAATTCCGTTACCGTTTTCATCTTCACCACCTCCCGCGGAAGGGCATTCCAAGTATCCACCACTCTCTCCGTGAAAAAATACTTCCTGACATTTTTCTTGAGTCTGCCCCCTTCAATCTCATTTCATGTCCTCTAGTTCTACCGCCTTCCCATCTCCGGAAAAGGTTCGTTTGTGGATTAATACCTTTCAAATATTTGAACGTCTGTATCATATCACCCGTTTCTCCTTTCCTCCAGGGTATATGTTCAGGTCAGCAAGTCTCTCCTCATACGTCTTGTAACGCAAATCCCATACCATTTTTGTAGCTTTTCTTTGCACCGCTTCAATTCTTTTTACATCCTTAGCAAGATACGGCCTCCAAAACTGAACACAATACTCCAGGTGGGGCCTCATCAACGACTTATACAGGGGCATCAACACCTCCTTTCTTCTGCTGGTCACACCTCTCTCTATACAGCCTAGTAACCTTCTAGCTACGGCCACCGCCTTGTCACACAGTTTCGTTGCCTTCAGATCCTCCGATACTATCACCCCAAGATCCCTCTCCCCGTCTGTACATAGCGAGTTCATTCCGCCATGACGTGTACAAAAACTTAACCCTTTGGAGACACAGAGCAGAACCTTTTTTTATAGTGAAATGCTCTGCTTTTTTTAAAAGCATATTTGATATTCCAGTTCTGACTCACTGCATATGCATCTTAAAAATGCCCGAAATCTTACACTTGATTGCATTTCTTTTCAGACATGATAACGTGTCTAGTATCACACTTACCTTAACCATGCCTTTGGCTGTTAGGCAACATCTTACCTTTGGCTGCGCTTAGGGATACTCAGAAAAACTGGAAACAAGGTATCAGCGATTTTAGCAGAACTGCAAGTTGGAGACTTGTCCACTTCAACAGCTATGGAAAGCATTCGCTGGAGCAGGCAGACCATGCTGCAAAGAAGGCAGGAAGTTCAGAGAACATGGCAAGCAAGCACGCACTCTCTTATACACTCACATGCTGTTAGCACAAGCAGCCAGCAGCTCTCTAGAATGCTTACGTATTTAAATACACATCTTCCTGCAGTCAGTGGGCAAATCTGCTATTTTTAGAAGGCCTGCAAACAGGTGTCTAGGTGTTTTTACAAAATGTCACCTTCAGTAAGGTGTGCTCCACTGCTACGTGGATGTGCATGAATGGGCACCTAGGAACATAGAAACTGTATTTCGCTTAAGCTGCGGTCAGTCCTTCCTGTCCCTTGCAGCCAAACATAATATGGAAATGTCCCAGTCCCCACAAATCAAGCTAACATGAGAACAACATCATAACCAGGTCTGCTGGAAGCACCCAGTAGATCTTAATGTGAACATTCAGTCCCTGCTGTTCACTGCCAGATATGGCACAGAATACTGCCGACTACCAAGAGCTGGTCAAAGCTCCTTTGCATAGGTCAGCCGTACCTCTGGACCCTGCTCCTTCTTAAATCAGTGTCAGGCTGATCTTCAGCAACATCCGAGGAAGAGAATTTCACTGCATTAACCAGCCACTCAATTACGTTCCTGTAATGTCAGAAAGACCAAATCAATACAATAATAGAGATGTCACTTTCTGTTCTGGTCTGTATTGAATAAAAAGCAGATGAAGGAGGAGTTCATGTGAATGTAGAAAAGTGAAAGATTCGTTCTCATACCGAGCCTGCTATGCAACAGTAACCAATGGCAGATACATTTAAAAGGGCTGGATCTAGGCTGAAACCGCTGTAGAATAACCCGGATATGGGAAAAGGCTGATTATTAACACACTCTGATTTCCTACAATGTGCTACTGCCTTAGCAAATATTATGGCTATGAGCATGCTTTATTAGTATACAATAGGGCCTGCAGTAGATACAGCAGGTTAGTGCACTGTAGCAACGTCGGTACACCTAACTCAAGCAGATGTGAAGGCTGAGAGGCAGGAAAATGATCCTTTTACCTGACATTGGAAAAGTGCTGATCACAAGACAACGCACTTTTGGCAATTGATTTCTGTAGAATGCGCCGGCGCAGGTTCACCTGAAAGTCATCCTCAAGTGTCTGAATTACGTACTGAAGGAAGAGAACTTGCGAGGGCAGTGCGTCCTGCACAAAACAAAGGAAGAACATAAACTATCCCAATAGAGGAGAGCATGTGTGCTTATTTCCAAAATAGCCATATGGAAACGTCTTACGTTTCTTTCAGATGAACATAGGAAACGTACAAGCTTGTGTTCAATTAATATCTAGCACTGCTATAAGCCAGAACGAACATCAGGTGTGAAACCTTAAAAGGCTTTTAACAGAAGTTATATGCACACCTCCAAGGTCACTAAGGTCCTCAAAAGAAGCATTCCTAACCACACCCTCTCCAAAGGACATCACATGATGTGATACCTGCTAACGAGCCTTCTCCAGAGTAGCCTGCACACTGAAAGGCTTCGCTCAAAGAAACATCTCTACTTCTTGGCTCTTCTCCAAAGCCTTTAATGGAAGAGACAAGTAGCTGGTCACACCAGCTGCACATATTTGAGCAGGATTTACTTATCCTCGCCTCTCTAGCTGACATCATATTCACCTTTCTGACTTCATGTGCTTCTATACGTCTCACCTCCACTTACACCCTATTAGGATGTTTTACTGTATATTGTGCTGACACTGTCAGCATAGCATGGCAGAGGGTAGTCTGTTATTTGAATATTTTTACTGCTGAAATCGGCTATTGCTATACACCGCCTTGGCTGAATTTCTTCAACAAGGCAGTAAATAAATCCAAATAAGTCCAGAGAACCAGTGAACAAACAAGATTCACCATTTCTTTTCTAAGAAAAGGATACCAACAGCCCCCCAAGTTGCTAAATGACCTTGCAGATTTACCATTTTTTCCATTACATAGGACAACAGCTTCCAGTCCCAAGTCACTGTTGATACACTTGCTGGGTGAAACCTACAATACAAATATAAATACTTATTTGAGCACGTATACCCACTCTGGAAGAGTTACTCCTAAACTTCTCTTCTCCAGCTACTATCTACCACCAGCGGTCTATGCCTCACAGAAGGTGTATTTATACAATTTTTAAAAGTTCTCCCCCCCCCCCCCCCCATAAAAGTCCTATCTTCATTCTCGTAAAGGGCCGTTTCCTTTCTCCAAGCCCCCCCTCTTCCGCCAACAGAGGTCACTATGTTCACAGTGGAGTAACTGATCCCTCTTCATATTTAAATTAGAACCCTGAAATCTCTTCTCTGAGCACACTAAGATATTTTGAGAATAGCCTGGTAGACTGCCCCCTTAGCTTTTTTCAACACCAGCCTCTTAAAATCCCACAGCCCACTCGGTGAAAGAGGCGCACATTCTCTAATGCTTGTTCTGGATTTTACTGGGATTCAAATCACATACTTTTGAATTTTCATTAGTAGCATGTAGGCATCTGTAAGGACGTCCAGGCTGTGCATGCCCAGCAAGATCTTGTTAACCACATGGGAGATGATATCCTTGGGAGGATAATGTTGGAGGGATACAAAGTCTATGAGGAACTGAAGGGTTCCCTGGGGAAAGTTCTCCTCGATGGTGGACCGGACCATCCTTAGTCTGCGATCGGGTATTGGTTTGGGCTGCAGACACTGTTTCTGATGAGAGAAGTTAACAGAAAACAATTGGATCGAGAATAATTTGACAAGTAGATATACCATGTGCTAATTACTGGTACATGAAAAATAAAAATCTTGATTAGTTGAATCTTTTCATCTTTTTTTAGCAAAAGTCTATCAGATACAAAAATAAAGACACCCAACATCAAATGCAACCATTATGCCAAAGGGAGTCTTGTGCTTAGAAAATGAAGTTTATAAAATAAATGTGTTCTTTTTCAAAACTTAATTTTGTAAATGTGTTTTCAATTGAAAACCTCCCCACAGGTCTCCAATGGCATAGATACTTTAGGGCCCCCCTCCCCCCCGTGGGAGCCTCTTTGCTCCATTTCCCCGAGTGCCACCCCATGGGAACCCCCCTTTGCTGTTTCTTGCCGTTACCTTTCTGACTTCTACATCTTGCTTCAGGTTCTGGAAAAACAGATGATGCACAGGCGGGTTCCAGAAATATCTGAGCTTGTTCAGCCATGCTCTGTTGGATGGATACTGTCTAGGACTATCAGGATTCTGTTCTGTAATCACACTTTTACTGTCCACTCCCAGGAAAATTCGTTGCATGATCTTCATGGCAGTGCTATCCTGGGAGGAAGAGGAGTCCAATACTGGAGGGTGTGGGATTCTTACTGGGGATAAATCAGATGGTGGTCTTGAAAGAGTTGAGGATGAAGTTTGAAGATCAGGTTGCATAGTCACAGAATTTTCATTAAAGCTCTTGGAGGCAGTGTCCTGAAGGTCATCTGATAGCCATTCCTCACACATGTGCACGCTTGGACTGTTTGGTGAGGAGGAAGACTCGCCTTCGAGCTGTAGGCTATCCAGTGAGCCCATGTCACTGTTAAACATGGTATGGCTACTACCGAGCTCCAAGCTGTGGGGTGAGAGCCCGTCACTACTGTCAATGGAAGAGGTGGATCTCGGAGACAATTTGACCTTCTGCTCACAATCTTCATCTAGTAGTCTGACATAAGAAACACCTCCAGATGTCTCTGGTATCTCATCCTTGATGTCTACGTCACTAGTAAAGTATGAGCATTCCCCAGTACCACTAGGCTCACTGTCCAATTCCACACCAGTGTCATCACTGACATCCATTCTCTCAGATAAAGTCAAGTCAATCACAGTGGAATCATCTTCTGTAAGATCAATGAAGACCTGCTAAGTGAAGAAAAAAAGGAAGGTAACATTTTAACTGGGAGCAGCTACTACAGGGGAAACCTACACCAAGGTGTAACTGAATACCTTTATACTGTTGCTCGTAAGTCATCTTTGACTTTCCCACAATCCACTTTGCTGCCTTCATTGCACATTCAACAGAGAAAGCCAGTAGCAGCAGAAAACATGCAACAGAACTTTGCTTTCTACTGTGTTCATCAGCAATGACTTTACTACAAAACTGAATAAAGCAAGCTACTGATCATTTGGGGTGGATCTGCTGGCCGTCACATTGATCTGGTTCACAGAAGGAAAAAAAGAGCTCATGATAGAGGAGGATCATAGACTCTGTCTAAATTTCTCCCTATTTGGTAGAAGGTGTGGTGGGCAGTTTGCAAAGGAAGCTGAGTTTTTCCCCCATATCTCATAACAGATCAGAGCAGCTCAGTGAGCCCCGGACTCTTCTAAAGATGAACAGCAGCTGAACCCACAACTTGAAATAGGGTTCAATGTCTTTTCAGAACACTTCACTACCTCCTCACTCTACATATGCATTTAAGATTTTTCATGGGACAGACCCAGGATATTTTCTGAAGATCTCTCACTATATTCCCAATCAGCCTTTACGTTCTCAAGGGGAAAGACTTTGTCCTGCTTCCAGCTAAATCTTTATGCCTCAAACGGGCAAGTTTCTGTGCATACTCTAATTTCTTGGAACAAGCTTCCATTTTCCTGTAGATTTATTGATGAGTTCCAGAGGTTTAGGAAAACAATTACATAACATAAGCGTAGCCACACTGGGACAGGCCGAAGGTCTATTATGTTAAATAAATAGTATTAAAATAGCAAACCCAGTATTTGTTAATTTTATGATTATGCTGTTTTGTAATTTGGTTTTTATTTTATTTATTTATGTACATGTTGATATCATCTGTTCTGGAATTTATTGGGAGGACAGGCTAAATACTAAAAGAAAGAAGTATTTCAGTCTTTATCTAATCCATTTCACATGAAATCATTTAAGATGTTTCCTGATCTTCTCTATGCTTAAAATAAATAAATAAATAAATAAAATAAAAAATGGTGCTACCTGGCCATAACATGACCTATCAAAGGCTGCAGGCTATTCAGACAGTTTGGTACAGTGTAGCAGAACGTCTGGACTAGATCAATAAACAAAGCTATAACTCAATGGATTTCAGTGACTACCTTCGAATTCTGAGCACCTTCCGATTCTTCTCCTAAAAGCTGCTTGAGAAACTTGAAGGCTGACACGCCAGCCATTTAATTCACCAGTGGAACGCCCGTCCTTTCAAAAACTGCACTGGAACACGAGCTCAAGCAGATTCTGCATTAGAACATCAAGTTTTCCCTTAGCAACAAGCTGTCTGTTCTGTTCCTTAAAGAGCTCCCAAGCAAACTTAACAATGTAGATGCTTGGTGTAAGTCAGGCAGTGGGAATGCACTCAAGATAACCAAAACAGAAGAACATGTCAGGAAACATATAATCATTGTATTAATTTTACAGCCACAGGCAATCCTCCCTCTAAGGTATATGGGAGTTCACTGACACAGGTGTATCCGCTGGGTGTGCCCCATTAAACTATCAGTCTGAGCTCATAACCTAGCAGGAGCTGGTGGCCCTCTATAATCCACATACCCAGCTGTCACATACATATTGGTTGGCCCCTGTGCATGTTAGAAGAACATTGCCCACAGGTGATTTGTAAAGTTTTAAAACGCACATACAGAACAAAGAGGAAGAGTCTGGCATAGAGAGGAACTGGTGCTGTGTTCATCATATTGAAAAAAAGCACTTGTGATAATGATCAAAGTTTCTCTCCTTCTACTTTACATAGATGTATTTTCGAAGTACTTAGACTTACAGTTACAAAGTTCCACAGGTTACTATGTAAGTCTATGTGCTTTGAAAATGAGCCCAATAGTGTAATGATATGTACCAGTCCACAGAATGTAATGTGTCTATCATATTTCAATCTCTCTACTGATGTTAAGAAACATCTCTTTTCACCTAAAGGTCTCCCTTATATTATCCTCAATCTTCAGTCGGGGGGGTGGGGGTGGAGGCTAAGGCATTCTGAGGCTATCTGGTGAATAGTTTAGCCCTTCCCTGTACATGGATGCAGTAAACCTGAGCATCCTCTGAAATCGAAGTTTAACAGAAGCACGGACCAAAGTTCCAATACTTAGGATGCTAAAGAATGAGCCTTGAGATAACATTTGCTCCACCAACAGTACGCCAGCAACCTAAGAGCTGTACACAGAACTCAAACCTAGGGTCTTTGCAAAACAATCAAGCTGATCATCCTCATCCATCATAAAATGTGAGAACAACCCCGGAGCATGAGATGTAGGTTAATCATCAGGGATAGATAGGAGAACATTATAATTGGTTTATTTTCATAAACTACTTCATGCCGTGTCAGAAACTTCGTATAAAGTCAAAGTGCTTTCACTTTGCCTGTTTTTTCCTTCTTGTAACACCTTGTATATTTCCCAGAACTTACATTGATGTTGCTCGCGTGAGAAGGTGCCATCCACTGCTACAGAGAACGCCAAGACAACAAGCTAGGGCCCTTAAATCAACTACATAGTAGGTACAGTGGGATAAAATTTCACAACTAAACTAGCTAGATTTTAAGCCTATTTGGACAACCGGATTTAGATGGGTCTTTTTGGTTTTTTAAGTGGACCCCCTAGGGGAAGCTGTATTGGTAGTTTTTTTTCTTAGCTAATTCAGTTAAAAATTGATCCCTCTTTTGTTCTAATTTATATTTTCACAAAATGTAAAGTTTTTGAATACTGCTCCTTGGCCAACTATTCCGAATCTGCCAAGCTTATTTTCATCAGAAGGCCATGTAGATGTCACATTGATGTATGTAATCCATTAATACAGCAGGGACCAAACTGTACCAATACAAATATATTTTTAACATTCCGCAATTACTGTGAGCTTCAATGCAGATAAACACCAAGATACCAATCTCTGGGAATTATAACAGTTTATATAAAAACATATCGACATAATAGATACTTAATGTAAAAGAAAGACTTCAAAACAAGGCATAATTATTAAGACTCCTTATTTGATTTGGTAGAGAATGCCAAATTTGGGCCGCTACGTATGCAAAACCTGAAGAAAATATCGTCTTTGGATCAGGAAATTGTAATATAAAAGGATTATGTAATCTATCCAACTTAACTAATCATGAAAAACCTATTAGGTTTAAAATATATTGAGGGGCTCTACCGTGGATTATATTAAAAATCATTGTACAGAGTTTAAACTGTATTTGAGCATCTATAGGTAACCAATGCAACTTAATAAATAAGGGCAAATGAGCTGCCATATTCTGAATAGGTTGCAACTAAGAAAAAGGAGGTGATGATGCCCTTGTATAAGACTCTGATGAGACCTCATTATGGGCTCTGTTTACTAAGCCACACTGTAAGTGCACTAACCTTTTAGATTAGCAGGTGCCAACGATAGAGACACCCATTATATTCTTATGGGTGTCTCTAGAGTTAGCGTGCACTAAAAATTAATCTAAAGATCTCAATATGTATATTTTTGAAGAAAGGCAGGAGACGGAAGATATGAAAGAGACATTTAAATACCTATGCAGCATAAATGCAAAGGAGGCAAAGGAAGCGCTGTAACAAGGAGGCATAGGATTTAGTACATAAGTATTGCCATACAGGGAAAGACCCAAGGTCCATCGAGCCCAGCATCCTGCTTCCAACAGTGGCCAATCCAGGTCACAAATACCCGGCAAGATCCCAAAAATGTACAAAACATTTTATATTGCTTATCCCAGAAATAGTGAATTTTCCCCGTCCATTTAATAACGGTCTATGGACTTTTCCTTTAGGAAGCCGTCCAAACCTTTTTAAAACTTCGCTAAGTTAACCGCCTTTACCACATTCTCTGGCAACGAATTCCAGAGTTTAATTACACATTGAGTGAAGAAATATTTTTTCCGATTCGTTTTAAATTTACTACATTGTAGCTTCATCGCATGCCCCCTAGTCCTAGTATTTTTGGAAAGCATGAACAGACGCTTCACATCTACCCGTTCAACTCCACTCATTATTTTATAGACCTCTATCATATTTTCCCTCAGCCGCCTCTTCTCCAAGCTGAAGAGCCCTAGCTGCTTTAGCCTTTCCTCATAGGGAAGTCATCCCATCCCTTTTATCATTTTCGTCGCCCTTCTCTGCACCTTTTCTAATTCCACTATATCTTTTTTGAGATGCGGCGACCAGAACTGAACACAATATTCGAGGTGTGGTCGCACCATGGAGCAATACAAAGGCATTATAACATCCTCATTTTTGTTTTCCATACCTTTCCTAATAATACCTAACATTCTATTTGCTTTCTTAGCCGCAGCAGCACACTGAGCAGAAGGTTTCAACGTATCATCAACGATGACACCTAGATCCCTTTCTTGGTCTGTGACTCCTAACGTGGAACCTTGCATGACATAGCTATAATTCGGGTTCCTCTTTCCCACATGCATCGGTTTGCACTTGCTCACATTAAACGTCATCTGCCATTTAGACGCCCAGTCTCCCAGTCTCGTAAGGTCCGCTTGTAATTTTTCACAATCCTCCTGCGATTTAACGACTTTGAATAACTTTGTGTCATCAGCAAATTTAATCACCTCACTAGTTACTCCCATCTCTAGGTCATTTATAAATATGTTAAAAAGCAGCGGTCCCAGCACAGACCCCTGGGAAACCCCACTAACTACCCTTCTCCATTGAGAATACTGACCATTTAACCCTACTCTCTGTTTTCTATCTTTTAACCAGTTTTTAATCCACAATAGAACACTACCTCCTATCCCCTGACTCTCCAATTTCCTCTGGAGTCTTTCATGAGGTACTTGGGCAGACTGGATGGACCGTGCAGGTCTTTTTCTGCCGTCATCTACTATGTTACTTTGTCAAACGCCTTCTGAAAATCCAGATACACAATATCAACCAGCTCCCCTTTATCCACATGTTTGTTCACCCCTTCAAAGAAATGTAGTAGATTGGTGAGGCAAGATTTCCCTTCACTAAATCCATGCTGACTTTGTCTCATTAATCCATGCTTTTGAATATGCTCTGTAATTTTGTTCTTAATAATAGTCTCTACCATTTTGCCCGGCACCGACCTCAGACTCACTGGTCTATAATTTCCCAGATCTCCTCTGGAACCTTTTTTAAAAATCGGCATTACATTGGCCACCCTCCAATCTTCCGGTACCACGCTCGATTTTAAGGATAAATTACATATTTCTAACAATAGCTCCGCAAGCTCATTTTTCAGTTCTACCAGTACTCTGGGATGAATACCATCCGGTCCAGGAGATTTGCGACTCTTCAGTTTGTAAAACTGCCCCATTACATCCTCCAGGTTTACAGAGAATTCATTAAGTTTCTCCAACTCGTCAGCTTCGAATACCATTTCTGGCACCGGTATCCCACCCAAATCTTCCTTGGTGAAGACCGAAGCAAAGAATTCATTTAATCTCTCCGCTACAGCTTTGTCTTCCCTGATCGCCCCTTTTACTCCTCAGTCATCTAGCGGTCCAACTGATTCTTTTGCCAGCTTCCTGCTTTCAATATGCCTAAACACTTTTTTACTATGTGTTTTTGCCTCCAACGCAATCTTTTTTTCAAAGTCCCTCTTAGCTTTCCTTATCAGTGCTTTGCATTTGACTTGACATTCCTTATGCAGTTTCTTATTATTTTCAGTCGGTTCCTTCTTCCATTTTCTGAAGGATTTTCTTTTAGCTCTAATAGTTTCCTTCACCTCACTATTTAACCACGCCGGCTGTCGTTTGGTCTTCCGTCTTCCTTTTTTAATACACGGAATATATTTGGCCTGGGCTTCCAGGATGGTGTTTTTGAACAGCATCCACGCCTGATGTAAATTTTTGACCCTCGCAGTCACTCCTCTAAGTTTTCTATTCACCGTTCTTCTCATTTTATCATAGTCTCCTTTTTTAAAGTTAAACGCTAACTTATTTGATTTCCTATGTATACTTACTTCAAAGCTAATATAAAATCCGGTCATATTATGATCACTGTTATCAAGCGGCCCCAGCAACATTACTCTCCCGCACCAGATCATGCGCTCCACTAAGGACTAGGTCTAGAATTTTTCCTTCTCTTGTCCGTTCCTGTACCAGCTGCTCCATAAAGCTGTCCTTGATTTCATCAAGGAATTTTTACCTCCCTAGCGTGTCCCAATGTTACATTTAGGTGAAAGAGGACAGACTCAGAAGTAACCTGATGAAATACTTCTTCAAGGAAAGGGTGGTGAATTCATGGAATGGCCTCCCAGTGTAAGTGGTGTAGATGAAAACAGTATCAGAATTCAAGAGAGACAAGTACAAAGGATTTGTAAGGGAGTGATAGGGAGAGTAGATGGCCTGGATGGGCAGACTAGATAGGCCAAATGGTCTTTATCTGCCTACATTTTTCTATGTTTCAAATATATCTGTTTCTTGGGCAGAGATTCTGTGTACAGCTCTTGTTCATTAGGTTGCAGGAGTACTGGTGGAGCAAATGTTACGTTGCAGTAATCTAATGGAGACAATAAAAAGTTCTGTACCACCATCCTAAAAGCTGGAAATTCCAAATCAGATAAAGCGGTATAGTAAATTCTAAATAAATATCATCCGCATACATAAAAATCTTATCCCTAGCATTGCATAATTTTTGACCTAGCGATCTCATAAGTAAATTGAAAAAAGATGGCGACAGTGGAGATCCCTTAGGGATCGACTAGATCAAAGGCACATGATAAATCGAATTGCATCAAACTAGCTCTGTGTCCCTTGCTTAACAATGATTTTCCTTCTGCCAATAGGGTACCCAATACTGTTTTGGTACTATATTGTTTATGAAATTTTGATTGTGTAAAATAGAGAATATTAAACCAATCTAAAGATAATTGGAGTTGATACAGTTGGCTTGTGACTATTATGTTTTATTTCTATTAATTATTTATTCCTGCACATAGTTAACATTTTTACATCTATCCACCATGTTGGATAATAATGTAGTGACCATGTGATACTTGTACACATGGAGGAGAGGGGGGACGTGGAACTCGTACGGGAGTGGGGCCGTTGGACTGGAGTGGGCCTGTGGAACTCGGAAGGATGGGAGTGGAGGGAGGTAGGGGGTCATGGAACTCGAGGGTCATTTGTTTACTCACCTCCGGTGGCTGCTGCAGGGTTCCCTTCTCTCTCACTTCTGATTGGTCCGCCCTGTAACGTCATCCCCATGGCGGACCAATGGGAACTGTGTTACGAACCCAGGCAGCCAGACAGCGGTGCAAATTATTATATAGGAGGATATCAAAGCATTCTTAAGATATTCAACACACAAAAAGCTTTCCTAACATATGCATGTTATTGTCTGATGAATTCCCATAATATGCAAGACAAAAAGATTTTTTGAAACATAAACTTCATATAGAAACAATAAAACTATGAATAAATTAAAACTTAAAAGGAGACACATAAAATTAAAATGGGCATGTTAATAAGAAATAACCCTTAAAACACAAATAACCCTTAAAAATGAAAAGACCAAATTCATCATGCAGTCAAGCGATACTGCTGGCCATAGTAAACCAAATATGTAAATGAAACAAACAATAATACTTCCTAGCTTACTGCAACAATATGCAGAACCCTTTTTGAAGGGATTTGCAGATATGCCACTAGACAGGGCTGAATTCGAGACAAAAGCACTTAGAATAGTAAATATAATAATCAGTAAAGATACCAATGAGCGCTAAAAAGTGCATGAGTAAGCATTAAGCAAGAAATGTGAAAAACACCCTCAAAGAGATATTAACACATGCTCACAGTGCATGGATAGCCATGAACAGAAAATGTGTAAACCACGTCCTGCAAATGATCCTCAAACAAATGTCATGATCAGTGAAGACATCAATAGGTGCTTAAAGTGTATGGATCAGCATAAGCAAAAAAAACAAAAACAAATTATAATCCATTGCTACTGTGCATGGATAAACATGCACAAAAGTGAAAACAAAGTATAATCCACTTCCTAAAAGTGTTGTCAAAGATATCCGCAGAGACACTGTCCAGCTTATTTTCGAAAGAGATCGCTGGCAATCTCCTGAAGCCAGCCAAATTGGTATAATCGAAAGACGATTTTGGCCGGCTCCAACTGCTTTCTGTCGCCGGGACGGGCAAAGTTCCCGGGGGCATGTCGGAAGGGTAGTGAAGGCGGGACAGGGGCGCCCTCGGCCGATAATGGAAAAAAGAAGGGAGTCCCTGGTGAGAATTTGGTCCACTTTATTTGGTCCCTTTTTTTTCAGGTCCAAGTCCCAAAACAGTGTCCAAACTGACCAGATGACCACCGGAGGGAATCGGGGATCACCTCCCCTGACCCCCCCCCCCAGTGGTCACTAACCCCCTCTCACCTTCAAAAAAACAAAAAACTTTTTTGCCAGCCTCAAATGTCATACTCGGGTCCATGCAGGTCCCTGGAGTAGTTTTAGTGGGTGCAGTGGACTTCAGACAGGCGGACCCAGGCCCACCCCTCTCCCACCTGTTACACTTGTGGTGGAAAATGGGAGCCCATCAAAACCCACTGTACCCACATGTAAGTGCCCCCCTTCACCCCTTAGGGCTATGGTAGTGGTGTATAGTTGTGGGGAGCGGGTTTTGGGGGGCTCAGCACCCAAGGTAAGGGAGCTATGCACCTGGGAGCTATTTTTTTTTTTTTTAATTTTTAGAAGTGCCCCCTAGAGTGCCCGGTTGGTGTCCTGGCATGTCAGGGGGACCAGTGCACTACAAATGCTGGCTCCTCCTACGACCAAATGCCTTGGATTTGGCCAGGTTTGAGATTGCTGGCCTCGGTTTCCATTATCTGCGAAAACCGATGCCGGCCTTCTCTGACATTTGGCCGGCCCCAACTGTATTATCGAAACGAAAGATGGACGCCAATCTCGTTCGAAAATACGGTTGGCCCCGCCCCTTCGCGGTGCCGCCCTTAGAGATGGGCGTCCCCAGTCGAAAATGCCCCTCTGTGTGCGCTCACTTGGAAGAGACTAAAATGAAAGAATGTTATATGTGCTAGTATTTACACAACAGTGTTCCATTTAAGATATTTCAAATACCCCTGGAGCCAACTAAGTGGAGAAGAAGATTAAAACATCACATATCTAATTTGTCCAACTAGTATAACACAATGAAAGCAAAGTGAACTAAACAATCCGTCAGAACTAATGTTACCAAATATCTTTATAGACTCCTACTAATGTTAATTGCTAACATAAAAAGTGTGAAACACAGTGTGCACAAGTGTCAGTTATAAAATTCTACTTTTGTCTGCAAAAATAAACTATAAAACATTTCATACAATAGTCCAATACGATCCGAGAAATAATGGCATCTTTAAAAACATTTTTGGGGCAACACAACCTCATGACAACGGATTTTCCATCCAAAGAAAACAATAAAAAAAGGTGCAAACAATGGACACAGCAAAATTTAAATTGGTACACATCTATATGAAGGAATATTACACAAAAGATACTTGACAGAAAGCAAAAAGCAGACCAAGAATATAGGAGTGCTGGGCAAATTTATTAGTACAAATACCTGACGCGGCCATGTTTCTCCCTACGGCTGCATCAGGAGTTAGAAACTAATAAGAAACATATAAAATGTTCAACAGTGCGTTAACATTACCCCTGCTAATGTTACTCCTATCATCCTTACCTTACTTTCTTCCCTACATAAATCAGATTGCATGGACAGGACAACTAGAGAATGGGCGGCAAACTAGAGCAAGGGGATGTGTACCAGACTGCCATGGCAGCAGCACAAGCAACTAAAGCAAGCAGAAGCCTCATACTTAGTGCCTTGCAAATCTGGCACCTTCCGCACTTGTCTATTCCAGGTCTTGTGATCCAAGATGTCCAGTACACTGATTACATGTTTGTTTGTTTTTAGCCTCGGCTTGGTAACTAACACCTATTTTCAGACATTTTTTTTGTTTTCTCCTGAAATACTTGGGACGAGTGCAGCAACACCCCTTCCCCACCACCTTTCTGTCTATTGCAGGATGCCCATAAATGAGGTTTCATAAGACTCAGGCTTATATTCTGTCCTTTAACTGTTTACCTGTCTTATCTAGATTGTAAGCTCTTTAAGCAGGGACTGTCTTTTTGTGTATGGTGTACAGCGCTGCGTATGCCTTGTAGCGCTATTGAAATGATAAATAGTAGTAGTACAGTAGGCGACATATTGCGAGTTTCCGCCATGCTAACTCCTGGCACTGCTCAGCCTTCCTTCCGCGTTGCGGCGCCTCACATGTCTGGCGGGGAGGGTGTGGCGCCGCCATCTTTGTTCTGGGCACTCGGCTCCAAGTCAGTTTGGTGTTCCCCACTGAGACTCCTCGGGACTTACCGGGTTACAATAAGGCGAGGGGGCCGGAGGGTAGCGCCTCGGCGTGCGGAG
Organism: Microcaecilia unicolor; assembly: GCF_901765095.1. NCBI lineage: Eukaryota > Metazoa > Chordata > Amphibia > Gymnophiona > Siphonopidae > Microcaecilia > Microcaecilia unicolor. The sequence continues at coordinate 183,495,491 of NC_044038.1, read as the reverse complement.
CCTTTTCCTTGGAGTTCCGCGCTCTCTCTCCGTGTCCGAACTGTCCGAGATCACTATCAGATCAGTCATGGCTACTACCGGGATCCAAGATCTGTCCCTCCGCCTCCTCCTCCGCCGCCTCCTCCTCCTCCACTGTCTGTCGCCGGGGCTTTGCATCCGACCCAAGATCACCCGAGACCCAGTAACAAGCAGCTCCGTTCTCCGAGTCCCGGACACCTCGGCCGCTTCCTTCCGGGATCCGGCGACACAGGAGCACAGACATCACTAGAGTAGCGCCGAACACATCGCTCCTCCTCCTCCCCCCCCCCCCACCCCCCAGACGGTCCAGATCCCAGCCACAGGATACTGGACGGGAGACTCGTCAACCCTGACACTCCCTCTCAGAGTTACATCTTCCAGGCAAGAAGCAGCCCCAGCCCAAAGAAAAAACCCAATGACAGTTATGCAGTGTAGCTGTCCCCTTTTTTTCTGTGTTCTTGACTTATAGTGTAGCAAATCCTGAATGTAATGCCAGCAGATACGGGGCCCGGTTCAGTTCTGTAGACGTCTGCTGATCTCCGCCTTTTATTGGGGATAAGCGTATTTCCCTGGGTGTTTATCTTTCGTAACACCTAGTTCTGATCGCATTCCCTCTCCTCTCTCCAACTTGATGGGTGGGTACAGGGGCTACATTACCAGGCTCTTCCAGGAGATGGCATTGCACCGCTCACCTAGCCGGCTTTTTAGTTAGAACTTGGTTAGTGACTCGGTAGTCGGTATGACACCGGCCGGACGCTTAATGACGCACTGCCGACTCCCCTCCCCTGGCTTTGACCAGATAGGTTCATGCCTTCTGTTGTCAAACCTCCTTGGCTGTACGTACGTAACGCTCCACCCCCTCTCGCATCGCACGAGACCGCAGTGGCGCGCGCGTTCTTGTACTAAGCTTCCGCCTGCCTCGAGTTTGAATTGGCGGGCACGTGATATGATTCTTCGCTAAGCCTCGCTCCCGTTCTCTGGTCGTGTCTGTTCACCTCCCCCCTTTCTCTGCACCTGGCTGTTCCCGGTCCCCTCCTTTACCCCACTCACCACCCCGTGCTGCTCTCGCGCTCTTCGGTCCCCTCCGCCCCTCGTTGCCATGGCGTCGCAGTACATGGTGGAGATGCTGAGCCACTTCCGCGGCAACAGTAAGAGCCGCGAGTTCCCAGCGCACAGCGCGAAGGTCCACTCGGTGGCCTGGAGCTGCGACGGCCGCAGACTCGCCTCCGGCTCCTTCGATAAGACGGCCAGCGTGTTCGTGCTGGACAAGGACCGGCTGGTGAGGAGGGGGGCAGAGGGTCAGGGCACTATCCACATCCCCAGCTCCCCAGTACTGGCAAAGTTTAGAAGATACGAATTGACGTTTACGGACAGACTGAAGGTCCAGCGAGCCCAGTAGTTCATTTACAACAGTGGCCAATCCGGTCAAGAGCCCAGAACAGTAAAACAGATTTTATGCTGCTTATCCTAGAAATCGGCAGTGCTGGTGGGCAGATTTCTATCGTTGCTGAAATTGTTAGGTGTTTTAGTAGACTGGATTAACAATAACAGCACAGCTAAATAGTGTGAGTTCTGAATCACCTTTTAAAGATGCCCTATTCTGACCTGGTTTTACAATCTGTTTTACTGACACAGACAACTCAGTAATTACTGTGGATTCTTTTGGAGTCCTATTAGGTAAATGAGACTTATTAGAGGTTATAAAATATACAATGACAAGCCGTTGAGCCCATTAAAACGGGCAAAAGAAGCACCGTCATGAAAGCGGTCGGAGCCCCGCCGGGTGCAGCCGAGCCTCCGCCCAGGAAAGTCGCAGAGGGAAGTGCCGGCTCCCAGCCCGGCCTGTGATCACAGCAGCAGCATCGGCTGCAGCTGATCGGACCTGACGGACTGTGCCTCGGAGCCCTTGTCGGACGATCCCTGCCCGGTGCTCGCCGGACACCCGCAGCTGTGTTCCTGCCTCTAACAACGTCAGGAGAGGTTCGACACACCGGTGAGGCTGACGTCGGTGCCGGGGAAAATGATAGAGGCTATTATTAAAAACAAAATTACAGAGCACATCCAAGGACATGGATTACTGAGACCATGTCAGCACGGCTTTTGTGTGGGGAAATCTTGCCTGACCAATTTACTTCAGTTCTTTGAAGGAGTAAACAAACATGTGGACAAAGGGGAGTCGGTTGATATTGTGTATCAGGATTTTCAAAAGGCGTTTGACAAGGTACCTCATGAAAGGCTACAGAGGAAATTGGAGGGTCATGGGATAGGAGGAAATGTTCTATTATGGATTAAAAACTGGTTGAAGGATAGGAAACAGAGAGTGGGGTTAAATGGGTAATATTCACAATGGAGAAGGGTGGTTAGTGGGGTTCCTCAGGGGTCTGTGCTAGGACCGCTGCTTTTTAATATATTTATAAATTGTGTTCAGTTTTGGAGGCCATATCTTGTGTAGGATGTTTAAAAAAATGGAAGCAGTGCAAAGAAAAGCTACGAGAATGGTATGGGATTTGCGTTACAAGACGTATGAGGAGAGACTTGTTGACCTGCAGATGTATACCCTGGAGGAAAGGAGAAACAGGGATGATATGATACAGACGTTCAAATATTTGAAAGGTATTAATCCGCAAATGAACCTTTTCCGGAGATGGGAAGGCAGTAGCACTAGAGGACATGAAATGAGATTGAAGGGCAGATTCAAGAAATGTCAGGAAGTATTTTTTCACGGAGAAAGTGGTGGATGCTTGGAATGCCCTCCCGCGGGAGGTGGTGGAGAGGAAAACGGTAACGGAATTCAAACGTGCGTGGGATAAACATAAAGGAATCCTGCTCAGAAGGAAGGGATCCCCAGAAGCTTAGCTGGTTGTGGGAGGCAGGGCTGGTGGTTGGGAGGTGGGGATAGTGCTGGGCAGACTTTTACGGTCTGTGCCAGAGCCGGTGGTGGGAGGCAGGGCTGGTGGTTGGGAGGCGGGGATAGTGCTGGGCAGACTTATACAGTCTGTGCCCTGAAAAAGACAGGTACAAATCAAGGTAAGGTATACACAAAAAATGGCACATGTGAGTATCTTGTTGGGCAGACTGGGTGGACCGTGCAGGTCTTTTTCTGCCGTCATCTACTATGTTACTATGTATTTAGAGATGGGAGTAACTAGCGAGGTAATTAAATTTGCTGATGACACAAAGTTATTCAAAGTCGTTAACTCATGACAGGATTGTGAAAAATTGCAAGAGGACCTTACGAGACTGGGAGACTGGGCGGCTAAATGGCAGATGACGTTTAATGTGAGCAAGTGCAAGGTGATGCATGTGGGAAAAAAGAACCCGAATTATAGCTATGTCATGCAAGGTTCCACGTTAGGAGTTACGGACCAAGAAAGGGATCTGGGTGTCGTCGTCGATAATACACTGAAACCTTCTGCTCAGTGTGCTGCTGCGGCTAGGAAAGCGAATAGAATGTTGGGTATTATTAGGAAAGGTATGGAAAACAGGTGTGAGGATGTTATAATGCTGTTGTATCTCTCCATGGTGCGAGCGCACCTTGAGTATTGTGTTCAATTCTGGTCGCCGCATCTCAAGAAAGATATAGTAGAATTGGAAAAGGTGCAGCGAAGGGTGACTAAAATGATAGCGGGGATGGGACGACTTCCCTATGAAGAAAGACTAAGGAGGCTAGGGCTTTTCAGCTTGGAGAAGAGACGGCTGAGGGGAGACATGATAGAGGTATATAAAATAATGAGTGGAATGGAACAGGTGGATGTGAAGCATCTATTCACGCTTTCCAAAAATACTAGGACTAGGGGGCATGCGATGAAACTACAGGGTAGTAATTTTAAAACAAATCGGTGAAAATATTTCTTTACCCAACGCGTAATTAAACTCTGGAATTCGTTGCCGGAGAACGTGGTGAAGGTGGTTAGCTTGGCAGAGTTTAAAAAGGGGTTAGACAGTTTCCTAAAGGACAAGTCTATAAACCACTACTAAATGGACTTGGGAAAAATCCACAATTCCAGGAATAACATGTATAGAATGTTTGTACATTTGGGAATCTTGCCAGGTGCCCTTGGCCTGGATTGGCTGCTGTCGTGGACAGGATGCTGGGCTTGATGGACCCTTGGTCTTTTCCCAGTGTGGCATTACTTATGTACTTATTTATATAGTAGGATTAAGCTATATACAAAAAAAAACCAATCATTATTACAGCACTGGTCATTAGTACATCCAGGCTTTTTACATCAGCTGAGAGAAGCTCCCTTTTTCAGCAAAGCCGGAGGCTCGTGACCAGGAAAATCAATAAAAATATATATACATCACTGATCTTGAATTATGACATTCAGGCTCATATTAGCTGGGAACCCCTTTCAGCGAAAACCTGAAGTCTCCTGATAAGGAGCGATCTTTTCTATGCGATACGTCTATCCATAGATGAGCTTCTGGCTTAACTGTTCAAAGCTCCCCTTTTTATTAGGTTTTTTCAGAGCCGTGGAAAATTACAAAGATGTGCAAGAGAATGTAGTCACATGCTCTTGGTTTCAAGTAAACAAGCCACTGGCCAGATGGCTTATCTCTTGACCCTTAAACATGCACCACTTCCCTTTTGCACCAAATAAATCAGAGAATGACTTCATCGTGTTTTGCAAGAAAAAATTAGTTTCGGTCAGAAAACATGAACTTTAAAGTAGACTGTCAGTTTAGAGCAGAGTTGAAAAACAATCTTTAAAATCTTTCTATTACACCTATCAAATACTTTCTGGATTTTCTATATTCAGTCTACAGTGTTATTTATTGATTTATTTTATTATCGTTTATTTAGGGTTCCCAGATAAACAACTGGAAAGATTGCAAATTATTTATAGTGTGGCACCTAACTTGATATTTAGTGCTTCTTGATGTTAACATGCTGCAGTTACTTCGTGAGACTACACTGACTCCTGTGAGGCCAGAATTGTTGACTCTGATTTTTGTATGGACTAAACCCTAGTTATTTTCAAGATTTTGTGACTCTCTGCGAACCAAAAAGACCCCTTAGATCAGTCCAAGGTGTCAGACTGTGAATTCTGACAAGATCTATATGTCAACTGAAGAAAACTATTAATACAACTGCACTTGGAAATGGCTCTGAACTCTGGAACTCCTTTCTAATGAATATTAGAATTGTATCAAATTATAAGAGTTTTAGGTGACATGTGAAAACAGTTATTTCAGAAATTACACCTTTAGAATAATTAAGGTATTTAGTGTTAGAAATTTACTAATTCAGTACTTCATTTATGTTGTTTTTAGAGCAGAGATTCTCAACCCAGTCCTCATGACACACCCAGTCATTCAGGTTATTCTTCTCTCCCCCCTACCCACCGGCACATTTACAGACACGTGATCACCTCTCATTCTAGGTAAAGGAGAATGCCAATTACCGCGGGCATGGGGACAGTGTGGATCAGCTGTGCTGGCATCCAACCAGCCCTGACCTCTTTGTTACAGCATCAGGAGATAAAACCATCCGGATCTGGGATGTGAGAACCACCAAGTGCATTGCTACAGTCAACACCAAGGGTGAGCATTACACTTGTCCATGGAATGGAGTTTCAATTTAAAACTGAAGGTCTGCTATTTGTTTTACATTTCTCATTTGCCACTTGATACAGAGGCTTGAAACACATTGCACTGATAATTATGTATTTGTTTCATGGGATTAAGTCGCTACTTATGTGTTATAAACACTTTCAGTAAATGTGCTATGAAAAAACCCCACATAAACAGGAATGTAATGCAAGCTTTCGGAATTCTGTAAGCTGCTTCTGACCAGGAATGGCTGCTATTGGAATCAGGATACAGGGCTGGATGGATCTTTGATCTGACCCAGTGTTGCAATTATTATGCTTTTAGGGGTCCTTTTACTGAGGTACTCTAACAGATTTGTGTGCAGTAAATGATAAGATACCCACAGGAATATAATGGGCATCTTGTCTTATTTAGTGCATGCGAAATCCATTAGCACACCTTAGTAAAAGGGCACCTTAATTATTCTAAAGGGGTAATTGTTAAACTTCTCAGGACTGGTATAGATTCACTATTCTGTCTCCAAGATTGATTACAATCTGAATATGTTGCTTCTACTTTTAACACTTTGGAATATGTTGCTTCTACTTTCTAGCAGTAGGAACATAAGTGTTGTTATACAGGGACAGACCAAAGGCCCATCAAGCCCAGTATCCTATTTCCAACAGTGGCCAATCCAAGTCACAAGTATCTGGTAAGATCCCAGAGCGGAATAAAAAACAGTTTCATGCTGCTTAACCTAGAAATAAGTGGTGAATTTTTTCAAGTCCATCTTAAGAGTGGCTTATGGATTTTCCTTTCAAGAAATTATCCAAACCTTTTTTTTAAACCCCTTTAAGGTAACGTTTACCACATTCTCTGGCAACAAATTCCAGAGTTTAATTACACGTTGAGTGAAGAATTATTTTCTCTGGTTTGTTTTAAATTTACTACTTAGTAGCTTCATTGTATGCCCCCTGGTGCTTCAGCTTTGAGATGGTTGAGGGGGAGATACAGTAGAGGTCTATAAAATACTGAGTGAAGTGGAACAGGTAGATGTGAATCACTTGTTTTGTCTTTCCAAAAATATTAGGACTAGGGGGCATGCAATGAAGCTACAAAGAAGTAAATGTAAAACAAATCAGAGCAAATATTTCTTCACTCAGTGTGTGATTAAAATCTGGAATTCTTTGCCAGAGAAAGTAGTAAAAGCAGTACCTTAGCGGGGTTTAAAAAAGGTTTGGCTCAAAATAAAATGTATTGTACTGTTTTGGGATCTTACCAGGTACTTACAACCTGGATTGACCACTGTTGGAAACATGATGCTGAGCTTGATGGACCTTCGGTCTGTTCCAGTATGGCAACACTTACGTTCTTTTGTTATTTTTGGAAAGTGTAAACAAGCAATTCACATCTACCTGTTCCATTTCACTCAGTATTTTATAGACCTCTATTGTATCTCCCCTCATCCGTCTCTTCTCCAAGCTGAAGAGCCCTAGCCACTTTAGCCATTCCTCTTGGGGAAGACGTCCCTCCACTTTCTGATTTTTGTTGCCATTCTCTGTACATTTTCTAATTCCACTGTATCTTTTTTTTGAGATGCGGTGACCAGAACTGCACACAGTATTCGAGGTGTGGTCACACCATGCAGCGATACAAAGGCATTATAATGTCCTTATTTTTGTTTTCCATTCCTTTCCTAATAATACCTAACATTCTATTTGCTTTCTTAGCCACTGCCGCACACTGAGCAGAGGGTTACAATGTATCCACAACGACACCTAGATCCTTTTTCTGGTCGGTGACTCCTAATGTGGAACCTTGCATCACGTACCTATAGTTTGGGTTTCTCTTTCCCACATGCATCACTTTGCACATTAGAAACAAACATGAAGACAAGAAATCAATTTGTATGTTTGTGCTGTTTTGGCATTGAGCTTTTGAATTTGTGTAAAACCTGTTGGTGAGTTGGAAATACGAGGACAAAAAAGTGTAAAGATACAAAGCTTTTGTTCCCATTTTAGGAGAAAACATTAATATATGCTGGAGCCCTGATGGACAGACCATTGCTGTTGGAAACAAAGATGATGTGGTCACATTCATTGATGCAAAAACACACCGCTCCAAAGCTGAGGAGCAGTTCAAATTTGAGGTGAATGAAATCTCCTGGAATAATGACAACAATTTGTTCTTCTTGACCAATGGTAATGGATGTATCAATATCCTCAGGTAAGCAGCATTTCTGGTTAATGGGATCTGCAGCTTCTAGGACTGGCCTTTACTCCTCTGCTCCTAATCTTGACTTGATACTGCCAGTTGTCAACATCAAGCTCTCTTTTTTTTTTTAAACAATAAAACACAGTAAATGACAGTATGATCTATTTTACTCTCTAGTCTGCCCAGTAAGGGTCTAGAGTTGTGCAGGTTGCAGGCCTCTGTGCTGTTTGTGAAGTGTGAAAGTCATTTGGTTTGTTTTAATTCTTTTCTCTTTCTATATACGGATCCTCTGTGTTCGTTCCATGTCTTCTTAATTCCATTGTCATTTTTGTCCCAGTCACCTCCACTGGTCCCATCACACCATCCTTACAGCAACTGGCCATAAGTCCCAGCAAACAGCGAGCCCACCAGCTAGGCTTCATTTAGCTAAAAGTGCTTCGTTTAGTAGAGGACAGGTGAATTTCACTCAAAGGGGGTGAGGTCCAGCAGGTTTTCCTTTTCTATTTGCAGAGCAGGATGTGTTGAAGTGCATGCCCTACTTCAGAAATTATGAAGTTGAAATCCAAGTAATTCCGCAGTGTGGTAGAGGATGGCAAAAAGACCAGTGCACCTATCGAGTCTGTCCAGTTGTTTTGCCACACTACTGATACTACAGCTGACAGCTAGGATGTTACTACAGCTGACAGCTAGGATGTATGTTCCTCCTCAGTACTCCACTACCTTGGATAGATAAATAAGAGCGAATATTTATCTCACACACTAGAAAGCTTTCTAAATAGCAAGCAATACAGTACTAACACGACTGTTGCCATAGCATTTGGCATCCTGCAGAGCTGTATGAGTGGCTGTGTTTTTGCTAGTTAAATTTTAGGTGCTAGTACTTGCTTCCTTTTAGACAGAAGAACATAAGAATTGCCATACTGGGCCAGACCGAAGGTTTATCTAGCCCAGTATTCTGCTTTCAACAGTGGCAAATCTAGGTCACAAGTACCTGGCAGAAACCTAAATGGTAGCAAGATTCCATGCTACCAACCTCAGGGATAAGCAGTGGTTTTCCTTTAATGGCAGTTTCCTTAGCATCCCTCCGGACCGGCCCAGGAATGGACTGATGGGTTGTGCACGTCTACCAGCAGGAGGAGACTGAGAAAAAAACTTTGACTAGATAGCCAATAAGAGCCCTGGTCATGTGACCCTAGCCTCAGTATTTTCTCAGTCTCCCAGCAGGTAGGAAGTGAGCCTATTAGTCTCTTTCTAAATATTTAGTTGTTTTATTATTATATCTTTCTCTGTGCCACAGGAATTCTTTGAGGCTGGTTAGGTTTGGTCAGCTGATTAGCTAAGCCTCAGGGGGTATACTCGGGTGCCCCGGGTCACTCCCCCTATTCCTCCCCATCTCCCTTCTATTCTACTAATCTCTAAGGGAAGGGTTCCTCTTTTGGTTAGCAAAGAGGTCTTACCTTTGGGAGAGGCAGCCAGATTAAAGTATATAAACTCTGTTTTCCCCATTGTTTTAACGAGCAGCCAGCTCTGTTTAAGTTTTGGGGTGTCTGTCTTGTGTGTCTCTTTAAAAAAAAAAAAAAAAAAACAAAGAGCACAAGTTTGGTTTTGGTATTGTGCTTAGTTTTCATTTCGCTAGGTTATTATTACTAGCACTGCAGAACGGAGTGGTTTTTTATAAGGTTTAAATATTAACTGGATTGGATTTAGGCGCGAACCGCGTACGCGCGCGTTCCCGCCATGTCTGAGAAACTTAAACGATGCGCTGTTTGCCAGCGTCGGGGGGTTTCCTCTACGGGCGCATGTAAATATTGTACCTCGCCAGGAGCAGCGTCCTCGTCTGTTTTGCCTACGACGTCGGCCTCTCTGTTGGCGGTATCGGGTCCCTCGCCGTCGCGGTCCTCGTCTGCAGCTCCTGAGGAGTCAGGCGCGCCTCCGGAGGCCGTCCCGGCGAATTTGGCGCGAACGGCGGCCATTTTGATTCCTACTCCGTCTTCTCCTTCGCGTATTCAGCAGCCTGCGGCCCTAGGTCTTTCAGATGCTGATACGTTGAACTCAGGAGCTCTGGTGCAATCTGGGGCCACTCAGGCAGGGGGTTTTCCTCCTGAGTTTGTGATCCAGATGTACCAGGCATTTTTGATGCACAGAGGCGATACAGGAGCTGGGACAGCAGATGCTGTCACACCTACACCTCCACCTCCTAAAAAAGTTAGGGAACATGTGTTCCATGGGGATTTTTGGGCTGATCACGATCAGGAGATGCCCTATCTGGAAGAGGAGGAAGATTTTGGAGACAATGCCTGTACTGATCCTGATTTTTCGCTCTCAGATCCGGAGGCGGCAGCTTTTGCTCAGGGGGATGATCCCGCCATGGCTAGGATTTTTCACAAAGATGACTTGCAGGAGCTCATCTCTATGGTCTCCTCTACTTTGAATTTTGAAGATGTTGCGCCGGTTTCACAAACCCGTAAGGTAGACTTCTTGATTAAGGGGTCTAGATCCGCGCCCAAAACTTTTCCCATGCATCAGGACATTTGGGATGTTATTAAAGCGCAATGGGAGGTTCCAGATGCAGCTTTCCGTCCGACTAGATCTATGTCTCGGCTCTATCAGATTCCAGAAACAGATAAAGCTATGCTTAAGGTGCCGGTCGTGGATGCAGTGGTGTCGGCGGTGACTAAGCGGAATACGGTTCCCGTGGATGGAGGCACGGCTCTTCGGGATGTTCAGGACAGAAGACTAGATTCTCTGCTCAGGAATAGTTTTGATGTTTCCTCCTTGGCAGTTCAGGCTGCCATTTGTGGTTCCTTGGTGGCTAGAGCTTGCTTTAGGTGGGCAGAGAGAGTCCTGGACAGGACTTCGGATGATCTTCATTCCATCGATGTTGACGTAGCTAGAATTGAGACAGGGGCGGCTTTTCTGGCTGATGCCCTCTATGATTTACTGCGAGCATCTTCTAAGTCTTTGGCTTTGGGGGTCGCTGCTCGCAGATCTCTGTGGTTGAAAGGTTGGTCGGCGGATGCGGCCTCCAAGTCAAAGTTGAGCAAGTTTCCTTTTAAAGGTTCTTTCTTGTTTGGAGAAGAATTGGATAAGTTGGTTAATTCCTTGGGTGATGCTAAGGTTCCTCGCCTTCCGCAAGATAGACCTCGTCTGTCCACTCGGGGTTCTTTGTTTGGTAGGAGTTCTGGGAGAGGTTTCCGGAAGTTTCAGGCTGGTCGAGGTTTTCAGCCTCAGAGGTCTAGGTTTGGCAATAGGATTCAGTCCTTTCGGGGTTCTCGCAGAGGAGCAGGTTTCTCCAATCCAGGCTTTCGATCCCAGAGTCGTCCGTCCCAATGAAGGTGCGGGGGCCTCTCCTCTGGTCCCTGTCGGAGCTCGTCTTTCTCAGTTCTATCAGAGGTGGGCCCACATTACTTCAGATCAGTGGGTCTTGGAAGTTGTTCGAGACGGTTATGCCTTAGAGTTCGCAAGACCTATTTCAGACGCCTTCTGGAGTCTCCCTGCCGCTCTCCTCTCAAGGCGAGGGTGGTTCGGGACACTCTACAGAGGCTCTTAGATCTTCAGGCTATCTCTCCAGTCCCTCCTTCCGAGTACAGGCAAGGCCGGTATTCCATTTATTTTGTAGTTCCAAAGAAGGAAGATGCCTTCCGACCTATCTTAGATCTCAAAGCGGTCAATCGCGCTCTCAGAGTCACAAGCTTTCGTATGGAGACACTGCGGTCAGTCATAGTGGCAGTGCGCCAGGACGAGTATTTGACAGCGTTAGATCTCACAGAGGCCTATTTACATATTCCTATTCGTCCAGCTCACCACAAGTTCTTGCGTTTTGCAATTCTAGGGCGGCATTACCAGTTTCGAGCATTGCCCTTCGGTCTTGCTACGGCTCCGCGCACATTTACCAAAGTCATGGTCGTGGTTGCAGCGGCCCTCAGAAAAGAAGGGATTCTTGTCCATCCATACCTAGACGACTGGTTAATCAGAGCGAAGTCTTATCAGGAAAGTTGTCAAGTCACAGGTCGAGTGATGCAGTTTTTGCAGTCTCTAGGTTGGGTGGTAAATGTAGCCAAGAGTCGGTTAGTTCCTTCTCAGTCTCTGGAGTATTTGGGAGTTGTATTCGACACAGCGCGGGGCCGAGTCTTTCTGCCGCAGGCCAGGATTATAAAGCTTCAGGTCCAGATAAGGGAGTTACTTCAGCACCACCATCCATGTGCTCGGGATTATCTTCAGGTGCTCGGTTCCATGGCAGCCACTATAGAGGCAGTACCCTGGGCCAGGCTTCATATGAGGCCTCTTCAGTGGTCCCTTCTCTCCCGGTGGTCCTCTCAGAGGGATTCTCTACTCATGCGACTACCTCTCCGCAACCGAGAACGCAGCTCCCTGTTCTGGTGGCTGCGGATGAAGAATCTGACGGTAGGAATGCCTTTGGAGTCTCCTCGGTGGATACCGTTAACAACAGATGCCAGTCTCCGAGGCTGGGGAGCGCATTGTCTAGGCAAGTGGACTCAGGGTCTCTGGTCTCAACTGGAAGCCATTCAATCAATCAACTTTTTGGAGACCAGGGCGATTCGGTTGGCTCTGCAACACTTCAGTTCTCTTCTGGTAGGCAAAGCGGTGCGGGTCCTTTCCGACAATGCCTCGGCAGTGGCCTATGTCAACCGCCAGGGAGGAACGAGATGCCGACTATTGTGTCGGGAGGCGGAGAGTCTCCTTTCCTGGGCGGAAGTTCATCTAACGGCCATTTCAGCATCCCACGTAGCAGGGGTAGAGAACGTTCAAGCCGACTTCCTCAGTCGCCACACTCTCGATCCGGGAGAATGGGCTCTCAGCGCTCAGGCGTTTCAGGTTATAGTGGAGCGCTGGGGCACTCCAGTTCTCGATCTTTTTGCCACCAGTCTCAACTCAAAGGTCCCTCGGTTCTTCAGTCGAAGAAGGGATGTAAGAGCGGCAGGGGTAGACGCTCTCTTACAACAGTGGCCCCCCGACCTTCTTTATGCGTTTCCTCCTTGGCCGCTCATAGGTCGTCTCCTGCAGAAAATCGAGGAACACAGAGGACCGGTAATTCTGGTGGCACCGGACTGGCCTCGGCGTCCTTGGTACGCGGATCTGCAACGCCTGTCGGTGGCGCCTCCTTTTCGACTCCCGGTGCACAAGGCTCTGTTGGTACAAGGGCCAGTCCCACATCCAGATCCGGCTCGATTTTGTCTTACGGCTTGGCTCTTGAACGAGCCCGTTTAGCTAAGCGGGGTTTTTCGCAATCAGTGATTTCCACCATGCTTCGTTCTCGTCGCCGTTCCACCTCTCTGAACTATATTCGCACTTGGAGAATTTTTGAGGCTTGGTGTGTAGAGGCTGACATTCGTCCATTCGGCGCGTCAGTGGCTCAGATGTTAGATTTTTTACAGCGAGGGTTTGATAAAGGGCTGTCTCTTTCTTCTCTTAAGGTGCAAGCGGCAGCTCTTTCCTGTTTCAGAGGTAGGATTAGGGGTAGATCTTTTGCTACGCTGCCCGATGTAGTACGTTTTTTTGAAGGGAGTCAGTCTTCTTCGTCCTCCGGTTAGGTCAGTGTTCCCATCTTGGGATCTTAATCTGGTCCTTTCGTCTTTGACAAAACCTCCTTTTGAGCCTTTGCGTGCATGTTCGTTGAAGGATTTGACTCTTAAGACAGTGTTTTTGGTGGCTATTGCCTCGGCTAGGAGAGTCTCGGAGTTGCAAGCTTTCTCATGTAGATCTCCATTTCTGCAATTTTCAAAGGAACGAGTGGTTCTTCGTCCGGTGCCTTCCTTTTTGCCTAAGGTACTGTCTCGATTTCATCTGTCCCAGTCAGTGTTTCTGCCGGTTCTAGGATCGGCCTCAGGGACGCAGGAACAGAGACGGTTGCATACTCTGGATGTTAAGAGGGTGCTTAAACGGTATCTCGCAGTTACTGAGGATTTCCGTCGCACAGACCGTCTTTTCCTTCTGTTGGCCGGTCACCGTAAGGGCTTGTCGGCGTCTAAGCCCACGTTATCTAGGTGGATCAAAGAGATGATAGCGTCAGCCTACCTTTTGGCAGGTAAGGCAGTCCCGGACTCGGTTAAAGCTCATTCAACTAGAGGGCAGGCAGCGTCCTGGGCCGAGTGTTCCTTGGTTCCGCCAGCGGAGATTTGTAAGGCAGCTACGTGGTCTTCTCTCCACTCCTTTTCTAAGCATTACAGGCTTGATGTTCAATGTCGGCAAGAGGCGGTCTTTGCGTCGCGGGTAATCTCAGCAGGTTTGCTGGGGTCCCTCCCGTAGGACTACTGCTTTGTTACGTCCCATCAGTCCATTCCTGGGCCGGTCCGGAGGGATGCTAAGGAAGGAGAAATTAGACCTTACCTGCTAATTTGCTTTCCTTTAATCCCTCCGGACCGGCCCAGGCCCCTCCCGTGTGATATATTTTCTGTCTAGTTCTCTATGTTCCATGGTTTGCAGAGATGTGTTCAGTTCTTTGTTTGTTGAGCTGTTTTGTTTGCAAGTTAAACCATAAATAAATGGGTAAAAAAAAAAAAACACAGTTTCTATTGTGGCCATACCGCTGCTCTGGTAAGGGCATGTGGTGAGCCATTATAGTTTAGGCCATACCGCTGCTCTGGTAAGGGTATGTGGTGAGCCATTATACTTTGGCCATACCGATGCCCTGGTTAGGGTACTTGGTGAGCCATTATGATAAGGCCATACCGATTCTCTGGTTAGAGTTTTCGGTGAGCCATTATGACAAGGCCATACCGCTGCTCTGGTGAGAGTTGTCGGTGAGCCTTTGAGCACGTCTTCAACAGTGCTCCCTGGTTGCTTGAATTCCTTGGGGCACAGACTGTTCTTCTTCTTTCTGCTTTGTTATTTAAATACTGAGGCTAGGGTCACATGACCAGGGCTCTTATTGGCTATCTAGTCAAAGTTTTTTTCTCAGTCTCCTCCTGCTGGTAGACGTGCACAACCCATCAGTCCATTCCTGGGCCGGTCCGGAGGGATTAAAGGAAAGCAAATTAGCAGGTAAGGTCTAATTTCTCCTTATGCACTTTTCCTCCAGGAACTTGTCCAAAAACCTTTTTTTTTTTTTTTTTTTTTTGAAACCCAGATGCTCTAATTGCTTTTACCACATCCTTCGACAATGAGTTCCAGTGCTTAACTATTTGTTGAGTGAAAATTTCTTTTAAAACTATTACCATGTAACTTACTAGAGTGTCTCCTAGTCTTTACACTTTTTTCAAAGAGTACCTTTGAATAGTTGTCATTTGCAATTGTTAATCACTTCGCTTGTTCTCATTTCTAGGTCGTTTATACATTCTTGTACATTGATATATAACCATCTATTAGTTTGATTTCAACATTATAGTCTTCTTTGGTTTGCCTGTTCAGCCTGCCGGACAAATTTAGATTCTGTATGCTGGAAAGGACATCCTAGAGCTGAAGGTGTTGAGTGAGGAGGTGGGGGAGACTCGGGAGTAACACAAGCTGTTTCATCACAGAAAGGGTGGTGAATGCATTGAGCAGACTCATGGAGAGGGTGGATTTGAAATAGTATTGGAATAGAAGAGAGCTTGGGTTAAGCACAGAGCATTTGCGGGGAAGTGAGGGGAAAGCCAGAGATGCTGAAGTAAAGCTTGAAAGGTCCCGTTCCCTACTTACCGATCTGACATTGTGTTCTTTCAAGTTGTATGACTGTAGATTTGTAACATCCTGTCTTTGGATTCCACAGCTATCCAGAACTGAAGCCAGTTCAGTCTATCAATGCTCACCCATCCAACTGCATCTGCATCAAGTTTGACCCCACAGGGAAGTACTTTGCCACAGGCAGTGCGGATGCTCTGGTCAGCCTGTGGGATGTGGATGAGCTGGTGTGCGTCCGCTGCTTCTCCAGGTGCTCAGCCATATGCTTTAGAATTCTGTGTGCTGCTTTTCTTGCATACTTTCACGGCTTGTGGCTCTCTGGCTGGAAGGGGTATTCAGCCAATTGCTCCTAGTGGTTTTCTTTTTTAATTGTCTAACTGTAGTATTTGCTATCTGTTTGGCTGAGAGTAACTGCTAGGCTAAAATGCTGTTGACAGTGTACTGCTAATATATGGTGCCAGGCATACTCAAGAGAGAGAGCAATAGGTACACCCTTGTAAACTCTCACACTCTAATAATATTTTGTAACTTGAGTTATTTTTCTAGAGGATTAGGCTAGCTGCATGTTGGAAGAATCTTTGATCCTTCAGAACACAATGTTACTATGTAGGAGATGTACAAATGGCTGGGTAAGAGGAATAATCATATTCGGTGGGTGTTTTTTTTTTTTTTTTTTTTTACAGACTGGATTGGCCGGTGAGAACATTAAGCTTTAGTCATGATGGCAAAATGTTAGCATCTGCCTCTGAAGATCATTTCATTGACATTGCTGAAGTGGAGACGGGTATGCATTCCTTTCATCTCTTTGATATACTTCCTCTTACCCATTCTCCCTTCTCATTGCTTGTCTTTTCTGGAATAGCAGGGACTGCTGCAGGGGCATTAGCGAGGGGCATTAGCAGATGTGTGTATGAGTGGGTGGGGCCCCTACTGGAATAGCAAAGGGTGTTGCAGAGCAGGAGTGAGGTGTATTGACGAGGCTGGTGAGAGGAAGCAGCACTGGAGTATCGGTGTGGTAGGAGGCAGGCATGACATTTATATAGCTCCTCTTTCCATGTGATTGGCTTGAGTTGGTGCTGGAAGTGGAGGGACGTGTTATTACTTGTGGCTGTACAATCGAACAATTGCTGTGGGATTGGCTGGTCCACTCAGGATTGCCACAGGTGATCATTGATTAGGCTGGTTGGGAGAGGCAGCAGTTCCTTGGTGTACGCTTGTGCTGATTGACTGGCTGTAAGAGTAAAATGGATGCCTCAGACATTCATCGCCTCTGCTGCTTTGTTTTGCACAGTTTGATTTTGTGATAAACCACAATTTCCAATAGAAGAATCAAGGCGGTTTACAAATTCATAAAAGAACAAGCCCAAAAAAATACCAAACAAGGGACGCCATCATAATGATAGGACAGAAAACATAAAAGATAAAACAGGTAATAACAATAAAGGAATTTTCATCAAACTTTAGGGTTCAAAGCAACAAAGCGGTCCCAGGTGGCAGAGGATGAGATTGTAGCTCATGGCTCTGCCACTCATCTCCTACTACAGGGCCTGATTAATGCAGCGTGCGAAGAGGAGACGAAGGGGCGCTGTGTGACGGGATAAGGATGATGGGGATTTGTGAAAAAGTGAGTGTGTGTATGGGGGGGGGGTGTATATGCATATTGACATGAGAGGGGGATGAATGCTGGCAATAGAAAAGGGGACAAAGGGAGCCCTAGATGGGTGGTTGAGAGAGAAGAGTTGAGGATGGCTGATAGAGATGTGAGGGAACCCAGCCCCTCTCCCCTCTTCCCCCAGTCAGTTTTCCTTTTCTTCTCCTCATTGTTAAATCATTCCTTTATTCATAATTTCCCCTCCTCCCTAACACTGGTATTTCAGATCCTTCAGAATATACAGATACAACGCAAGGCTGGAAAAGTATTTAGTGGGTTATAAATGCTGTAAATAACTGTACATCTGTTTTCAGTAACAAAACTAATCAAGAAGTAGTTTACCATAATATATAAATTAGAACAAAACTATAGCTTATTTAATAAGCAAAACATTTGAAATTTATTTAAATGTGCTACAGTATCGATCCCTGACCGATTGCAGAAAATTGCTAATTGTGCTTACTTCAACCTAGTGAATGAAGGGGATTTAATCTCTTTGGTATTGTGTTTACTTATTGGATTTAGGTGAGAAGCTGTATGAAGTTCAGTGCGAGTCCCCCACGTTCACAGTAGCATGGCACCCAAAAAGACCTCTGCTGGCATTTGCTTGTGATGACAAAGATGGGAAATATGATAGCAGTCGAGAGGCTGGCACTGTGAAGCTCTTTGGACTTCCGAATGACTCCTGACAGATGGGAAGTGGCTTGGCCTGGAAAAGCAACGGGACTGCTGGGGTCTTTGGATCATATAAAAGTTGTAGAAAGATTTTTGCTTTTAAAGAGTTAGTGGAATACAAAGAGCTGGGACTGCATAATTGGAGATGTAGAAAGAGAACTTCCTGTTGTTTAATTTGTGGTATGGCTTTGTTACCGCTCTCTCGGGTTTGGAAATGTTTGCAGTCATCTTGTTTGGCTGTGACTAGTTGAGGCATCTTTTTGCCCGTCCATGGAGCTGTTCTGAGCAGATGTGCAGGCAGCCTGCTTCTGTAACTAGCTACCATTTCTTAGAGCATGAACTGTGTGAAAATGAAGTAAGGAGAAGGTGACTGAATCACTTAGCTCCTGTCATGTGATGTAAGTATCTGGAGCTTATCACCTGCAGCCTCACATGAATTTGGCTGGCAGAGTTATGGCACGCCTGGTGGATGTGTCCCATACCACAGGTCAGGGTGGAAAATTAAAACACCAGGCAAAATGTTCAGCAGTTAGGAAAAAAAATGTGTATGTAATTTACTGTGTTTTAAATAGTACATTTGCTCATATCCTTTTTCAGCCACGTTCTCCCCTCTGTTCTTTGTCTAATTTTTCTCCTCCAAAGTCTCCTGTCTGTCTGTACTAACTAGAAGCATGTCCCTGTGATAGGGGTTGCACTGAGATGATTCACAGCAGCAGCAAAGGACCAGTTGAGTTAACTGGACATCTGGCAGTTTTGACCTGCCACAGGTGCCTGTTCTGGAAGCTTCAGCAGAGATGTTTTAGTGGTGGTAACTTATTTTATTTAGCTTTTTGATATATCGTCCTCCCATCCAGCTGGACAAGCAAAGCGGTTCATAAGTATTTAAAATACAGCTAGAGAGGGTGAAGAAAAGGGAACTACAGCTTGTGTTCTTGGCTCAGACACTCTGCTGCATGCAGCTGTGTAGGCCAACTCAAACAAATGTGTTTAGCATGTCTTTAAAATGAGATTTTGAGGCCTCCTTATGGGGTAAGATGCTCCAATGAGGAGGATTGCTATACTTTGGGACTCTGACTGCTGCTGTCTTACTTAGACCTAGATGGTCGATGCTAGTCCATATCCAGTCAGAGGCACTGAGTATCGTAGTCAGCGGCGGGACCCGGATGTTATGTGGAGCTGAAGTTCAGTTCCACACTTGGACTTTCCACCAGGACATTTTGTGTGACTCCCCTGTAAGATGCTTATTCACTTTTGCATTTGGATAGGATGATGCCTGTTTTAATCCTGTTAGTCTGATTCCCTTTATGAGAAGGACTTGCAATAACCTTGCACTGTGCGGAATGAAATTTACAATGTAATACGGTCTGCCGTGCACCATGGAGGTAGAGAAGTTGAGAAGTCATGTGTATCAATTCTGGTGTTTTTCTTTCTTTTATTAAAACCTATTGTCTAAAAAAAATTGTGCTGTAATTTTTCCCCCCTTATTCTCTTGGGCAGTTATTAGATGAATGTAGTAGTAATTATAATAATAATGAAAAGGATTGGTTGGGAGTGGGGGGTTTGTTCTATCAAGAATCCAACTGCTTTATTGAAATGGCGTATTCCTCTGCTCAAGCACAGGGCACAAGAGATGGTCATTTCTAAGTGAGATTATAAACCACTAGTTCAGTTGTAAAGCAGTCTTTTGGATTCCATTGAGGTGAAGTGTTGCAAGCATGATGAGCCTTGGCTGTGAGGGGATTCTCCCCGGCACATGTTAGGGTTACAGGTCTCCTTCCCTGCTGCGTTCTAGTCAGAACATCTGCACTGTAGAAGAGCAGGCCCCTTTGCTCACTGCCTGCAGTACTCTACTCAGTACTCTGAGATGGTCATGAGAATGCTCCACTCTTTGAGGTAAGTGCAGTAACCTTCACTAGAGGGCAGTATCAGTACTGCTTATAAATTCCTCACTGTTTGGACTTAACAAAGCTGCAAGTGCCTGTTTAAACTTATTGATTTAGATTTTATTCACACATTTTTCAGTAGTAGCTTAAGGTGAGTTACATTCAGCTACACTGGGTATGTCCCTGTCCATGGAGGGCTTGCAAGTTTGTATGTGAGGCAATGGAGGTTTAAGTGACTTGCACAAGATCACAAGGAGCAGCAACTGGATTTGAACCAGCCACCTCTGCACGTCAAGACTGGTGCTCTAACACCTAGGCCACTCCTCCATGTTCAAAGATTGTAGATGTATTGTCATGCCAAAGAAATGTTGGATTTTTGTTCTTGTAAAACCTTTTCTTGCTTCCTTTTTACTTTTGACATTTTAGTTGCTCTTTCGGGAGCAGCCAACCTCAGTCAGAAATTGAATTTGAATGGTTGATGTGGTGTGTGGATATCATTGATGACCTCATAGATTAGCTGCAATGATTCATATCTGATCCCAGGAGTACAGAGGAAATGCAGGATTACTTACTGTGCAAGACCAGATTAAAATACCTCATCGATACTTTCTTGTCATCAGGAGTCTTAGGGAAGAAAATTGGGCACCATATTCATCCCTGGAAAAAGAAGACAATTCTACAGACTGATTGATGTGGAAGGTGAAAACTACCTTTGGGAGAAAAGATGGAAATGTGCAAATGGAGAACCCAGCTTCTTTAAATTGGAGAAAGGGATCTCTACAAGAAAGTGCTTGAAGCTCCAGGATTCTTCTGGCTGATGCTATTGCAACAAGGAAGGAAGACAGCTTTCAAAGTAAGGTCATTAATCATAGGTCTTTTCAGTGGCATAGAAGGAGAATGCTGTAAAGATTGAAGAATCCAGCTCGGACTCTGTTGAGAACAAACAGGATGAAGATGAGAGACTCCCTTTAGAAAATGGATGGCGCCTGGATATGCAGCCAAGGAAGTGTTCTGCAGCTGCCCTCTAAAACTCTAGTGCTGCCACTTGAACCCTCAGGGACCCCAGGGCTAAACATTTCTTAAATCCCTCTTGCACATAGGTGAGAATCTGTTCAATAGAGGCTTGAAAATGAGACATAGCCCTTTCTCTGGAGCCCTGTTGGAGATGCAGGCATACTTGATGCGTGCTTGCTATCCTTCAGACATCCTCCACATATGCCATAGAAGTAGATCTTTCAAGCTTGCAGAAGCATGGTAATGACATTCCCCCACCTCCTCATTTAGTTTTGACCTTTCAAGAGTCAGGTCACAAGATCAACAGAGAACAGGTCTTCCATAAGAATTGGGCTTTGAATCAATAGGCCTCTGTTCTGAGGGAGTCTAAACGGTGATTCTGCCTGGAGCCATATGAGATCTACCAACTAAGATGATCCTGCCTAATTTGGAGTAACTAGAATTGCCCAACCCGGATGAGCTACAGTTTGCTGCAAGATCCTCCTCACCACTGGCCACAGTGGAAACATACAGAAAGCCCTTTCTCAGCCAGGTTTGGACTAGGCCTTTTGAGTCCTGTTCCTTTCGATGACTGAGGAAGAATGGCACCTTCGAATTGAGTGCAGTCGCAATCAAATCTATCACTGGATGACTCCCAACATACCACTATGAGCTGGAAAACTTTCTGCAAGTTCTCTTTGTCCCAGATCTAACAAGTGTTTGATGTGGTAATAGGTTGAACATTCTGTATGCCCGCAATATGTGCAGGTATTTTTCCGCCCACTAGAACAGCATCTGTGTTTGTACAGTAGAACCTATGGCCAGTTGCAAGTGCCTGTCTGTCTGTGGACATTAGCTACTGTTGTAGCATTGTTGAAGACCCAACAAGGCTTCCTTTTGAGATTCTGTGCAAATGCCAGCAAAGCCTTCCAACTTACTCTCCATTCCAGGCTGGCACCTGTGCTTACAGTTGTCTAATCCAGAGCAGGGGGACACCTTTTCTGGAGCTTGACCAACTGAAATCACTCAGTCATACTGTGCCTTGACTGGGCCAGCCAAGGTAGATGAGTATTGTAATTCTAGGGAATTGGAGACCAATGAGAGAGGAATCAAGTACTGCAGAGGCTTGGGACTACCTCCAAGGTCACTGCCATCAAACTCGGCACCTGCATGTAGTCTCGTGCTTATGGCTGTAGGTGGCTCTGTATGACATCTATATGGCCGGCCCTGTAAAGCGGCGTCCCGACCGTATTATCGAAACAAGATGTCCGGCCATCTTTCGTTTAAATAATACGGTCGGAGCCGGCCAAATCTCAACATTTGGTCCGTCTTTAGGGATGGCCGGCATTGGTTTTCAGCGATAATGGAAACTAATGGCGGCGGTCTCAAACCTGGCCAACCCTAAGGCATTTAGTCGTGGGAGAAGCCAGCATTTGTAGTGCACTGGTCCCCCTCACATGCCAGGACACCAACCGGGCACCCTAGGGGGCACTGCAGTGGACTTCAAAAATTGCTCCCAGGTGCATACCTCCCTTACCTTGTGTACTGAGCCCCCCAGATCCCCCCCAAAACCCACTCCCCACAACTGTACACCACTACCATAGTCCTTAGGGATGTAGGGGGGCACCTACATGTGGGTTTTGGGGGGGGGGGGGATGGTTTGGAGGGCTCCCATTTACCACCACAAGTGTAACAGGCAAGGGGAGGGGGATGGGCCTGGGTCCACCTGCCTGAAGTGCACTGCACCCACTAAAAACTGCTCCAGGGACCTATACTGCTGTCATGGAGCTGGGTATGACATTTGAGGCTGGCAAAAAAATGATTAAAAAAAAATTTTGGGGGGGTGGGAGGGGGTTGGTGACCACTGGGGGAGTAAGGGGAGGTGATCCCCGATTCCCTCCAGTGGTCATCTTGTCAAGTGGGGCACTTTTTTGAGGCTTGGTCCTAAAAATAAATGGACCAAGTGAAGCCGGCCAAATGTTCGTCAGAGCCAGCCTTTTTTTCCCCATTATCAGCCGAAGCCGGCCATCTCGTAACCATGCCCCTGTCCCGCTTTCTGTACCCTACCGACGCCTCCTTTAACTTTGGCCGGCTCTGCGACGGAAAGCAGTTGGAGCCGGCCAAAATCAGCTTTCGATTATACTGATTTGGCCGGGTTTAGGAGATGGCCGGCCATCTCCTTCGAAAATAAGCAGGATAGTAAACTATGTAACTTTGTAAGTCTATGTGCCTTGAAAATGAGCCTTTTTATATACCAAGAAAAAACTATTCCTTAAACACCTTTGCTAAGTGAAAAGTCCTTGAGGTTACCTATTTAACTCAGTCTACCTTTCCCCAAGAGGTTACCTATTTAACTCAGTCTACCTTTCCCCAAGTTTAAAAACAATTTCCCAGCGAATTCTTACCAGTGGAAGTCCTCGTACAGTATCTCTTCTGGACTGTAAAGCATAAACTAACCCACTGACTTCTGAGATCCAGCCAGTGCCTTGTTCTGCAGAGCTGATTTAGTACAGGCTAGTTTATGCACAAATATTCCTTTTACAGGGTACTAGACTACGTTTTGCACTCTGCTCTCAGTCATTTCTGGAGAAGTTTGTAAATCTCTATAGTGTTGCAGAGGTCTTTGAGTCCCCTTACAGGTGGGGAGATTGAGTGGTGTTTATCTGCTCTCATTTTTCTCTGGTTTTTTTTTACATAAAAAGAAGAAGTGTATATATATTTTTTTTAATTGGGGGGGGGGGGGGGGAGGAAGGAAGAAGGTGGTGCATAAAGTTATTTGCAGAAAAGAAACATTTGGATGGCATGAAATCTTGTAGGGCTTCTGTGCTCTCTGGATTTTTCTGGCTCAGCATGTGACAGTTTCAGTTGAAGTAAGGGGAGAGTTGAACTTAGCAGGCTCTCCAGTGCCTTCCTCCCTGGAGGCTGAATTTGATGGAAAAAAGTAGGAAGACCGGTTCAGCAAGTTGATGGTTAAAATGTTCTCTACTACAGGCAGGGGGAGTATGAACACCACTAACGCTGCCACTTGTGTCTGCCAGCTCTTCAGCAAATTGATGCTGAGTGGCTGAGAAGGCCTTAAAATCAATAAGTGGACACGAAATATAGCTGTGTCATGTGACCAGGAGGATAGGTTTTTGCACTGATTGTATACAGGGAGATACCTCCAGGAACAAGGACCTGACAGAATCCCATGCTACCACTCCCACGTCTACCTTAATAGCAGTTTATGGACTTCTCCTCCAGGAACTTATCCAAACCTTTTTTTTAAACCTAGATACAGTAACTGCTTTTACCACATACTCTGGCAATGAACTCCATAACAAATATTCACTGAGTAAAAAATATTTCCTCCTATTTGTTTTAAAATTATTTCCATGTAGCTTCCTTCATTGGGTATCCCCCTATTTGTACTTTTTGAAAGAGTAAAAAACTGATTTACATTTACCCTTTCAACACCACTAAGGGCCAGATGCACTAAAACGAGCCATTAACGAACAAGTAGTAAACCCTGGCATGCACTAAAAGTCATTTTACGACGACGGTAGCAGCTAACGAAAACGGAATGCAGATGAGCAAATTGTGTAGAAACCCTATTGTAATGAGATGCACTAAGCTTTTCCGATTGCCTTAATGCTGGAAACTCTAACGAGAGGTCTGTACCTCTCATTGGGGCTGCGCGGGATCGAAAACTGATGAAAAACCACTATAAAAATCATTCTGCACCCCGCCGCAATAATAAAAAAAAGTGCAGTTGAGGCCGGCCACCGAGAAAAGGCGTCCGTTTTCGCCATCATTCATCTTCGCAATAATAAAGAACGTCTTTTTTGGCCGTACTTCATTCAGCTGAGAGACCTGGAAGTCTCTGAGCCAATCACAGCGCGTTTAGCTCGGCTAAAGGCGCTGTGATTGGCTCAGAGACTTCCTGGTCTCTCAGCTGTAAAGCAATGCCAAAAAAGACGTTTTTATTATTAAAAAGGGGGGAATGATGGCCAGAATGGCCGGCCATCCAAAAAAAACGTCCATTTTGGCAGTCATTCCCCCCTTGCAATAATAAAAACGTTTTTTTTTGTAGTGCTTCACAGCTGAGAGACCAGGAAGTCTCTGAGCCAAACATAGCACATTTAGCCGAGCTAAACGTGTTGTGATTGGCTCAGAGACTTTCTGGTATCTGAGCTGAGTGAAGCACTGCCAGAAAAGACTTATTGCAAGGGGCCAAAATGGACATTTTTTTTTTTTGATGGCTGGCCATTCCCTCCTTTTTTAATAATAAAAACGTCTTTTTGGCAGTGCTTCACAGCTGAGAGACCAGGAAGTCTCTGAGCCAATCACAGCGCCGTTAGCCGAGCTAAACGTGCTGTGGTTGGCTCAGAGACTTCCAGGTCTCTCAGCTGAGTGAAGCATGGCCAAAAAAGACGCTCTTTATTATTGCGGAGGTGAATGACGGCGAAGACGGACGCCTTTTCTCGGCCGGCCTCAACTGCACTTTTGTTTTTATTATTGCGGCCGGGAGGGGGGGGGTGAGCGGCGCGGCGTCTTCCATGCACACGGAGGCGTATTTGGCATGCGCACAGCAGCCAGCATAACGCTTTGCTGCTCTGCGCAAGCTTGACCGGCTGATTCTCCGACTGTTTTAAGAAGGAATAGAGAATGCAAGTGAGCTACAGCAAGTAGCTCATTTGCATTCCCTTTCCTTGATGCATAGCCGTTCCCTACCGATTCGCTATGGAATTTGGTACGGAACGGCTCTAACAACGACTTTAGTGCATCTTGGCCTAAGTATTTTGTAGATCTCAGCTGTCTCTTTTCCAAGCTGAACAGCCCTAACCTCTTAAGCAGTATTCTTTCTAAGGAGCCTCCTGCTGTGGGTAAAAGTTTTTTTGAGTGAGTGCTGAAAGTAGCCCAACAGCTAAAAAAAGAGCAGGGTGCTATCTGTGGGGCAGATTTAGTTTTAATTATTTAAAAAAAATTATTTCAAATAATGCTAGTAAAGGGAAAAGAGAGATCTAGAGACAGCAAGGGTAAGGGGAGATATACAGAGGGAAAGATTCACAGATAGAAAGAGTGAATGAGGGGGGAAAAAAGTAGCCAGGCGGGGAGACCTGCACCTCCTCCCTGTGTCCCTCCTTCTGCCGTGTCACCTGCAACTCCCTCTTGCAGATAAAACAGTTTCCCATTTATTAATCTGTTTATTTTCCTGCTGGAAATTTCAGTCTTCAAGAATAGTTCAAGTTGGGTTTATAATAACATCAGAAATAAATGTAGAAACAGAATATAATGTAAATAAAATCCCTTAGGTCAGTGGCGTAGCCAGACCTGACATTTTGGGTGGGCCCAGGGCTAATATGGGTGGGCACTGTGTATATAGGTATGAGTAGTGTTTCTTGGGATACTACAAAATAATGCCTTAGAATGCACTTGATGATGAATTTCTAAGTAATCTGCCGAACAGCTGCCCTGCATCAATATGAACCATATACATTCTTAATGGAAAAATAATATTTTTAAATATAGCTACATTAAGTCTACTATAATGGCAAACATCTCAACGCACATGACAGGATTCTGCAATATAATTAAGCAATGATATATATACTTCAAACTTTGCAAATTTTAACACCAATAACAATACCTTTACAAAGGCAGCAGTGCATATACACAACAGCACTACGCATCCCATTGGACAAGTCAGACTCATAGATCCCCACACAAACCACATGCCAGCATACTCAGTCAAATGCAGAACACAGACCAACCCTCATCAATTACAGAATAAAGGACCAAAAATTAGAAATTGTCCTGTAACCTGACATCAGCCCTTCCCTAACCCCCCACCCCCTCATCCATCCCTATAGCCCGTCATCAGCTTTTCCCTTCCCTACCCCCCCCCCCCCAACCATCCTTGTAGGCCCGCATCAGCTTTTCTCTTCCCTACTACAACTTACTACTACTATTTAGCATTTCTATAGCGCTACAAGGCATACGCAGCGCTGCACAAACATAGAAGAAAGACAGTCCCAGCTCAAAGAGCTTACAATCTAATAGACAAAAAAAATAAAGTAAGCAAATCAAATCAATTAATGTGAACGGGAAGGAAGAGAGGAGGGTAGGTGGAGGCGAGTGGTTACAAGTGGTTACGAGTCAAAAGCAATGTTAAAGAGGTGGGCTTTCAGTCTAGATTTAAAGGTGGCCAAGGATGGGGCAAGATGTAGGGGCTCAGGAAGTTTATTCCAGGCGTAGGGTGCAGCGAGACAGAAGGCGCGAAGTCTGGAGTTGGCAGTAGTGGAGAAGGGAACAGATAAGAAGGATTTATCCATGGAGCGGAGTGCACGGGAAGGGGTGTAGGGAAGGACGAGTGTGGAGAGATACTGGGGAGCAGCAGAGTGAGTACATTTATAGGTTAGTAGAAGAAGTTTGAACAGGATGCGAAAATGGATAGGGAGCCAGTGAAGGGTCTTGAGGAGAGGGGTAGTATGAGTAAAGCGACCCTGGCGGAAGATGAGACGGGCAGCAGAGTTTTGAACCGACTGGAGAGGGGAGAGGTGACTAAGTGGGAGGCCAGCAAAAAGCAGATTGCAGTAGTCTAAACGAGAGGTGACAAGGGTGTGGATGAGGGTTTTGGTAGAGTGCTCGGAAAGAAAGGGGTGGATTTTACGGATGTTGTAAAGAAAGAAACGACAGGTCTTGGCAATCTGCTGGATATGAGCAGAGAAGGAGAGAGAAGAGTCAAAGATGACCCCAAGATTTCAAGCTGAGGAGACAGGGAGAATGAGAGAGCCATCAACAGAAATAGAAAACGGGGGGAGCGGGGAGGTGGGTTTGGGGGGGAAAATGAGAAGCTCGGTTTTGGTCATATTTAATTTCAGGTGGCGTTGAGACATCCAGACAGCAATGTCAGACAAGCACGCTGAAACTTTGGTTTGGATGCAAGGTGAGATATCAGGCGTAGAAAGGTAGATTTGGGAGTCATCAGCATAGAGATGGTAGGAAAAGCCATGGGATGAGATTAATGAACCAAGGGAAGAAGTGTAGATAGAAAAGAGGAGGGGACCAAGAACAGAACCCTGAGGTACGCCGACAGGCAGAGGGATAGAAGTAGAAGAGGATCCACCAGAGTGAACACTAAAGGTGCGGAGGGAGAGGTAGGAAGAGAACCAGGAAAGGACAGAGCCCTGGAATCCAAGTGAGAACAGGGTATCAAGAAGTATGCTGTGATCGACAGTGTCAAAAGCAGCGGAAAGATCAAGAAGAATGAGGATGGAATATTGACCTCTGGATTTAGCCAGTAATAGGTCATTGGAGACTTTAGTAAGCGCAGTTTCGGTTGAGTGGAGAGGGCGAAAACCAGATTGTAGTGGGTCAAGAATAGCATGTGAGGAGAGAAAATCAAGGCAGCGGCGGTGAACAGCACACTCAAGTAATTTGGAGAGAAAAGGAAGGAGGGAGATGGGTCGGTAATTAGAGGGACAAGTAGGGTCGAGTGAAGGCTTCTTATGGAGAGGTGTGACCACAGCATGTTTAAAGGCAGCAGGGACAGTCGCAGTGGAAAGTGAGAGGTTGAGAATGTGACAGATAAAAGGAATAAGAGCAGGAGAGATGGCATTAAGAAGGTGGGTGGGAATGGGATCAGAGGAACAGGTGGTACATTTTGAGGAAGAAAGGAGAAGTGTAGTTTCCTCAATAGTAACTTCAGGAAAGGAGGAAAGGGAATGAGGGGAAGGAGAGAGAGGGGAACGGACTAGTGGAGGGAGAGGTGGTGAGGTAGAGAAAGCAAGGTTTATCTTTTCAACCTTGTTGTGAAAGAATTCAGCAAGGGTCTGAGGAGATAATGAAGGGGGAGTTGGGGGAGGGGGCACCTTGAGGAGAGAGTTCAATGTGGTGAAGAGAAGTCGAGGATTAGAGCCAAGAGAGTTGGTCAGTTGGATATAATAATCCTGTTTGGCACGTAAAAGAGCAGATTGGAAGGAGGTCAGCATGAACTTAAAGTGTAAGAAATCAGCAAGGGCCCGAGATTTCCGCCAGAGGCGTTCGGCGGAGCGGGTACAGGAACGTAGGTAGCGGATATTAGAAGTCAGCCAAGGTTGGGGTTTTGTACGCCTTACAGGGCGGGTCATCAAAGGTGCAAGAGTGTCTAAGGCAGAGGATAGAGTATTGTTGTAAGAAGAAACAGCCTCGTTGACAGATGTGGATGGTGCCACAGTAGAGAGGAGGTTTGAAACATGGGAGGATAGAGATGAAGGGTCAATATCGTGAAGATTCCTAGATAAATTAGATAAGATAGGACGGGACTGGGAGGGAGGAGATTTAAGTGTGAAAGTTATAAGATGGTGATCAGAGGAGGGAAGATCAGAGGCAAGGAAACTAGAGGGTGAACAGTTGGAGGAGAAGATGAGATCAAGACAGTGACCATTTTGATGAGTGGGGGAGGTGGAGCATAGTTGGAGATTAAAGGAGGACGTTAAAGTGAGGAACTTGGAAATATAAGAGTTGGAAGGATCATTAGCAGGAATATTAAAGTCACCAAGGATGAGAGAGGGGGAGGAAGGATCATGGAAGAAGGCAAGCCAGGCATCAAAGTCACTGAGAGGATGAAAGGGACTTATCAGGGGGACGATAAATGACCGCTATTCGAAGAGGCAGAGGAGAGAAAAGGCGGATAGAGTGGACTTCAAAGGAGGAAAAACAGTGAGATTGAGGTGGAAGAAGGGGTTGAAATCTGGAGGGGGGAGAGAGAAGTAGTCCAACACCACCCCCACGGCCAGCAGGGCGAGGAGTATGTGAAAATAGATAACCGCCATGGCACAGGGCTGCGACTGAAGCAGAGTCATCAGGGCAGAGCCAGGTTTCTGTTATGGCGAGCAGATGGAGGTGACGCGAGATAAAGAGGTCATGGATATAGGCGAGTTTGTTACAGATAGAGCGAGCATTCCATAGGGCGCAAGAGAAGGGCAGAGAAGAGGAGGGGAGTAGAGAAATAGAGATGAGGTTAGAGAGGTCGCGGTGAGATCTGTAGAGTTGGGATAATAGTTGGTGAGGGGGGCCAGGATTGGGATTGATGTCACCGGCTGAGTGTAAGAGAAGGAGTAAAAGAGAGCGGAGGAGAGTAGGAGAGGTGTGGCCACAAAGGCGTCGAAGGCGAGAGGTATTTAGGTGGAATGGGGAAGGCAAAATGGACGGAAGAAAGAGGCGGAGATTAAAAGCCAAGAGGGAGGAAGAGGGTAAGAGAGAAGGTGAGGTGATGAAGTCGATGGATGGGCAGTGAGTTCCTGTAGCGGAGAGAGGTAGGGGGTGAGGGAAAAGATTAGGAAGGGACAGGGCTAGGAAGAGAATATGAATAGGGGCCATAAATGACTGGGGTACTTTAGCAAGATTAGATGTAAAGAGAAAAATGCCCCGGCGCGCGGCACCTAGAGCGGAGGCCCTGAGAGGATCGGAGTGGACCTGGGTGTCACCCCGGAGAAGGCTGTAAGGATATGCAGATGAGCTGCAAGTCCTCCACAGCACCTGAAAGGCAGCCGGTGATAGAGCTGGGCACCTCTCAGCTGAGGAACGGCTTACCAGGTGTTAGGCCGAAACCAGCATTCCTCCCCCTGAGGGTCGCCTGATCCTAGCCAAAAAGCACCTGGAAACTCTGTGCACTTGGAGCGAAGGCCCTGGGAAGATCGGGGTGGAACTGGAGTCACCCCGGATACAGCTGTGAGGAAATGCAGAAGGGCTGCAAGTCCTCCACAGCACCTGGTGGGAGCGCTGGGCACCTAGAGCGGAGGCCCTGAGTGGATCGGAGTGGACCTGGGTGTCACCCCGGAGAAGGCTATAAGGATATGCAGATGAGCTGCAAGTCCTCCACAGCACCTGAAAGGCAGCCGGTGGTAGAGCTGGGCACCTCTCAGCTGAGGAACGGCTTACCAGGGGTTAGGCCGAAGCCAGCATTCCTCCCCCTGAGGGTCGCCTACCCCCCCATCCATCCCTGTAGTCTGCCATCAGCCCTTCCTTTCCTTCCCAACACCCCCATCCATCCTCATAGCCCAGTATCAGCCCTTCCCTTCTCCACCATCCATCCCATAACTAGGCATCAGCCCTACCCCACCCTTCCTTGTAGCCTAGCATCAGCCCTGTCCTACCCCCACCCATCCCCCATGGTCTGGCATCTCCTCTCCCTGTCCCCCTACCCTTAAGGACACCAGCATTAAATGTGACCTTTTGTTTGTTTGTTTTTTTTAATGTTCTAGGCACTGCAGACCCACCTACACCCAGAAACCCACCTACATTAAATTGAAAACTTTTTTTTATTATTATTTTAACCTTTGTACTGCAGAAATCATCCCTACTCAAAAACCCACCAAGGCACCATGACAAACATAGTATAACCTTTTTTAAATTTTAACCTGGGTATAATAAAATTTATTGGTGGTGGATTTCTGGGTGGAGGTTGGCTCTTCACTGCTTAGGGAAAAAAGTATACTGAATAATTAAATATACCTTTTTTTGCCCTAGGCAGTGAAAGAGTCCACCCCCACCCAGATGCCCACCGGCATCACCAGCCAGCATTACACTGACTTCACTACAAGTTAAAAAAAATTTTTTTAACCTCTTTTTTTTTAACCTGTGCAGCTGGGCTTCAGTGGTGCAGAGAGGTGAGCACTCACTGTGCTGTGTGCTCTGCTCCATGTCGTGTGGGGCCGCAGGGGAGTGCTGACTAGGCCGGGGGGGGGGGGGGGGTGAGGCTGCACTGCAGGACACAAAATGCAACAGCGACATTGACGGCAGCCGGCACAGCACATTCAGCTCAACCGCGGCGCTGTGATGCGGGGGGGGGGGGGGCAGGGAAGAAAAAGCAAAGCAGCTCAGAACCAGACGGGGAGCGAGCAAGGCACGGAACAATGGAGTGGTGGCGCCGACGTGCAGCTGCAGCGCAAGTGCGCAACCGCTACAATGATGACCTGCCTACAAATTCCGGATCAGGACTCGGGTGGAGGAGGACCGGAGAGCTGCCGGCTGTCTGGGTGGGCCTGAGCCGACATTGGGTGGGCCTGGGCCCATTCAGGCCCACCCGTAGCTACACCCTTGCTTAGGTCCATCAAGTCTGCCTAATTTCCTTTCCTATTGTAATACTATACAGCCCACTTGTCATAAATAAGTAAATATACACATAAATAGACAGAAACTGTTGAGCACCTGATTCTCATAACATGATGTCTGTTTTAGTGGCCCTTTACCAGGTTGCTGTTGCCACTGTACACTGAGTGGAAGATTTCAATGTATTTTCTGTGATAACACCTAGATCTTTTTCTTGGGTGGTGACTCCTACTATGGAACCTAGTAACGTGTAGTTATAATTTGGATTATTCTTCCCAATGTGCGTCACTTTGCACTTGTCCACATTAAATTATGTTTACCATTTGAATGCTCATTTCGTTTAAGGTCCTGCTGCAATTTCTCACAGTCTGCATGTGGTTTAACAACTTTAAACATGCAAATAACACAAAACTATTCAACCACCTCACTTGTTCCCATTTTCAGATCTGTTTATAAGTATGTTAAAAAGCACTGGTCCGATTACAGATCCCTGTGATATTCCACTGTTCACCTTCCTTCATTTATCCTTGTTCTGTTTTCTATCTTTTAACCAGTTCTGAGGCCACAATAGAACATTGACTCCTATCTGATGGCTTTTTAATTTTCTCACGAGCCTCTCTTGAAACACTTACCCCTGGAACCTTTTTTAAGAAATTGGCATTATATTGGCCATCCTCCAATCTTCAGGTACCATGGATGACACCAATAGATCAGTATTTTTATTTTTGAGTTTTTTCAAAGGATGTGCTCAGTGCTTCAAGGATGGCCAAGTGTGAGGAGACTGAGTGTTGCGCTTTGTGCATTTTAGAAGTTGGCTGACTTAAGCTGCCAGTCTTGTAAATAGTGGGTCTCCTCAGAGCCATGTGTTTCTCTAGTTCACACCTGCTGTTTAGCTGGAGCAGTTTATTTTCTTTCTTTTAATAGCTTGATTGACTGCCTTGCAGCAAAAGTTGGTTTATAATTCTAGTACAACATTCAGTTTACCATTTACACAGGAATCTAAGAGGAGCTATGATGCTGACCTTTATAAACCCTTTTCAATAGGCAGTGAAGAAGACTGCTTAGTTCTCTTAGTACTGAGGGGGTGGGGGCTGAGATCTGCATGGTAACTATTTAGAGGCTTCATTTAGGGAAAGCTGAACATATTGGAAGAGAGATTGATGAGCAGGTATCACAGGCACTGGAGGGGGTGGGTGCATTCTAGTCTAAAGCCTTAGCCATGCTTCCTGGCATGTGCAGTGAGCTTGTGGATAGGATCACTGCTAAACCATTTGTGCTTGTTGCTGCCTTCCTTTCTCTTTTAGCTTGTGATTTCATTCTCTCTTTCTTGTTAACGCCTCCTGCTTCTCTCTGTGCCTTTTCCTCTTAGTTCCTGCTCTCCTCCCTATTACTCCTTTCTTGTCACCTCTAAATCCAACTTCACTGCCATTTTTACCCTGATGTGCCCTGGAGCTCTGACAGCACAAAAGAAACTGCTCATTTTGAGGGATTTTGGTTTTATTTCTCAGCATTTGCCTCAGAAGCACTGTCAGCACCATGGCCCCTACTATTGTCGCTGTAGACGGGTAATTCTGTTTTCTTGCAGAGAGAAAAAAAGTTGGAGGTCGCGTGGGCAGACTTTGGGCCTGGACTCCATGGTGGCCCAATTATGTTGCAAAAGCTCCCGCTATTTCACAAGAAGGGAACCCGTGCTTACTGCCATTACAGCTAGCCAAGTGCCTCTCAGAGCCAGCTCCTGGGGCAACGTGACTGCTGCTACCTAATGAGAGGTTGCATACACACACAGACAAAGAAAAGCAGATCAGGACCTTCCACAGGCAGGCATTAGTGGAAGGAACATTAGAAAGAGCTGGGCTAGGTCCAGCAGGGAACTCACTACACAGCTCTCGACTCACGTAAATAATGGAGGATGAAATTGGAAATAATCAAAAGTGGGACTCCGTGTCCAGGTATAGAGAGAAAAAGAAGAGTAGTAGACCTAGTGTGTGTGTGTGTGTGTGTGTGGGGGGGGGGGGGGGGGTGTATGAATGTAAGGATATATCTATCTATAAGGAACACATGTTAATAACTACCCCCCTTAAACCAGGGGTGTAGCCATACCTTGCGGTGGGAGGGGGCCAGAGCCCAAGGTGGGGGGGCACGTTTTGGTCTCCCCCCCCCCCCCCCCCGCCACAGCAAATACCTTGGCTGATGGGGGTCTCCAACTCCTGCCAGCTGAAGCGTTGTCCAGCGTTGGTCTCTGGCGCTGCCACATTGCCTACCCTGTTCTGTCTTCCCCTCATGTCCTGCATGCTCTTTTTAGTGAAATTGAACATGCTCAGTTTCACTAAAACGAGCGTGCCAACCATGAGGGGAAGACAGAGCAGGGCAGGTAATGCAGCGGTGCCAGAGACTGGTGCTGGACAACGCTTCAGCTGGCAGGGGTTGGGGACCCCCTCCAGCAAACCAGGGGCCCAGAGGAAATTTGGGGGGCCCAGGCCCCCATGACCCCACCTAGCTACACCACTGCCTTAAACTGTAAGCTCTCAAAAGAAAGGAAAATATCTACTCTACCTGGATGTATGAGCTAAATCCAAATACCTTTAGGTCTAAATGCTAAATAGTGCCGAAAAATGCAGTTGTATAAATGGTGCTGAAAGATGGACGCTGTTTAAATAATAGCGCTAAGTGCAGGAACCATGATCATTTCTACCTGTAAAACCTTGCTGTAAATCCCCCTTATTCTATAGCAGCACACCTAAATTGCTGGAACACCCCAGATCTACTCATGGCCACGCCCCCTTTTTGATCCACACATAAATTTTAGTTAATGTCAATTAGCACAGATTATTATTATGGCCCAATTATTGGCGCTAATTGCCTCATTATTCAAATTGTGTGCAATTTAAAGCACCATTTACAGAATTTGGGGGATTATGATGTTGAATAATTGTGTCATTTGCAAATGTGATGACTTCACTTGTTCTTTTTTCCAGCTCATGTATAAATATGTTAAAAAGCACGTATGTATTTATTTTATTTTTATATTTGTGCCTTTACCCAAAGTGGGTAACAAAAGAAACATACTTGTCTCCAAATTGCATCCCTCTCCCTCCCCCCCCCCCCAAAAAAAATAGAAGCCTTCCTATTGATGCCCCCGTTCTGAAGCCTCCCCCCTCTCCATTACCCAAAGCACTATCTTGGTCTTCTATAGGCCTTCCTAGGGCCTAGTTTTAATCCCTGGTATCTAGTGGGGCTAGGGCAGGATCCATACTGCCCCTTGCTTAAGCTGGGTTCACAATGGTGCTAGTGACCCCTATTGGTAGTCCTGTGGTACTACTGCTAGGGGGGGGGGGGGTCAAACTGCCATATAAGGGCATTTTTCTGGAGGATAAGCACATCATTATTAGCCAGAGAAATCTGCAGCTTGTACAGGATCCATTGGGTACTTTCACCAAGAATAGCCACTATAAGAGACAGTTTGTTGGGCTCAATGAATCTGTGATGTGATCCAACATGCTGCATCTTATCTTCTTAATGGGGTGGACTGAAGGAACTGGTTGACCTTTTTCTACCTTCAGTTTCTGTCCTGGGTCTGAAAATATTGTGTTTTTTCTTTCTGTCCTAGATTTCATTTCTCTTTTTCTCTGACTGACTTGCACAATTTCCTGTGTCCCGAGGTAATCTGGACTCACTTGTGTAAACAGCTGCTTTGATTAAGCTGCTTTATTATCATTACAGTGCTGTAATTATTGCCATTTGCTTCAGGTTGAGAGATCCCACAAGGTCTGTGAAAGCAGAAAAGCCAATTTTTCTCTGTGAAACGGGAACAAGCCATGGTCAGGGGTGTGAGCACCCCTGGTATGGGGGAGCCGGAACATCCATAGATCACACAGATATTTATAAAAGTTCTTTACATTCAATACTTTTGAACTCTGAAACTTTCTGATGTAAAACAAGGTGAATCAACTGATTACTGAACCTCCGATCTTTGGAACTTGGCTGAAAGGAAGATTTTCTGGGCTATACTGATCATTAATCAGAGAAAGCTGGTATCCCTGGGGCTGGGAGACCTTGTATTAGATCAATGTGAAAATAATTTAAAAATGAAGATGTATAGGAACATCCCTTCCGGTATTACTTCCGGTAAGACCCCCTTCTGTCTCTCCCAAACATATGTCAGTTTTGTCTGTCTCCTTTTCTGGATGTGAGGACTGTTGCGTGATGAGTGATGTGACAGTTACAGATTGGAAGCCTTGTGTCTTGTTTCTGTTGGATTTCTGCTCTCCTTCCATTTCTATTTGTAGTCCATTCACATCTTCTCCACAGTGTTACCTACTTTATTTTGATGAGAAGGGAAGTCTCCAAAGAGCAAACTTTAACCCATCCAATAGATGGTGAAAACTGTTTGGTGACAAGTCCTGTCATGGCAGGATATCACATTCATATGCTCACATGCAAGCTGGTGGAGTTCCAGGGGCTCCTGGTGTGGGATTAAGCATGTGTATGTGGTGGTGGTGGGGGGGGGGAAGATGCCTTTTTTTTCACTGTTTGTAGTCTGCTGACTTCTTGACATGCTTTCCCTTGTTACTATCCAGCAAACATCATACTTCCTAGACTGAACATATGCAGAATTATTTATCATTCATTAGCTACAAACCATGATGCATTTGTTTTCAGTGCTACTGGATAAAAGGCATTTGTTAAAATTGGACATCTTCATTCCTTTCTCTTTTTTGGCAAGCTGTTCACAAACCTGAGACATTCTTTTCTGTGTAGTTCTGGCTGCAGAATCATTATTGTGTGTATTTACTATGGGTATCTGTCATCATTCATCTACACTTCATCTCTGTAGTCTTTTTATTTGTCAGATAATTTATCCACCTCATCTCCCTCTCACTTTTCTTTTTTTTTTTTCTTCTATTCATGTTTCTCTTGCTTGGTTGGTTGCTTTTCATTCTGTCTCTCTCCCTTTATTCTCTCAAGTCTGGTAGCTTCAGTTTTTCTAGAATATGTTCAAAAGCTCTTTGGATCAACCTTCTGATATAATAAAATATAGCTTAACTCAGATCCTGAGGGGTGGGATGACTTAACTCTTCCCAGTGTATCCTGAGGAGTCAGATTTCTGCCTTAGATCAGGGGAGAAGCGAGACTGCAGGTAAATTGTCCTGTGTCAGGGCCTTGTGAGTTTTTCTAATCTCGGTCCTTATGTGAGGACCCTCATCTCTCTTTGATTTGCAATTTCAGTCCGGATTCAGTCTGGTAAAAACTTGTCAGAAAACATTCACAATATCTCTTCTCATGTTTAGTAACTGTGTTTCAGAGACAGAAGATATTAATAGCTAAGTGATTATTATGACTGCCGAAGCCAGGTCTGAGAGTAATTTCAGTGGGACATCTCCCCTACATGTAAAATTCATGTCCAGATTTTATCAGGAACCCATCAGCAGTGATGATGGGCATTCTGACTCTTCTGGCTACAGCTTCCAGGTCCTTGAAAACCTACCAAACTTAAATGTCTATCCCTCCGTTCACACACCTTGAGGGGTTTCCATAAACTGTGCTGGGCTAAATGCCATTTGCAATCACAGTAATATTTGCCTTATTTGTACACTGAGCCTTAGTAGTGTAAATGTATCTTGTCTGCGGCCTGTCCCAAACCTCTCTCCTGAGCCTCTGGGCTTATTTTGGATCTTTTGTATGGCCGTAGGACAGAGGGGGTGACACATGCCAGTAGCTTGCAAAAGCTTTCACAAATGTTATAGACATGAGTCAATAGGAGGTTAAACTCCTGCAAGAAGCACAAGAGGGATAATCATTCCTTTTAATCGTATGATGACAAAAAGATGACTAAAAAAAACCCCAGGGTCAGGTTAATCCATTTCATAAAGTTAATTGGAATTTTTTTCTTCAGCTTTCTTCAGCCACCCCCTCCTGCCTTAGCTTATCATTTCTTTAAAAACAAAGTGACAATTCCAAATATTCTGATTGTCATTCTTTAGACGAGGAATAAAATCAGTCTTGTCTGATTTAAGCGTGCTTCACTTTCTGCCCTGGTTTATCAACGTGATCCTTGAATTGTAGTCATCAGATACAGCCAGCTGAGGGGACTGAAATGCAGCCCATGGCAGACACTGGAGGCTGAAGTGTTGTCCTTCCAACAGTTTCCTGGCTTCCTTCAATATCTTGGGTTGTGCTTCTTGATCTCACAGGTGTTAATGTTGGATAGCACAGGTGTATGTGTCATTAGAAGAAAGTGACAGGAAAGCTGTGCTCATAACTCCTGCAGTTGGAGACATCTTTTTTTTTTTTAATTGCATTTTTGAAATATTACATATTTTCCACCATAACAGGAAACAAGAAACAAAAATAACGTAACCTCCTGAAGGA
Organism: Microcaecilia unicolor; assembly: GCF_901765095.1. Classification (NCBI taxonomy): domain Eukaryota; kingdom Metazoa; phylum Chordata; class Amphibia; order Gymnophiona; family Siphonopidae; genus Microcaecilia; species Microcaecilia unicolor. The sequence goes on along the minus strand of NC_044038.1, from coordinate 183,457,460 downwards.
GAAAGAAACAATAATACAGGAAATATTCCTTCTATATAGCCCCTATCAAGAGGGAGGGAGAGGTCATCATTAAACAGAAGAAATAGAGTTCAAATGGAAATTTCCAGTTTCATTAATTGAAGAATTTTTCTTAGATTTCCCTTTACCTCTATAACTCCAACCAAACTTATGTGAAGAGTCATAGAATATATCTTGAGCTCCCCGATAAGTAATATAACACTTACACAGAGACTACAAGAAAAAGACATCTCACTTTTCAGGTTCCTCACGTTTCAGTACCTTGTCAGGGTCCTTTTCTATCCATGGTCTTTTGCCACCTACCTCCATGGAGCTGAGTTTTAAGTTCTCTTTACAAATAATTTGTTCCCTTCCTTTGCTGGGCAGAGATGACATTCTCATGACAAACCACCTCCCAGGAAGGCTGTTCCTGCTTTTCTCCCTGCTTGAGGTCACTATCTTGCAGCCCCTGTGTCTTCTACTTGTGGTCACTGTCACACAGCTCCTGCTTGAGGTCATTGACACACAGCTCCTGCATCTCCCGCTTGAGGCCACTCTCACACAGCTCCTGCGTCTCCTGTTTGAGTTCATTGCCACACAGCCCTTGTGTCTCCTGCTTGAGGTCACTATCTTGCAACCCCTGTGTCTCCTGCTTGTGGTCACTGTCACACAACTCCTGCTTGAGGTCATTGTCACACAGCCCCTGTGTCTCTTGCTTGTGGTCACTCTCACACAGCTCCCGTCTTCTGCTCATTATTGTTGGATTTCTGCTGGTGTAATTATATTACTTGCATCTGGGCTCATTTAGTTTGTTATTCCTTAGTGTTACTCATGTGCCTTCCGTAACAAATACAGTAAAGCAGTTTACAGACTAACCAGAGAGAGAGGAAAGCAACACCAAACAATTTCACAGAAACAGGGAAAGGAGAGGAGGCCAGTTTCTGCTTCCTTGTTAGGAAACAAACTCAACAGTTGATTCAATGTGGAACCGGTGGAATTCAAAGGTGAACCTCAGTTTGTTGCAGGGTCTGCACTGATCAGATTCATTAAGTGGAGCCCCTCAGGCTTCAGGTCTCTTTGCCACCTTGTGGAGTGGAGGAGTAGACTAGTGGTTAGTGCATTGATCCTGGGGAACTGAGTTCAATTCCCACTGCAGATCCTTATGACTCTGGGCAAGTCACTTAACCCTCCATTGCCCCTGGTACAAAATAAGTACCTGAATATATGTAAACCGCCTTGAATGTAGTTGCAAAAAAAACCCCAAAACAACAACAACCTCAGAAAGGCAGTATATCAAGTCCCATTTCCCTTTCCCTTGTACCCACTGGCCTCCCACCTTGGCTTAGTGCTCAGTCTACAGATGCACCATCTCATCTGGCTAAACATTGACATTCAGTTTTCATGCATTATGTATGAGTGGCTTATTTTTTTTTTTTTCATTCACTAGGTTTTTCCTTCATTTGCAGCATGGAGCTGGATGAGGCCTGGGAGGGGGTGTTGGGAAATGATTTGCAGAGCATATCTGTTTTGTTTTCATAGTGAGGTAAATTAAATGTTATACTGAATATTGAAGACCATGGTGAATCACTGGAGAAGAAGGGGAGGGAGAAGGGCCCAAAGAAGCTGATGCTGTGGGTTTGGGTTATTTGGGAAGTTCAAGTTACACTGTGTAGTACAGAAAGTAATAAGTTTTGGGGATGAAAAGGAGAGAGTCTCGCCTATCTTAGTGTGAACTGCATAGAGTGTATGCTTCACTACTTTCCACGCCAATTAGGTAATGGGGGGAACTCCGGTCGGTAGCTTGTTCGCCACTGCGTGATGCTGCTCAGTCTTGGCACCACTAGCCCTTCTCTTTCCTTTCCTTCCCCTACTTCCTATTGGACCTGTGTCCCTATTGGGTTTTCTCTCCTCTCCACTTTCCCCTCCCCTTGTCCTGCCTGCTTTCCTTCCTGGCACTGCCCCTCCCCCACCTATTCTGCAGGCCAGGGATGATATGATATTGCAGCCTGCCTCTTTACTGATTGAATCACATTCTTACATTTCTGCCACTGAGCAATCAACAGCATAAAAAAGGTTTAAACACAGAGTGGAGAATCCATGATGGGCAAGGAAAGGAGTGAAGAGTCCTGGGGGCTGTGGGGTTTCCAGTGTTTTCCAATAAAACCTGTTTTATTCCTTACACTGGGGGCGTCAATTAAAACCTAACATCAGAATCTCTAAGCATAACGACACTGGTCCTTATTACTGTACAGGATCACTCTGTATGAGGAATGCACTGGGGCTTCATTTCATTGTACCCTGCAGTGCGGTTACCTTCTTTTCTGATTTATGTTAGTCTTCCCTAATGAAAGTTACAGCTTACCCTGCTTCCCTTCTGAAGGCTTTAGATATAAACTCACTACAATTAGAGTTTTGTTCTGACTTTTTACACTGTCTGTAATTTTGCTGTTCAGAGTTCTAGCCAGGAAGCCACTCAGTCACAGCAGCCAAGAACTGCTCAAATTTGTGGAGAATTTAGAGCCAGATTCATTGTGTTCCTACAATCCGGGAGCAATTTATTATGAAGTGCCCTATCCTTGTACTGTCGGCAGTGGAGTCTTTTATCCACAAGAGCAAAGCAGGTCCCTAGGAGATAATATATAGTTTTACCATCTGCACCCTTAATATTGCAGTGGAGGAGTGGCCTAGTGGTTAGAGCACCAGTCTTGCAATCCAGAGGTGGCCGGTTCAAATCCTGCTGCTGCTCCTTGTGATCTTGGGCAAGTCACTTAACCCTCCATTGCCTCAGGTACAAACTTAGATTGTGAGCCCTCCTGGGACAGAGCAATATCCAGTGTACCTGAATGTAACTCACCTTGAGCTACTACTGAAAAAGGTATGAGCAAATCTAAATAAAAATAATATTACACTGGAATCCAGAAGATGGAGCACAACTTGATGCCCATCTATGCCAAGACCACCGATGACAACCCACTGGTGGCTGTATTACGATAGTAACAGTGAAAAAACCCCCCCAAAACTAAACAAGTGTCTCATTGAGTCTGCTCAGTTATGCCTACTCACCTAAGGATATATCCATGTCTGTGTTCTCATTGGTTCTCCACCTCCCACTGTTACTTACTACTACTACTTATCACTTCTATAGTGGTGCAGCGCTGTACATCATATATGAACAGTCCCTGCTCAAAGAGCTCACAATCTAAATCTAAATAGGACAGACAAAAGAGGTAAGGGATAAAAGGGGACAGGGCAAGTGAGTAGTGGTTAGGAGTCAAAAGCAACGTCAAAGAGTTGGGCTTTCAGCCTGGATTTGAAAACGGCCAAAGACGGGGCTAGCCGTACAAGCTCGGGGAGTCTATTCCAGGCGTGAGGTGCAGCGAGATAAAAGGAACGGAGTCTGGAATTAGCAGTAGAGGAGAAGGGGACAGACAGGAGAGATTTATCCACAGAACAGAGTACCCAACGGGGGGTGTAAGGAGAGACAAGAGTGGAGAGATATTGGGGAGCAGCAGGGGCGTAGCTACGGGTGGGCCTGGGTGGGCCAAGGCCCACCCAATTTCAGCTCAGGCCCGCACACCCAAGCGCACACACACTGCCTGCCCACTTTTCCTCCAGGCCCGTGCCAGCGCCAGCTCCCATTGCCGGCCACTGCTGCTTTTCCTGTTGAGCAGCAGGGCCGGCGCTACAAAAAGAAGAAGCACTCAGCTGACTGAGCTGAGCACTAACGACAAAAAATGTTGAATAAAAAAAGCATGGCACCGCAGGCAGCCTTGAGGCATTGGCTGCTGGCTCTGCAGGCTCCTCCTGTCTCTTACGTTGCTGACCCTGCATCGCTCCAGGGGCAGTGACGTGGAGACGGGAGGAGCCTGCAGAGCCAGCAGCCAATGCCTCAAGGCTGCCTGTGGTGCAGCGCTTTTTTTTAAACATTTTTTGTCGTTAGAGCTCTGCGCTCAGCTCAGTCAGAGCGCTTCTTCTTTTTATAGCGCCGGCCCTGCTGCTCAACAGGAAAAGCAGCAGTGGCCGGTAATGGGAGCTGGGGCTGGCCCTGGTGGGCCTGAATCGGGAGAAGGAAAACAGATGGAAGGATGGGAGAGAAAGACACTGGATGGAAGAATTGGGAGAGGGAAAACAGATGGAAGGATGGGAGAGAAAGAGGGAAAACAGATGGAAGGATGGGGAGAGAAAGACACTGGATGGAAGAATCGGGAGAGGGAAAACAGATGGAAAGATGGGAAGAGAAAGAGGGAAAACAGATGGAAGGATGGGGAGAGAAAGAGGGAAACAGATGGAAGGATGGGAGAGAAAGAGGGAAAACAGATGGAAGGATGGGGAGAGAAAGACACTGGATGGAAGAATCGGGAGAGGGAAAACAGATGGAAGGATGGAGAGAAAGAGGGAAAACAGATGGAAGGATGGGGAGAGAAAGACACTGGATGGAAGAATCGGGAGAGGGAAAACAGATGGAAGGATGGGGAGACAAAGAGGGAAAACAGATGGAAGGGTGGGAGAGAAAGAGGGAAAACAGATGGAAGGATGGGGAGAGAAAGAGGGAAACAGATGGAAGGATGGGAGAGAAAGAGGGAAAACAGATGGAAGGATGGGGAGAGAAAGACACTGGATGGAAGAATCGGGAGAGGGAAAACAGATGGAAGGATGGGAGAGAAAGAGGGAAAACAGATGGAAGGATGGGGAGAGAAAGACACTGGATGGAAGAATCGGGAGAGGGAAAACAGATGGAAGGATGGGGAGACAAAGAGGGAAAACAGATGGAAGGGTGGGAGAGAAAGAGGGGAAACAGATGGATGGATGGGGAGAGAGACACTGGATGGAAGGATGGGGAGAGAAAGAGGGGAGGGATGAAAGGATGCAGAGAGAAAGGGGAGAGACTGGAAGGATGTGGAGAGAGAAGGGACACTGAACAGAAAAGGGTAGAGAGATAGAGAGACACTGGTTAGAAGGAGGGAGAGAGAGACATTAGATGGAAGGATCAGGAGAGAGGGTAGATGGGTGGAAGGATGGGGAGAGAAAGAGGGAAGACGTTGGATGGAAGGGTAGGGAGAAAGAGGTGACACTGGATGGAAGGATGCAGAAAGAAAGAAGGGAGACTACTGGAAGGATGGGGAGAGAGAGGGGAGACACTGGAAGGATGGGGAGAGAAAGAGGAGAGCTGCTGGATGGAAAAGGGGAGTAGTGAAAGACTGGAGAATAAGAGGAAGGGGCATGGGGAGAACAAGGGTGAGAAAAAGATGAAAAGCCATAAATAGATGAAGGAAATTAAAGAATGGATAGTAAGAATGAATTAAATCTGGACAGAGAGAGAGAGAGGCAGAAAAATATTGAAGAAAGCAAAGAAAAAGGAGGGAAAAATAACAAATGGCCAGGAAACCCTGGCAGAAGAGTTAAGCGAAAACGAAGGAAAGCAGAATCTAGAGACTGGGAGCAACACAATGAGAAAAAGTAAATGGCCATACAACAAAGGTAAAGAAAATAATTTTATTTTTAATTTAGGATAAAGTAATATGGTACCTGTGTTAATAAAGTTTCAGAGACCAATACTTCCTTCCTTAGGTCAGGAGAGGATACCGTAACAGCATTATACTGACCTGAGGCAGGAGGTTTTGGCCTCTGAAAGCTCACTGAAAAGGGTGTTAGGCTATTAAATAAATTTTCTGAAATCTGATGCACTGAAAAGCAGCACTTTACCCTGTGTGACAAATGCATCTGATTAGTGTGACTAAATTTTGCTGGGGGAGGGGGGTAGAGAGAAAATTTTGTGCCCACCCACTTTGGGTTCAGGCCCATCCAAAATTGGCAGTCTGGCTATGCCACTGCGGAAACGGATAGGGAGCCAGTGAAGTGACTTGAGGAGAGGGCTAATGTGAGCATAGCGACTCTGGCAGAAAATGAGTCGCAAGCAGAGTTTTGGACTGATTGAAGAAGAGAGAGATGGCTAAGTGGGAGGCCGGTGAGAAGCAGTTTGCAATAATCTAGGCCAGAGGTGATAAGAGTGTGGATGAGGGTTCTGGTAGAGTGCTTAGAGAGGAAGGGACGGATTTTGCTGATGTTATAGAGAAAGAAACGACAGGTTTTGGCAATCTGCTGAATGTGAGCAGAGAAGGAGAGAGAGAGGAATCGAAGATGACCCCAAGGTTAAGAGCTGATGAGACAGGGAGAATGAGAGTGCCATCAACAGAAATAGAGAAAGGGGGAAGAGGAGAGGTGGGTTAAACAGTTCACCAAGCTTAAACAGTTCTCGATGAGAAATCTATGGCTTGCTGGTTTATGGGAGGTCTTCCTACCCCATCTGTTCTGCTTCAGCCCTCCCGATCAACCAGTGCAATTCTTTAGATACCTCAGAGTCATTCTCAATTCACACCTGTCATTCACTTGTCAGATCTCTAATGCGTGCAAAACAGGATTATTTGTACTCAGCCAGCTCCGTTCAATTTGTCGCTACTTCAGTTCCGAAATCTTTCATTCTTTACTTCTCGCCTTGCTTATCACTAGATTAGACTACTGTAATGGTATTTACTTAGGTTTCACACAAGCCTCCACAAAACCCCCCAAAACTACAGTCCCTGCAGAACACAGCCATTCGGCTATTATGTCATGCTCATCATTCCGATCATGTATCTTCATTGCTTCAGAAGTATCACTGGCTACCAATTCACCAACGTGTACTTTTCAAACTATTAGTCCTTATATTCAAATCCCATAGGATGGATCTCCCACACTACCTTTCTTCCCTCACTATTCCATACTCGCCGGTCCATTTCCTCCGTTCAATTAACAATCACCATCTAGTTTTACCCAGCCCTAAAGTGGCTCACTTACAATCCACTCGTCACGCTGCTTTCTGCCCCTTTCCACTGAAATTCTCTCCTGTTAGATATTTGTGCAGAAACCTCATTTAAAAATTTCAAATCAAGACTGAAGACCGGGTTGTTTGCAAAGGCCCTCACCTCAAACTGAGCTGTTGCAACTTGACTGCTGTTGTCCTCCCCCTCACTATTTCAGACTCTTTGTATGTCCCTCCCTTTTCCACTCTCTACTCCAAGTCCCCACCACCTCTAATCTCCTCACTCCTCTGTGTGCATGATCTATCCGCTTTCCTATCAATTTTCTAGTTCCTTTTGTTTTCCTTTTTCTTACTGTTTTTTGAACTATGTAAACCGCTGAGACCTACCAGTTGGGGTATAGCAAATTCAAATAACCATAAGGCTGTTGGCTAAGACCACACCCACCCAGGCCAGTAAGGGATATATAGTCCCTGTCATAATTTCACCTGTGTATCACAGAACTTAATTGGACCAGGCTTGTGGTGCAGATCTATGATGTCACACAATGTTACTTGCTTCACTGCTTTCTGGACCGCTACATGATCATTTGTCAACAGAATCAACTTTCCAGACCATGAAACCATAAGGCTTCCTTCTTGAGACTGTTGAGCCCTTGAAAAAAGGCCATTTCATTTTTATGGACATTCACTTCATTTACTTTACTTGCTGAAGCTGCATTTGCATTGCAGTATTTTATTATATCATGATGTCTCCACTTGCCACAGCCCTTTCCAACCATGGCCTGCCCCATGTAACTATCTACATTCCCTTCCGCTCTTCTTTATCTGAAATCACTGATGCAATACAGAATAGTTTTGCCCTCATGGCCAATTGGGCAAATGCATTTAAGTTCAAGCTAAATCAGGAAAAAACACAATGCATCATTCTCTCCTCCCAATTCAATAAATCTATCCCAGGCACAATTTTTTTTGTTACATTTGTAGCCCGTGCTTTCCCACTCATGGCAGGCTCAATGCAGCTTACATATTGTATACAGGTACTTATTTGTACCTGGGGCAATGGAGGGTTAAGTGACTTGCCCAGAGTCATAAGGAGCTGCCTGTGCCTGAAGTGGGAATTGAACTCAGTTCCTCAGTTCCCCAGGACCAAAGTCCACCACCCTAACCACTAGGCCACTCCTCCCTAATGCAGATAACTTGAAACTCCTTGGCATCATTCTGGATTCGCACCTGACCCTCGATCTTCAGGTCTCAGGTCTTCTGAAACGAATGCTCCTCTCCATGCGGTCACTAAGATGTATCAAGCAGTTCCTTCCGTTCAACCAATTCCGGACTCTAATCCATTCCCTCGTTTTGAGCCATTTTGACTACTGTAATGGGATTTACACCAGATGCAAAGAACAAACCCTAAAGAAGCTCCAAACGGCGCAAAACACAGCGGCGAGATTACTATTTGGTAAATCTCGGTTTGAAGCAGCGAAACCTCTAAGAGAGAAGCTCTGCTGGCTATCGATCAAACAGCGTATCAAATTCAAAGTCTATGCTCTAACCCACAAGATCGTTTACGGGGATGCTCCAGTTTATATGTTCAGCCTGATTGACCTCCCTCCAAGAAACTCCAAGAAGCCGTCCCATACTTATCTACATCTCCACTATCCTAACTGCAAGAATGTACGGTACAAATTGTTTTTCGCCTCCTCTTTTTGCTTTATGAGTCCACGATACTGGAATGCTCTGCCATCCGCATTAAGGGAAACTACCGACCACGCCCTGTTTAAGAAACTTCTCAAGACTCATCTATGTGATAAAACCAACTCAGCTGTTCCTTAACTTCCTGGCATCCCTCCTTGGCTTCCCCTGTTGTTTCCCACCCCTCCAGATGTGCCTTCTTCTTTGTTCTGCCCTTGCATTTGTTTGATGTTCATTCTTTATAAATTATTAGCCACATAGAGCCTGCTATGTTGGGAATATGTGGGATATAAATATTCTAAATAAATAAATTATTTCACTCCTATCCTACTACTATTACTTATCTTTTCTATAGCTCATATTCATGCAACTTTCTTTAAATTAGTCCCCTTAGTTTCTAACTCCTGTTACTCTATCTTATTTGTCCTTGTGTTCCACCTCTACTTACAGCCAGTGATGTCTATTAAAATGTTTTATTGTGTTGGCATTGTAAGTAATATACTATGCCATACTATGTACTGTTATTTGAATATTTTTACTGCTGTTATTGCTGCATATCATCTTAGGTGAATTTATTAAAAAAGAAGATAAATAAATAAATAAATAAATATAGTAAGTTCTGTAATTGCAGCTGGGTTGTCAGTTGGCTTTTGTCAGGAGGGAGTTGTGTCGAAGCCATCTGATACCTGTTCATTGCAGGAATTAAGAGTTATGGATTCAGAAATACTTCTGCGCTGCTTTGCTGAATAAACGTTGCTTTTTATATATTTCTGGTGGTCTCTACTTCCCACTAGTTGATAATGGGGTGGATGTCCTCTGGGATCTATTTCTGTTGTGAACAATCCCTGGACGTAACTTATTATCTTTATACACTGCTGTCCCGTCCCGGGCTCTTACCTGGCGGCCCGCAGTAGGGGGCGAGGACCAGCGGAGGCCGCGGGATCCGGGGCGGCGAGGAGGAGCCGCCGACGGGGCCGGCGATGCTGCGGGCCGCTCCGAGGCCGGCGATCCGCGGGAGCAAGCGCCGGCCTCGGAGAAGGAGATACGCCGGCCAAGATGGCGGTGCCGGCGTCGTCGTCCTCCTCGTTGGAGAGGACCAGCGAACCAGCCCCGCCTACTTGCGCCGGATTGGCGCATCGCCCAGGAGACCCCGCCCGCCGGGCAGGTGGGCCAATCCAGGCCTCCTCTGCCTGCCTGGGCCAGAGGGATTGGCTCCAGCTGTTGTGAGGGGAAGGACGGGCGGGGGATTTAAACAACGAAACGGAAGAGGTCCAGTGCTTCAGTTTCGTTCGTCAGAAGCCGACACAGTGGATCCCGGAGTGTTGCCACTTCCAGAGACTGTGTTCCTCTTCAGCTAGCCGTCCTGCTAGCCACCTCCAGAGACAGTGTTGTATCTCCTGCTAGCCGTCCTGCTAGCCCTCCTGCGGAGACAGTGACTTCTGCTAGCCGTCCTGCTAGCCACCTCCAGAGACAGTGTTGTATCTCCTGCTAGCCGTCCTGCTAGCCCTCCTGCGGAGACAGTGACTTCTGCTAGCCGTCCTGCTAGCCACCTCCAGAGACTGTGTTCCTCTTCAGCTAGCCGTCCTGCTAGCCCTCCTGCGGAGACAGTGACTTCTGCTAGCCGTCCTGCTAGCCACCTCCAGAGACTGTGTTCCGTTTCAGCTAGCCGTCCTGCTAGCCTCTCCTTCAGTGTTGTGCCTCCCGCTAGCCGTCCTGCTAGCCCTCCTGCGGAGACAGTGACTTCTGCTAGCCGTCCTGCTAGCTCCCTTCAGAGACTGTGTCTTCTTCAGCTAGCTGTCCCTGCTAGCCACCTTCAGAGACTGTGTCTTCGTCAGCTAGCTGTCCCTGCTAGCCACCTTCAGAGACTGTGACCTTTGCTAGCCGTCCTGCTAGCTCCCTTCAGAGACTGTGTCTTCTTCAGCTAGCCGTCCTGCTAGCCCTCTTTCAGAGACTGCGACTTTTGCTAGCCGTCCGGCTAGCCCTCTTCCATAGTCTGTGCTACGTGCTGGCCGCCCTTGCCAGCTATCCTCCAGTGACTGTTCCCTCTCGGAGAGCTAGCCGCCTCTGCTAGTCCTCCCTTAAAGACTGCGTTCTGACTACCATCCAGGTCAGCCGTCACCCCGCGGTTCCAGCAGTCCTGCTGGCCGCCTGCAGCTGAGGGCTCAACCCTCGGTGAACGGCGGTCGCCGCGGGTGAAGATTCAGGGTGCTCGGCTGTCCTCTGGGGCCTTGCGGGGCCTTAGGGAACCTGAGAGCTCACCAACAGAAACAGAACAGGACAACTGCACTGTGTACCCCTCAGTGTTCTTGTTGCAGAGGTTGCTGCTAGGGTTTTGGGAATGTTTGAAAAAGTTGGGACAGGACTGGAGGATTATATTAACCCCTTTGCCACTAGAATGGACACATGGGTTTGTATACCTACGATCTCTCCTTAATGCTGGGGACTGGACACTGTGATTTGTTTATGGTTGGATTAGCAACTCAGCTGTGATAAACTTTACTATTCATAGTGACAGTAACAGTGAAGAATGCATTAACAGAGCAGTCACTAAAGCATGGTGTGATAGTTGGGAAGGAGGCTATAACCCTAAACAGCAGTACTGCATCAGAGCTACAAGAAACAGGAAGGTCATCATTGTGATGGCTTTGGGGCAGGTCAGCAACAGATATGAGAAGAGGACTGAGAAGTCAGATGAAAGATATTGGTGGGGTGGGGTGGGGTGGGGTGAGGGTGAGGGTGGGGGTGGGAGGGGAGTTGGTTCTGGGTTACATTTGGGAATTTTATGTGTACATTTACCAAAATGGAATAGAGGAGTAGCCTAATGGCTAGAGCAGCACAATGGGAACCAGAAAACACAGGTTCATATCCCACAGCAGCTCCTTATAACTGTGGGCAAGTCACTCAATCCTCTGTTGCCTGGGTTGCAAAATCTATGCTTCCACCTATCCAGCATAGATTTTGCAACCCACAAATCTTTTTTTTTTGTCTCTGGATTATCCTTCAATCTGTTTTCAATAAAAGAAAATCTTTATCAAGAGTATTTTGCAATGATCACAAAGTAAGCCCATTTATCACCTACATAAATATAATACACCAACCCAATGCCATGAACTAGTATTGGTGACACTGTGGAAGCTTGAGAAACACCACAAATAGAAAGCCTTCGGGATTCTAGATTTTAAATCTGCACACCCATTAGCCGATACCCATTCATTTTCCCAATGTGTGGCGGTAGAAAGCAACTCTTAAGTTTAGCTCTGATTAAGCTTCACAATGGAAAAAAGGACAGGTGAGGGGTGGGAGTGGAATGGGGTAGAAGACATATTGGAGAGACTCCAGAATAGTGTGATGAGTTCAATAAACTATTGATGGATAGTTGAATTAAAATCATTAATCACTTACAGACTTGCCATTTATTTACTTTTCACAGCCTGCAGGTCTGAGGTTGGAGGGCTGTGGGAGGGAGATTTGGTTGGTTCTCTTTGCTTTGACTTTGAGAGACCGTGAGCTTTTGCCAAGTTCATTCTTCATCATCTGCATAATGTGACCCTTATTAGGATCTGCACAGTGGCTGACAGCTTGTTATTAAATGTACATTCTGGAACCTTGCCAATGGCCACCACTAGAAACGAAGCATTGATGGCATTGATGGAACGGGGGAGGGTGATGGATGGGAGAAGATCAGTCACAGAAGGCTTCAAGGAAAAGGTGGTAAAGCCGCAAAATAGCAAATTGATTGACAGCCCTTTCTGCCTTGGTGGCATTCTTGGTAATATACACACACACTACTGTCTCTGGTTTTAAGAACTTGTGTGTTTGTAGGATTTTCTTGAGACATGAACATGGCTTCCAATCCTTGCCTGCATTACCTCTTGTCTGCAGTCTCTGGCTTTCTAACTATCCTGGAACACTGAGTGAGTATGATGAGATAGCGGACGAGCCCGAGGGAGTGATCTTTATTACTGTATCCAGCATGGAGGCACATCCTTTCTACTGCAGGAACATTGCTGTACCCTCAGCCCTGTATGTAAGCCTGGTGTTTGGGGGCTACTAGAATGGCCCAGACTGTACAAGCTACAGCTTTTCCATACAGACAGGCCTCAGAAATCTGACTGTACTTTCTCATACAGACAAGGAGAGAAAATTGAGTTTGAACTGAACATGGAGAGGTAGGTCAATATTCACCTGGGGTGGTGAGGGCTTTTTTTTTTTTTTACACTAGTCTCCATGGAGACTTTCCTTAATTGGAGTAATTCTTCATTTAAGGGCAAACTACCTTTCCATAAGCAGGAGCTGCTGGCAAATCTTCTCTCTTCATATTTTATTAAGAAAGTAAACTGAATGAATGCTGGGCAAGAACAAGCCAGTAGGTTCTCTGAACTTTCAAGGAGGGGATACAAAAGAAAAAGACTGGGAGGGGTGCTGGGAGGTCCCCTCCTCAACTGAGGAGAGGAAAGAACACTAAAGCCTCAGGTGGGCTTGATCCCCAGGAGCTTATCCTGCAGTCCATAAGGGAAGGGGATCCTATTCAAATTAACATAGATGTGATCCTGGGAACTCACCTGTAGAGCCCAGAAAGGAGTGAGTGAGAGGCGTGCCAGAAACTCTCCCTCCCCAAAACCCTTCATCTACTTGTTTATTTATTTATTTTATTTATTTGTTACATTTGTATCTCACATTTTCCCACCTATTTGCAGGCTCAATGTGGCTTACATAGTACCAGAGAGGCGTTTGCAGACTCCGGTGTGAACAAATACAAAGTGATGTTGTGGTAAGATAAAGTTCATACGGCACAGCCACATTAGGGCATCGTATAACGGAAGAGTTGTGTTATGTCCATTACATACTTTAGTTTTGTTGTGTTGCAGAGATCAGGCATTTATGTTGGACCGGTAGGGTATGCCTTTTTAAACAGGTTAGTTTTTAGTGTTTTCTGGAAGTTTAGGTGATCGTACATAGTTTTCAAGGCTTTTGGTAATGCGTTCCATAGTTGTGTGCTTATGTAGGAAAAACTGGATGCATAGGTTGATTTGCATTTGAGTCCTTTGCAGCTTGGGTAGTGCAGATTTAGGTACGTTCGTGTTGATTCGGATGTGTTTCTAGTTGGTAGGTCGATCAAGGCTTTCATGTATCCCGGGGCTTCACCGTAGATGATTTTGTGAACCAGAGTGCAGATTTTGAAAGCAATGCGTTCTTTGATTGGGAGCCAGTGTAGTTTTTCACGGAGGGGTTTTGTGCTTTCAAATCGCGTTTTTCTGAAGACAAGCCTAGCTGCCGTATTTTGAAGTTTCTTTAAGGTTTGTTCTTTACATCCCCCATAAATTCCATTGCAGTTTATGTAGCCCCAGATAAGACTGGGGGGTCCCTAAATTTGGTACCAGCACTTCTATTTGGCAGACTGACCCCTAGAGGTACACTGGATAAATGATATTGGTCTGCTTCTTTTAAGAGCAAGTTAGTTGTCCTTGGGGTTTGGTTTGTGTTACCCGCTTTGATTCCTGAGTGGATATAAGTAGGATATAAGTACCAGAATAGAATAGAAGGAGGGTAGAAGCTGGATGCAGGTGGGGGAGAGAAGGTGGGCAGAAGCTGGATGGAAAAGGGGAGAAGGAGGTCAGATAGTGCATGGAAAGTGGGAAGAGCATATGTGGTGTCAGTGGCTGAAACATGCCACCGATTCGTTCTGGAGCTCAGGCCTCAGTCAGTGGACCTCTTCAGCTGACAGGGCTCGGGCATTCCTGCTAGCAAAGGTAGGACTCAATACCATTGGTGATGGGGGTGGGGGGGGGAGGGGGAGACGAGAGGAAATGTGTAGCCTACAGGCACTATGACCTGAGAAAGTTTGGGAACCACTGCCCTAGAGTCTACAGAAATGATTTTTCCGGCTCTGCTTTATAATCATCCATTACCTAATTCAACCAATCACTTTTTCAGTCATTAGGAATCTTAATATCCAAGGTAACAGAATTCATTTTCTGTGCAATTTCCCAGTCTCCAGACATAATAAACCAATGTTTGCATAACTGAGCTGCAATCCTCTAATTTAATGGTGCTACCGCTGCCACGCTTTCTCTCTGACAGGAAGTCAAATTTCTGATTCCTTTGCTCAACATTTTGATTCTAAGTTTTCAGGGACTGGGGGCATGTTAACTCAGTGAAGAGACACTATTTTAGTTATTAAGGAAACACAAAAGAGCTGCAGAATCTTTGTAAAGAAACTCAGAGCATAAGAGCACTGGACCGGTTTGGATAACTTTTTAAAAGAAAAGTCCATAAGCCATTATTAAGATGGACTTGGGGAAAATCCTCTGCTTATTTCTAGGGTAAGCAGCATAAAGTGTATTGTACTATTTTGGGATCTTGACAGGTACTTGTGACTTGGATTGGACTGTCGGAAACAGGTTACTGGGCTTGATGGTCTTTTGGTCTGTCCCAGTATGGCAACACTTATGTTCGTATGTAAAACCGAGCAGTGCTGAAGGGTAGTACAGCTTATTACATCAGCTCACAGGTCTTTTCCTTCCTTCCACACACACAACAGCAGGGAAAATCTGCAAGGGGAGGACCATGTCCTGCAGAGCTGAGCAGACAAATCAGTTCTGCGCTTTCCAAGCGTGAAGAGAGGCAGATGTGTGTGCAGAGAATACAAAAGCAGCGCAGAGCCCTGAAGCCGCTTTCACCATGCAGGTGGCACAGGAGAGGCGCTGGGAGCTGTTTGTCAAAGCAAGCTCTCCTGTCACTGAGCGCCCACAGCTTCCAGCATTTAATGCTTCACAAATTACTTGTTATTTTGACATGTCAAACAAAAGCATTAAAGCATCCAAATAAGAACCTTTGATAGCTGTCAGCAGGTGGCAAGAAAGTACTATTTTGTACTGGTGAGGGAGTGGCAGGTACTATGCCATATCCTGCCCCTAGAGAACGTACAAATGCTTGGCACAGAAAAGCACTTCCTAATACCAGCTGCACTACAAGTCCCACAATGCCTTAGAAGGTGAGTTAAAGGCAGAAGTCGGCCTGTCTCTCATCTTTCCTTTCACCTGCTGGGGAGCAAATCACCTCCCATTATCTGCTCAGATCAGGGAAAGTAGAAAGAGAGCAGCTCAGATAGACCATTAAAATACAAATCCACCTCATAACAAATGAAATTATAAATTAATGCTGAAGAGGATTTCACTGGAAAACATTCCAATGTGGTATATATCATTCAGTGTAAGAAATGTAACGAAGGATGCTATATTGGAGAAACAGGCCAGATGCTTAAGACAAGATTCAATCTACACAGACATCACATGAAAATAGCTGGTGCCAGTCAGGCCCCCACCCCTGTGGGCCAACACTTCACTAGACCAGAACACTGCACCAGTGATTTCACAGTAAGAATACTGAAAGGTAATTTTAAAACAATACAGGAACGTAAGACCTTTGAAATAAGAATGATTGAATATTTTGACACCCAACAAACAGGACTTAATAAGGATCTGGGTTTTCTAACTCATTATAAAACATAAAGCTGTTATTCTCTGTTTATTTCTCTGTTTAGTACCCTCCTCTCACCTACCAACACCCATTCTGTTAGAATATCAATGAAATGCTTTGATGTCCCCATGCATACCCCCACCCTCCCACTCTGTCAGACAGTCAAAGTAATGCTTTGATGTTTCTCTCATATATACTATCTGCTACCTCATTTGCTTATTTCTGATCTGAGGAAGAAGGGCAACCTTCGAAAGCTAATCAAGAAATGTATTAAGTTATGTCCAATAAAAAAGGTATCAACTTATTTTCTTTTCCATGTTTTATTTTGTTTGATTTCTACTGGAAAACATTAATGAGTTCCAAGGACAGATTCATGACTTAGCCTTCCTTTGGTATCTGCTACCCAGCACTCTGCAGATGGAGGGTAATGGAATGGTTTAGCACAAAGGTCAGCTGTGGAATGGACATCTGAACTGAATGAGCTGGGGTGTTGCCAGGATGTGGCAGGGATAGGAGCTGACTCCATTGTCCCTCTCACATGTCCTTTCATATTGACTGTTGAGTAGTACAGCAGTTCTTGATAATATCAGGTCTCCTGTCATCAGAATCAGCACCGGTGCTGGAGGTCTCTTTCCCCTCCAGTATCAAGGTGGATATAAAGACCAGGTGCTGGTTTCTCTCTCTCTCCCTCCCAGAGCCAGTGTATCATCGCTCAAATGCAAGTATTTCCTGTTCTATGATTATCACATTGCAAACATATCTCCTGGATAGAGCCACTGCTTCTCTCCTCTGAAGGCAATGTTGGGAAACTGGTTCCCATTCTAAATGCACCTGGAAATCGGTGCAGGAATTGGGTAGGTTCTGTTACTCTTTCCTCACTCCTGTGCTTGTCATTCACAGAAGAAGAGGACAGATTGAGCCAGTCTGGATTTTACTTCAATTGAAAGCAATGCAAGTAAAACCCAGACTGCTTCATGGTGCAGTGGCCAGAGGAGCAAAAAGCCAGTGAGAAGACCACTTCCATGGGCTTAGTATTTATAGTCTTTCAGCTTCCCTCCAAAGGGGTGTTCTGTTCCTAACAGGTGACATTTGTATCCCCCTCTACACAATGATGGAAAGCATTGGAGTAATACAAGAGATACCGGATGAGCATTGCTCAGCCCTCTCTAAGGGTTCTCTTATAACATGTATAACTTAGACTTCTTTTCAAGGTAGAGAAGTTTCTAAGGGGCTCATTTTCAAAGCACAGATTTACAAAGTTCCAAAGGTTACTATGGAACTTGGTAACTCTAAGTGCTTTGAAAATGTGCCTCAATCTGTGGCAACAGTATCATATCCTGCTCTCTTAAAGAATGACCCTCTTAGTTTATTAAAGCACAAAATTTGTTGGAAGAAAATCAACAGTGTAGTTATATAGCAATATCCATGGTTCTAGAGTTGAAAGATGTACCATCCTTGAACAACTAAAGTGAGGTTTTCTAGGAGAGAAAGAGAGATCTGCAGAAAGGAGAGTTGCATGGGGTGTACACTTACTGTCCCCTGGAGTCAAACCCATTCAGAGCTTTGTACATGATCTCTCATTACAGAACAGATGAAAGGTCAAACTTGAATTGAGTGAGCTCCATGGAGATTAGCACTGCTGCTGCTTTGGCACATTTTCAGACTTGCTGAGCGGAAAAGAATCTCTCAGACCAGCAAATAGGGGATTTTTTTCACTCTGGTGAAAATTCAGTCTTCAGTCAATAAAGCAAACAAACAGCAAAGACTAAAGCCTGCATAAAAAGTTGAGAGCAAGCTGGTGTTCCAGGGGCAGCAGGATCGTGTGAACTGTCTTACATTTTCCCAAATGTCCTCCATGCCTAAGACGCTTAAGAACATTAGCCATACTGAGTCAGATCAATGGTCCATCTAGCCCAGTATCCTGCTTCCAGCAGTGGCCAATCCAGGTCACAAGTACCTGGCAGAAACCCAATTAATAGCAACGTTCCATGCAGAACCCCAAAGAGTAACAAGATTCTGGAATCCCAAAGATTAGCAACATTCCATTCTATCAATCCTAGGGCAAGCAGTGGCTTCCCCTGTGTCCATCTCGATAACAGACTAGCAGATCTAGTCTTGTGGAAATGCTTAATTTTGAGCCATAGTCCTGAACTCCTTTTCTGTTTATCCCCTATTCAGCAGCCTTAGCACAGCAGATTTTGTAGTCCTAGTACTGGTAGCAGACAAGGTCTTGAGTCAGTATGTGTCATGTGTGCATGGCTTTTTTTGAGGGGGTACTGAGTACCAGCACCTTTTCAATTGTCTGTTAAAATTGACCCATGGACCCAAAGTTTTAATGAAAGAGCTCAGGCTCTACACACCAATTCTGCCTTGTCATAGATTTTGTGACTGGTTGCAGGGGACCTGGCTATTGTGGGGTGGGTCCCTCAGTGATCACCCCACTCCTGAAGAGTGGCCTAGCATTTGAGTACCGGCACCTTTTGGTAGAATAAACGCACTGCATGTGTGTCACTTTGTAGATCAATGGAAAGCCACTAAGACTGAGCAGGTCACACCAGCTGCAAAGAGAACTGCTGGGGCTTTGAAGTGCAGGAGCTTTCACACAGCCATCCTGGCCTCCCTCACCCAATCTGTGTAGTTTCAGCCCAGGCTGATAGCTGTGTCCTCTCAGGCTCCAGCAGGCCTAAGAGATATTTAGAAAGGATGAAGATTGCTAATGACGTCTTCACTTTCTGATACACTTGGGTTAATTAAAAAGCCCACCTCACCAGCATGCTTCTCTCCACCCATCATAACCCTGACAGCACAGTTTCCTTCCAATCATCTGCTCTCCCAACGGCCTCCATCACAGCACTACTTGGCCTCTGCCTCTGTTCAATTTTCACTTCCCCTTAATAGAAGGTCACAAGCAATCAGTTCAGCCTGATTTGCCTGTTCACTCTCTGCCTCCTCCTTTCATCCTTCTGGTTTCTGGTGAGGTGGTTAGTGTTGTAAGGGGGGTTGGGAGGGGATAATGGAGGAATGCTGCTTCTGCTCTGTAATTAGCCATGACTGGGATTTAGTTCTGCTGTAACTCTCCAGTGTCAGCTCTCTGTAATCAAATTATCTATCAAAACTTACTCATTCCACAAAGCAAGTATTAAATAGCAAAAGGAAAACTGCCTCAAATATCTTGTCTTTATAGCACTTGAGTCTAGTAGGCTGTTGTGGGATCCAACATAATACCTATGGAAAAAAGAGCAGGATGTGTCATGTGTTCTTCCTTCCAGTTTACCAAGCTGCTCTGCCCCCATGTACCCTCAGTCCATGACCCGTGCTTGTTAAAGAGATGCCTTTACTTATAGAGTAAGATAATAAGTTGCCAGTCAGTTCTTGTGGCTCCCCTGGTAAATGGGAACGGCTTAAAACACAGGAGCGAGACAGGGAAATACAAACAAGCCGTGAAAGAGCTGCAGAGACAGATCCCTCTTAGTAAAATGGAGACCTCTATTTCTAGATCCCTATCACATTCCCTGCCTAATATTTTCTTGACAAATGGCTTTCTTGGTGATTGCTTTCCTATTGGTGGCATGGAGGAGTGGCCTAGTGGATAGAGCACCAGTCTTGCAATCCAGAGGTGGCCAGATCAAATCCCACTGCTGCTCCTTGTGATCTTGGGCAAGTCACTTAACCCTCAATTGCCTCAGGTACAAACTTAGATTGTGAGCCCTCCTGCAACAGAGAAACGTCCAGCGTACCTGAATGTAACTCACCTTGAGCTACTACTGAGAAAGGTGTGAGCAAAATCTACATAAATAAATATTAGGGAATAGATTTGGCTGCAAGTCAGACTGTGCACTGCAGGTCAGTTTGAGATCATCAGAGCTGCAGTCCATTAAGAAAGGAGGTATGGAGTCCTGGGGCTTAAATTTTAAGAGTTTCATTTTGTTTATTGACCACCTTTCAAAATGAAACAACGGGGCAGTATCTGAGGCCAAAAGTCAAGGTAGACTAAAACAGTTAAAACCCAGAGCTAAAAGGCCACTGAAAGAGAAGGAAAAGACACCATAAGGAGAGACTCAACACCCACACTCAATCCATCTCTGTATTACTGGGCAACCCATGCTCAACCCCCAGTAACTGTGCAGTTAGGCCCCTGGTAGCTTTCTGCATTGGCCCCTGAGGTTTCAAAATATTGTCATTTTAGTCTCCCCTACAGGTTTATATCTGAATATTTTCAAAACACCAAGCTGTTAAGAGGACAGAACTTTGATGGGGGAGGGGAAGGACATTACAGTTTGAGTTATGAGCCCATTATAAACCATAAAGCTGTATGTCTCTGTTGATCACCCTCCCCTCACCTATCCACACCCATCCTGTTAGAATATCAATGATATGCTTTGATGTCCCCATGCATACTTCCTACCCACCCCCCTCCTCCCACCCTGTCAGACTGTCATAGTAATGCTTGAATGTTTTCACTTATATACACTGTCAGCTAGCACATTTGCTTATTTCCGATCTGAGGAAGAAGGGCAACCTTCGAAAGCTAATCAAGAAATGTATTAAGTTATGTCCAATAAAAAAGGTATCATCTTATTTTCTTTTCCATGTTTTATTTTGTTTGATTTCTATTGATAGTTATGAGATAGAAAGAGAAGGCCCGAGCCCACTGGAAGCAGCACCAGTTGTCCCTCTGCAGTTCCTCAGGTTCAGAGAAGGAGTAAAGTGCATCCCAACTTCTTGCCCTCAACATTCAAAGCAATAGAAAGTGCAAACCAGGGAGATAAAATCAGAAAATTAGGAGATGATGTGATATGTCCCTCTGAGCCTCCTTCCCTCATCATTCACTTCCATGGGCTACACAGGCATCACCCCTTCAAACCTCACAAAACTGTGATTTGTTTGTTAGTTCACAGGCATTCATGGAAGAAATATTGCCAATGCAAGCATTGGCTTTACAGCTTTGGATAATGTTATCGGGCAGGCCTGGGGAGTAGGAGCAGCTGATGAGGAGATTTGAGTGCTCAGATTCACTCGCTAGCTGTCATTGTGCCAACGGGATATATGAGATGTCTTATAAAGGACTATTTTCTGTCCTGTACAGCACAGCAGCCATCGAACTTAAGACTGGACCAATTAGGATAAGCTAAGACAGCTTTATTTTGGTGACTATGGACCGATGTGGGTCTTGAGCCTAATTACACTCCTACTATTTCTCATGCTTTCTCTCTTCCCCAAGTTTTCTTTGCTGACAGATTTTCTGAGTTTTCTTATCACTGCTTCACTGTTTCATAATTAATTCCATTTTTTTCCCATTAGCTTTGCTGGCTGTGGATTCCAGATAAATACCATGATTTTCTGGCTCTGCCATGAGGGACTAACCCTCACTTTGCCCCTGGAACATTCAGCTAATTACTCTTCAACAGGAACGACAGAGGAATCATTGGGTTCCACGAGGCTCTTCAGTGCAGAGCTGTACTCACAAGATATGGATTTCTGTCTAAAGGCTTCCTTCTACTCATAGGAATGGAAGGCTGTGATGCCACCTGCTGGCACAGATGGTGGGGTGGGATCTCTGCCTCATGTGGTATCCCTCACACATCTTGTTGGAAATCCTGTGTGTCTGGGGATCTGATCAGCCTGAAAATGTCTTCTATTTGCATTTCTTTAGCATTCTAAGTGCTTCACATACAGTTACAAGTAGGTCACTGAAGCAACAGGAGCTAAAAAAAGAACCCGGAACCCCTTCTTCCTACTTACTTCCCATCACAGATAATTTTACCTGGACTCTGCTCTTTAGCCCATCTGATAGTCAGGAATGACATTCTCAGTAATAATTTTGCTTTTTGATGGGCTCTTAAATCTTATTCTTACGTCAAGATTTTCTGGAATTATTTATTTCCTTGAGCTAACTGAACATGTTGTTATTTTTTATGGCTTTTCTTCTTATCCTGTTTTTAAAATTATGTTTTGATTTGTTATGTAGTCCTACAAATGATGCACTGGTTTCTACCACACATTTTATAATCTGTCTTTTTAATCAGTTTGACAGCAGGTCTGTTGAAATTGTAAGCTTCTCCCATGAAATCAAAAACGTTGATCCCTGCCATTTGTGTTTCAATATCGGAGACAAGCTTCTAGTCAGAAGATATTGTGGTTGATGTATTTGGACAAATATATGATACAATCCTGGATTATATAGCAACATGAGTAATATAGTAAATGACGACAGGAAAAGAGCTGTATGGTCTTTTGACCCAGCAAAATGGCTGGAGTTGTACCTGCCGCTCTGTGCAGTTAACTCTGTGCCCTCTTTAAAGTGTGAAGGTCATTTAAGCTTCGCTTTGATTCCCTCCCTTTTAATATAGGGAACCTCTGTGTTTATCCCACATGTTTTTTCAATTCTGACACTACCTGGAATTTCTTCCCAGGAGAAACAAACACAAACATGGTTATGTTGGGTTTTAATGGTTATTTGTATAGAAATTATTTAGGTCTCTTTGGGTATGATTTTGATTACTAGTAAATACCTTTCATTTTCTTCACCTTCTCCACCTTCCTTTGGTTTGATCAGGATGATCCAGCTGGGAACAGGGTAACTTAAAACCATTATGGAAGGAAGAGCATAGAAACATAAGAACAGCATCCAGGGCCTGAAATTCAGCTGGCAGTGATCAGCATTTTCTTGACCACCACTTTTAAACCTGAAAATTCAATGCCATGTCCAAGCTTCAGTATTGAATTTCCAGGCAACCGCATAAAGACTTTTATGTGGTTCTATTTATGTGTTTATGAATATCAGCATTTAACTGGCCAAGAGCCAACTCTACTGCTGGAACACCCTCAAATAGCCAGTTTTCAGTTTGACACTAACCACTAATTTTCAGCAGCACTAATCGGTTAAATGCCACTGAAAATTAGTGGTTAGCTCCAGTGCGCTTCTTCTAGCAAAATAGGTGCTGGTACTCAAATGTCAGGCCACCCTTCAGGGATGAGGTGATCACTGAGGGACTCACCCCACAATAGCCAGGCCCCCTGCAACCAGTCACAGAATCTATGACAAGGCAGAATTGGTGTGTAGAGCCTGAGCTCTTTCATTAAAACTTGGGAACCATGGGCCAATTTCAGCACACAATTGAAAAGGTGCCGGTACTCAGTACCCCCAAGTACCCCCTCAAAAAAAGCCCTGGTTAGCTCTGAACAGGCAAATTTAACCAGGCAGGAGCCATTTCTGGCCGGTGAAATCGCTTTGAATATCGACCCAGCAGTCTCTGATAATGAGGGCAGAAACCTGGCAGATCCCAGAATGTAGATCTTTTTCCTGTTGTTCATTTCGAGGGATGAACAATGGCTGTCCTAAGCCTACCTGGCTAATAATTGTTTATGGACGTTTCCTCCAGGAACTTAACCAATCTTCTTTTGAATCCTACTGTATTGATCATCTTGACCACATCCTCTGGCAACAGATTTCACAGCTTGATTACTCTCTGCATGACGAGAAAACTTTCTACGATTTGCTTTCAATCTACTGGTAATTAGCTTCATGGAGTGTCCTCCTGGTTTTGTTCTGTTCCCTATTAAAACAAATTGTAGAAAGAAGCTGCAACAGGAGCCCAGAAGCCTCCACCTCAAGCAAGGTCAGAGTTTCCAGATAATGTAATCTCTACTAATAAGGCAAGAAAACCTGATACACACCAGTATAACATTCGAAATAAGATGTACTCAAGTGACTGAGCAGTGCTGAGGGGGAATAATTCAGAGACAAGAGGTACCATCTATCTACAGTCTTGAAAATACCACTTAGGCCTTATCATTCTTATTCCTCTGTAGAATTATTAATGGCCCTTTTGTTTTTGTCTGCACAGGGCCCAGAGGATGATTCACTGTTTTGTTGTCTGTGCTCTACTCATTTTTCACGTGTGCCAGTGTGATGCCTGCATGAGTTTTTGATGAATATCCTTTTTTTAAAATTAATTAATCAATTAATTAATTGATCATTCTTTCTCATTTCATATCCTTTGCTTCTCAAAAGCTCATTATGTCCTAACAAGTTTTCTGGTTAGCAGGCTTCATATCACCACTAACTGGATAACTCCATGGACCATCCTTGCGCCATCCAGATAGCGCAGGACAGTCTGCAATGACTTTCAGCATGAGCGATATCTGCATAATCACTGACTGGCCCTGGTGAGCAACACTTATCTGGTAACAAGTGCTGCTACTCTACTACTACGAACCATTTCTCGAGCGCTACAAGACGTACGCAATCTCGGATAAAGAGCTTTGAACATTAGGCTGCAAGTGCTTTATACCTCTGTCCCAGTTCTGTACAATTTTCCAGTCTCACAAAACCCTCACATTTTGAAAGACCCAAAAGTCAGAAAAGACTTTGATACTGTTGGCCAAAGTGTTGCAGGATTGTTTCTCTTAGAGAAATATCAAGAATCTAGAAGTCCAATCTACAGAATCTATGGAACTCAATGCAAACTGGAAGGTAACCATAAAAGCCATTTTCATGTATAAAACACTCATTTACAGACATACATGGGTTCTTAGATCATGCTTAAAAGTATGTGTGATGTAAGCTGGTGTGAACTTGTACAGTAAGCATGCTCAAGGCAGACTTTGGGTGGAACATGGATAGAGTGTGGGTGTATGGGTTTATGGATGTATGTTATATGAGTATATGGGTTTATGTATGTATATTATGAGTGGTTTATGGGTATATGAGTTTATGGGTGAATGTTATATGAGTGTATATTATATGGGCATATGTTATATGAGTGTGTGAATTTATAGGTGTATGTTATATAGGTGTATGTGTTTATGGGTATATGTTATATGGGTGTATAGGTTTATAGGTGTATATTATATGGCTTTATGGGTTTATAGGTATATGCTATATGGGTGTATGAGTTTATAGGTGTATGGTTTTGGGTGTATGCTATATGGGTGTATGGGTTTATGGATTTATATTATAGGTATATGGGTTTTTAGGTATATATTATGAGTGTATGGGTGTATGTTATGTTATATGAGTTTATGGGCATATGCTATATGAGTGTATAAGTTTATAGGTGTATGTGTTTATGGGTTTATGGGTATATGTGTGTTATGTTATATGGGTATATGAGTCTATCGGTATCTGTCATATTGGTATATAGGTTTATATTATATGGCTTTATAGGTATATATTATATGGGTGTATGGATTTTGGGTATATGCTATATGAGTGTATGGGTTTATGGATGTATGTTATAGGTCTATGGATTTTGTGGTGTATGAGTTTATGGGTATATAGGTTTATTGGTATATGTTTTATGGGTGTATGGGTTTATGGATGTACTACTACTACTATTTGACATTTCTAAAGCACTACTAGGGTTACGCAGCGCTGTACAATTTAACATAGAAGGACAGTCCCTGCTCAAGGAGCTTACAATCTAAAGGACAAATGTACAGTCAGTCAAATGGGGGCAGTCTAGATTTCCTGAAAGGTATAAAGGTTAGGTGCCGAAAGCAACATTGAAGAGGTGGGCTTTGAGCAAAGATTTGAAGATGGGTAGGGAGGGGGCTTGGCATAAGGGCTCAGGAAGTTTATTCCAAGCATAGGATGAGGCGAGGCAGAATGAGCGGAGCCTGGAGTTGGCGGTGGTGGAGAAGGGTACTGAGAGGAGGGATTTGTCCTGTGAGCGGAGGTTACGGGCGGGAACGTAAGGGGAAATGAGGGTAGAGAGGTAATGTTATAGGTGTACAGTGGTGGAAATAAGTATTTGATCCCTTGCTGATTTTGTAAGTTTGCCCACTGACAAAGACATGAGCAGCCCATAATTGAAGGGTAGGTTATTGGTAACAGTGAGAGATAGCACATCACAAATTAAATCCGGAAAATCACATTGTGGAAAGTATATGAATTTATTTGCATTCTGCAGAGGGAAATAAGTATTTGATCCCCCACCAACCAGTAAGAGATCTGGCCCCTACAGACCAGGTAGATGCTCCAAATCAACTCGTTACCTGCATGACAGACAGCTGTCGGCAATGGTCACCTGTATGAAAGACACCTGTCCACAGACTCAGTGAATCAGTCAGACTCTAACCTCTACAAAATGGCCAAGAGCAAGGAGCTGTCTAAGGATGTCAGGGACAAGATCATACACCTGCACAAGGCTGGAATGGGCTACAAAACCATCAGTAAGACGCTGGGCGAGAAGGAGACAACTGTTGGTGCCATAGTAAGAAAATGGAAGAAGTACAAAATGACTGTCAATCGACAAAGATCTGGGGCTCCACGCAAAATCTCACCTCGTGGGGTATCCTTGATCATGAGGAAGGTTAGAAATCAGCCTACAACTACAAGGGGGGAACTTGTCAATGATCTCAAGGCAGCTGGGACCACTGTCACCACGAAAACCATTGGTAACACATTACGACATAACGGATTGCAATCCTGCAGTGCCCGCAAGGTCCCCCTGCTCCGGAAGGCACATGTGACGGCCCGTCTGAAGTTTGCCAGTGAACACCTGGATGATGCCGAGAGTGATTGGGAGAAGGTGCTGTGGTCAGATGAGACAAAAATTGAGCTCTTTGGCATGAACTCAACTCGCCGTGTTTGGAGGAAGAGAAATGCTGCCTATGACCCAAAGAACACCGTCCCCACTGTCAAGCATGGAGGTGGAAATGTTATGTTTTGGGGGTGTTTCTCTGCTAAGGGCACAGGACTACTTCACCGCATCAATGGGAGAATGGATGGGGCCATGTACCGTACAATTCTGAGTGACAACCTCCTTCCCTCCGCCAGGGCCTTAAAAATGGGTCATGGCTGGGTCTTCCAGCACGACAATGACCCAAAACATACAGCCAAGGCAACAAAGGAGTGGCTCAGGAAGAAGCACATTAGGGTCATGGAGTGGCCTAGCCAGTCACCAGACCTTAATCCCATTGAAAACTTATGGAGGGAGCTGAAGCTGCGAGTTGCCAAGCGACAGCCCAGAACTCTTAATGATTTAGAGATGATCTGCAAAGAGGAGTGGACCAAAATTCCTCCTGACATGTGTGCAAACCTCATCATCAACTACAGAAGACGTCTGACCGCTGTGCTTGCCAACAAGGGTTTTGCCACCAAGTATTAGGTCTTGTTTGCCAGAGGGATTAAATACTTATTTCCCTCTGCAGAATGCAAATAAATTCATATACTTTCCACAATGTGATTTTCTGGATTTAATTTGTGATGTGCTATCTCTCACTGTTACCAATAACCTACCCTTCAATTATGGGCTGCTCATGTCTTTGTCAGTGGGCAAACTTACAAAATCAGCAAGGGATCAAATACTTATTTCCACCACTGTATGTGTTTTTGGGTATATGAGTTTATGGGTGTACAGGTTTATTGGTATATGTTTTATGGGTGTATGTTATATGGGTTTATGGGTATGTGGGTTTATGGGTAAATGTTATATGAGTTTATGGATATGTTATATGAATTTATAAATTTATGGGTGTATGTTATAAGCAGGGGTGTGCTGGTAAATTGTTAACAGGGGGCTCTCTCTCGCCAGCAAAGTAAAAGAGAATTCAGGAGGGGCCCAAGCCCACATTTTGGGATCCATTTGTTAAAGTATCCATGGAGAACCGGCTCCCAAAATTCTTAAAAACTTAACAAACGGCTCTCGAGAGCCTGTGAGAGCCTGCTCCAGCACACCACTGGTTATAAGGGTGTATGAGCCTACGTGTGTTTTAGAGTATATGAGTCTATGAGTCTATAGATGTATGTTATGTGGGGTATATAGGTTTATAGGTGTATATTATATGGCTGAATGGGTTTATAGGTATATATGAGTAGACTGGATGGACCGTACAGGTCTTTATCTGCCGCTGAGGCAGTGGGCAAAAGAAATTGATTAATTCTGAGAAATCATATTAAGTGTTAATTCTGCTTAAAAATCTGGTGTTTAAAAGTTTGGTTTAGTTCTGCAAGTGATGGAGGAATGTCATCTGGTTTAGATTATTTAGAAATTTTACGTTTGCCAGGCTAAAGGTTAGAAAGGTCAGTGAGAAATGAAACTCTGTCCCTTGTGATTGATGGATTGCTAAATGCTGGCACATCTGTATACTATTATGAATGAACAAAGCATGAGCCAGACATGCTGTAGTTTAAAAGATTAAGCTGAAATACTATTTAGAAGTTCTTGATATGTACAGTGGGGGAAATAAGTATTTGATCCCTTGCTGATTTTGTAAGTTTGCCCACTGACAAAGACATGAGCAGCCCATAATTGAAGGGTAGGTTATTGGTAACAGTGAGAGATAGCACATCACAAATTAAATCCGGAAAATCACATTGTGGAAAGTATATGAATTTATTTGCATTCTGCAGAGGGAAATAAGTATTTGATCCCCCACCAACCAGTAAGAGATCTGGCCCCTACAGACCAGGTAGATGCTCCAAATCAACTCGTTACCTGCATGACAGACAGCTGTCGGCAATGGTCACCTGTATGAAAGACACCTGTCCACAGACTCAGTGAATCAGTCAGACTCTAACCTCTACAAAATGGCCAAGAGCAAGGAGCTGTCTAAGGATGTCAGGGACAAGATCATACACCTGCACAAGGCTGGAATGGGCTACAAAACCATCAGTAAGACGCTGGGCGAGAAGGAGACAACTGTTGGTGCCATAGTAAGAAAATGGAAGAAGTACAAAATGACTGTCAATCGACAAAGATCTGGGGCTCCACGCAAAATCTCACCTCGTGGGGTATCCTTGATCATGAGGAAGGTTAGAAATCAGCCTACAACTACAAGGGGGGAACTTGTCAATGATCTCAAGGCAGCTGGGACCACTGTCACCACGAAAACCATTGGTAACACATTACGACATAACGGATTGCAATCCTGCAGTGCCCGCAAGGTCCCCCTGCTCCGGAAGGCACATGTGACGGCCCGTCTGAAGTTTGCCAGTGAACACCTGGATGATGCCGAGAGTGATTGGGAGAAGGTGCTGTAGTCAGATGAGACAAAAATTGAGCTCTTTGGCATGAACTCAACTCGCCGTGTTTGGAGGAAGAGAAATGCTGCCTATGACCCAAAGAACACCGTCCCCACTGTCAAGCATGGAGGTGGAAATGTTATGTTTTGGGGGTGTTTCTCTGCTAAGGGCACAGGACTACTTCACCGCATCAATGGGAGAATGGATGGGGCCATGTACCGTACAATTCTGAGTGACAACCTCCTTCCCTCCGCCAGGGCCTTAAAAATGGGTCGTGGCTGGGTCTTCCAGCACGACAATGACCCAAAACATACAGCCAAGGCAACAAAGGAGTGGCTCAGGAAGAAGCACATTAGGGTCATGGAGTGGCCTAGCCAGTCACCAGACCTTAATCCCATTGAAAACTTATGGAGGGAGCTGAAGCTGCGAGTTGCCAAGCGACAGCCCAGAACTCTTAATGATTTAGAGATGATCTGCAAAGAGGAGTGGACCAAAATTCCTCCTGACATGTGTGCAAACCTCATCATCAACTACAGAAGACGTCTGACCGCTGTGCTTGCCAACAAGGGTTTTGCCACCAAGTATTAGGTCTTGTTTGCCAGAGGGATTAAATACTTATTTCCCTCTGCAGAATGCAAATAAATTCATATACTTTCCACAATGTGATTTTCCGGATTTAATTTGTGATGTGCTATCTCTCACTGTTACCAATAACCTACCCTTCAATTATGGGCTGCTCATGTCTTTGTCAGTGGGCAAACTTACAAAATCAGCAAGGGATCAAATACTTATTTCCCCCACTGTAGATTTGTTATAAGGAATACTGATTCTGTGTATTTTAGAATATGTGTATTTTGTGTAGTTAATATGTGGAATACCTTTTTAAATCTAATGTTTGTTCAACTCTTTGCCTTACGTTCTGAGTAAGATTGTAGTGAAAAGGTCAGCATATGGTTTGACTTAGCTACAGTCCTAGCTGGTTCAGTGTATGAAGCTAAGAGGTCAGAGAAGTCAGCTCTCTTCTCCTTGATTGATTAGCTAAGTATAGGAATGGTCTTGAAAGTAATAACAAACTATAGCTGTATGCTATTAAGTAAGACTGGCCCTTGACCCCTTAATGAATGCCAGAGTCCAGTTAGCAGTTTAAGCTATGGCTGGGATTATGTGAATAATAATAAAATGTAAGAGATGGGAGCCACAATGTCTAGCATGAGAGGCTCCAGGTCATAGGTCAGTTTGAGAAATATCAAACCTATGTAACTGATATTTTTAAAGTAATGATTGGCTGAGGCAAGGTAACCAATCTATTCTTTACCATCTGGAGAGTAAGGGGGGCTAGAGGTTAGCACTGTATTTAAGTGGGAGCAGAAGCAGCTTACGTCAGAAAGAGAGCTGAAGGAACAGACAGAAGAAGGAGAGCTGAAGGAAGACAGCAGCAGAAGAGAAGCAGCTGAGACAGAAGCCATAACATCCAGAGAGCTGAG
The DNA here is from genome assembly GCF_901765095.1 of Microcaecilia unicolor. Classification (NCBI taxonomy): domain Eukaryota; kingdom Metazoa; phylum Chordata; class Amphibia; order Gymnophiona; family Siphonopidae; genus Microcaecilia; species Microcaecilia unicolor. The sequence continues at coordinate 183,427,042 of NC_044038.1, read as the reverse complement.
AGAGAGAGAAGAGAGCTAGAACTGATGTCCTGCTTTGTTTGCTGGCAAATAAAGAAGATTTCTCCCTCATTCTGGTGTGTGCTGCTTGACTCCTGAAGTACCACAGATTCTGCTAACAATAGGGGTAATTCATGCATCCATTCCTGCAACACCGCCATCTACTATGTTACTATATTACTATGTAAATCTGCTTTTACAATTTGAAGGGGCCTCACTCTCAAACACCCCCTCCTGAACCTAATCCCTAAGCAGCCAAGATCCAACTCCACAAATCCACATCAAGATCAATAAGTATCCCTCCAAGCTGTAAAGACCCTCACTCTGCCAGTGAAGACTCCCCTACTCCAGTTCCCATCCCTGGAACATATTGGGAGCTGCTGATGGGTGGTCCAGTGGAGAGCAGGAGCTGCATCATTTGCCCGGTTTCAAAATAATGCCTATGAGCCCTAGTGGTAGATGTGGTACTACCACTTGGAGTAAAGCTGCCAAATAAGGGTTATAGGTGTCATTTTAACTTGGGCATAAAACAGACCAGCAGCAACTGATTCCCACTGTACCACCATGGGTAGCTCCAAGTAGGTGCTGGTGGTGGGATTGGGGTTTAGGGGGTGTTCACTGATAAAGGAGGGTTCTGATTGACCTTTATTTGGATTTGTGGAATTCCTTATTGTTGATGATTTGGGTTCAGGGGTTCTTTATTGATGCTGTTGTGGGTTATAGGGGTAGAATTGACTGCTTCAGGGGATGGTTTTGGAAGTGGGGCTTACATGCTTTGGGGGTGGGTTTGGGGAGGTCTGGACCAGCACAGAAAGGGTCAGGGATTGAAGTGCATTGATGTTGGCAGCAGCAATTGTAAAAATGTTCTTTCATGCACATTTGGGGGAGGGGGTGCTGCACACTCTTTTTAAAATTGCCACTCCATGTGAACTCCTGCACATCCTTACAGTATTTTTCAAAAGGCTGTACTTTTGCAGAATACAAGGGAAATTGTGAATGCCATGACCTGGATGTCTCAATTCTCATCTCAAACTTCTTAATAAAATAGATGCCTTCCTGCCCTTTTAACCTAGGTGCCCTGTTATAGATTTATCCTCATATTGTTTTTTGTAAAATGTCAAGGATGTGACTCTTTTAATCAACCTCATTGTAACAAGTTTTAGATGCTTCTAGCAAAAATGATTTTTCTTAGATTAGTTCCTAGAGTAAAAAAAAGAAAATCTCCTGGTAATTCTAATGGAATTCACAGCACTTAATGTGCAACCAGTGATTTAAGATTACTAGATGTGCCTGTAGCATTTCAGAGGCTGATGGATGTTGTTTCTATTTTCCCCCACCCTCTGCTGCAGGGTCCCTTGAAGGAGGTAAGTTAAATCACATAGAAATTTTGAGTAAAAATACAGCATCAAAGAAGCCTCAGATATTCAGCCCCCTACCTTCCTTCATTTTTTGTTGTCTTTTAGCTACACTTCAAAACACAGCTTTTTGCTGTTAATTCAAGGTCTGCTATTATGTTTGTGAAATTACCTGGAACTCATGCAGACCCTGAAATGCCTATGAAATGATTGCTCTTTTCTTGTACCAGAAGAATTCTGAAAACAAAGGTTTTCATTTCTGCAACCTTTGCATGACCTCCTCAAAGCCTGAGATGTGAATTCTCACTGCTGAGTTTCTGTTTCTAGGACCTGCTGTTCTGGAAAGCTAGAATTAAAAAGAAGAGAAAGAAGGCAGAGACAGGAGATTGATAATTATATAAAAAGAAGCAAATTCAGTGGAAAAATGGAACAATAACAGAGAGAGAAAGAGACCACAACAAATGTCCCCCTGTTATAAGACAAGAGAGTGGATGTGGTCTGCTTCTATCACTGACTCACTGACCTCTGGTAAGTCTCTTCTCTGGTTATTTTACAAGCATTCACACAATGCCTTTAAATTCTGAAAGAGTTGTACCGGGGGGGGGGGGGGGGGTTAAAATGTGCCCCCTCACCTCGGGCTCTGGACCCCCCTCCCGCCGAAGTCTGGCTACGCCCCTGGTGGGGAGGGCAGAGAGAAGGAATGGTCTGGGCAGGACAATAATATAGATGTGTATTCCATATTTCATATCTGCAGTGGGAAATCTGGATGTTGGGATTTAGACCTGCTCCAAGACGTAACTAAGTGTTTGCTGTAGGAGCAGGTACTAACTCTCAACGTCACTGGCCCTTCAAAGGCAGTCTACCCCTTCCCCATCACATTCCTACCTCAATGCCAGCCTCCCTCCTTCTCACACAACATTCAACAACCGCACCCCTGTTATCACCAGACCCCTTTCCACAAACCCCCCTGATATCACTTGATCCCCAACAGTCTTACATACCACCCCATCACCCAACCCTAACGGCCTTTCATTACCTTCCCTCCTGACATCACCTGACCCCCAATAGGTTTCACCAGTCAACCCTTCTAGAAGGCCCCCACATGTGGGCATGAACTGGACATGTGGCTACCTTCCACAGAGATCTCCTCCCCCAAGGCCTGAAGGACCTTTAAAATAGGTGCTGGGCCACATAAATAAGTTAAATAGCATTGGTCCCAGCACAGATCCCTGTGGCACTCCACTATTCACCCTCCTCCATTGAGAGAAATTGCCATTTAACCCTAACTAGATTAATTTGTACCTGCTCTATCATTGCCTCTTTTCCTCTCCACTGATGAACATAGCCACTGGCCTGGCTTTCTTCTGAAGCTGCAGGAAGAGTCATAAGAAAAAGAGAACTGAGTCTGCTCCATTTGGTGTGTTGTCAGTAAATATGGGACATCATTAAGCATGGACACATGGGGCGCATGCCCCGATTCTATTAGTGAGTACTCTGAATCACTTCAGGCACTTCCTGCACCCCACAGAACTGTCTGGAGCCTGTGCACGGAGAGATCAGGGAGGGAAGGAGCAGAGCAGATAAACTGCAGCAATTTGTTTATCCCAGGACTCAGCTGAGAGCACAATGGTGCAGGAGAATGAAAACACACTGAAGAACTAGTTAGAAAGCTCCAGAAGCCTCGATTTCCTGATCATTTGCCATCTGCTAATGGCAAATCTCAGCAGAAAGAACCTTCTGCTTCCTGCTCCAGGAAACAGGAGAGGATGGGATGAGGAGGAAGTACAGAGCAATGTAACTCTCTGCTGTCCTGTCCTGTGTAGAGAGTGGGAGTGGAGAGGGTCGACTTGGAGCAGAAAGAAGCAGAACTGAAGGAGGAAAAGCTGCACTGCTCCCTGATCTGGCCTCTCCCCTCCTATGGGTGTAAAAAGCTAGTGAGAGCCATTGATAAACAACTGGAGCAGATCTTGGAGGAATCTGCTGTATCCCAGTGCAGTGTGTTTGTGTGTGTGGTTGGTGCAGAGTGTAAGGACTGGAGATTCTCTAGTTTTAAGGATTATTCTTAGCTTTTACAGCTTTCTTATTTTAAGCACCTTACAATGCTTCTGGTAAGGAGATAGTTTGGAGTTTCCGTGAATGAGAAGCACAATCCTACTAGGCGCATTTTTGACCAGGCATAAAATACATTTTTTTTGCATCATTCATTAAGTTGCTCATTACATTTTTTTGCAAGCACATGCTGAAATTTGTTTAAATGGTGGGGTAACCACGTTAGCCCACTTTATCCTATAGGTTAAAATGGTGGGGTAGCCATGTCAGTCCACTTTATCCTATAGGTTAAAATGGTGGAGTAGCCATGTCAGTCCACTTAATTCTGTAGGTTAAAATGGTGGGGTAGCCTCGTTAGTTCACATTACTCTGTAGGTTTAAAGCACAGAAAGGATTGTGGTTGTGTTAATATTTATTTCCTCTAGCTATACAAACCCTTCAGAAAGCATGCATCAAAGTGGTTTACAATTTAAAGCAGAGAATTTGGAAGGTTACCTTCCTAGTGCTACATGCTCCAAGCAGATCACTCATTGTCAGTGGAGAGTTAAAGAAAAGGAGGGGATCAGTCTGAGAGTGGTAATGGGGCTGGAGTACCATAGCTTGAATGTATGCAGAAGTGCTGCATTGTCCCGCTAAGAAAAGCAGATAATTTCTTAATTCTTGCCACTCTGATTGCAGTAATTGAAATGTTATTTTAATTTCATTGCATGAAGGACTGCACCCTTTCAGGCTATGATTTCCTATTATCCCTCATTCTCCCTCTCCTCTGCCTTCATCAGCACTGTAATTGCAGGTTCTGCATTCCCTCCCCCTGCCAGCCAATCAGTCCTTCTTCTTTTGTCTACCAGATGAATTGGACGCTGAGTGCTCAAAGTAATTTTGCTTTTTGTCCACCCAGCTGAGATGGGGTTTTTTTTTTTGTCAGTTTGCAGTTGAACAGAAAGCAATGACTGTGGATTCCAGTGGTCACAACCAGCAGGTATCTCATGCCAGAAGATTGTGCTCCTTCTCCGAGCTCCTTTCTTGCGTGAACTAAAAGATTCGGAGGATCTGAAGGCGATGAAACAGTGTGACAAGGTGGTGGCCTTAGCTAGAAGGTTGCTAGGTTGTATAGAGAGGGGTGTGACCAGCAGAAGAAAGGAGGTGTTGATGCCCCTGTATAAGTTGTTGGTGAGGCCCCACCTGGAGTATTGTGTTCAGTTTTGGAGGCTGTATCTTGCTAAGGATGTAAAAAGAATTGAAGCGGTGCAAAGAAAAGCTACAAAAATAGTATGGGATTTGCATTATAAGACTTATGAGGAGAGACTTGCTGACCTGAACATGTATACCCTGGAGGAAAGGAGAAACAGGGGTGATATGATGCAGACATTCAAATATTTGAAAGGTATTAATCCGCAAACGAACCTTTTCCGGAGATGGGAAGGTGGTAGAACTAGAGGACATGAAATGAGATTGAAGGGGGGCAGACTCAAGAAAAATGTCAGGAAGTACTTTTTCATGGAGAGAGTGGTGGATGCTTGGAATGCCCTCCCGCGGGAGGTGGTGGAGATGAAACCGGCAATGGAATTCAAAAATGCATGGGATAAACATAAAGGAATCCTGTTCAGAAGGAATGGTTCCTCAGAAGCTTAGCAGAGATTGGGCGGCACAGCCGGTGGTGGGAGACACGGCTAGTGCTGGGAAGACTTCTACGGTCGGTGCCCTGTGTCCTGAAAATGGCAGATACAAATCAAAGTCAGGTACACACATAAAGTAGCACATATGAGTTTATCTTGTTGGGCAGACTAGATGGACCGTACAGGTCTTTCTCTGTCGTCATCTACTATGTTCAGGGCTTTTTTTGAGGGGGTACTTGGGGGTACTGAGTACCGGCACCTTTTCCATTGTCTGCTAAAATTGACCCAAGGACCCCAAGTTTTAATGAAAGAGCTCAGGCTCTACGTACCAATTCTGCCTTGTCATAGATTCTGTGACTAGTTGCAGGGGGCCTGGCTTTTGTGGGGTGGGTCCCTTAGTGATAACCCCACCCCTGAAGAGGTGGCCTGGCATTTGAGTACCGGCACCTTTTTCACTAGAAAAACTGCACTGACTATGTTACTATGTTCATACGTCCGGATCTCTCAATAACTTGTATCTCATGAAGCGAAGAGATGAATTTATGTCATGCATGACAAGCTGAGCTGGCCATGACTTTCCTGCTCAAGAAACAGGAACTACAGGGTCAAAGGTGGAGTGATAGTAAAGTGTTCTAGATGACCTGGAGCCAATGGGTCACCTGCCGTGGACAGTACAGATGGCAGAAAGAAAACCATGCACCAAATACTTGGCTTTCTCCAGTTAGGCTAAGTGTGACAGAGGCCTCATAACCGGATAAAGCGATAAGCCCATGTTATTGCATCATCCAGCCTGTGAAAGAGTTTGCATTGGCGTCAGAGAACAGAAGAGAGAAAGGAATTATTTTCTCTGTTCTCATTGCTCACACTGCCTATGATAGGCAAAGAATCGATTTATGGAAACAGCATATAGAGTTGTAGCAACTACCCCCAAAAGTGTGAAAAGGTTCATCCTGGGTGACTTAATTCCTGACCATGAGGAAGAAAATGTATTGCTTCTTAATCTCCTTTTCCAAACCTTGGACTTCATTGAAATAAAAACATTGAAAAAGAAAGAGAAGAGAACATGGAACTGTTCCACATCTTGTACCTGATGCCTAAGATCCTTGTTCCTTATGTTCTGGAAAATACTGGACTCAGAGCCAGATGCACTAAAGTTGTCGGTAATTCCCGTTCCCTATCGATTCCATAGCAAATCGGTAGGGAACGGGAATGCATCAACGATAGGGAATGCAAATGAGCTACTCGTTGTAGCTCAGTTGCATTCACTATTTTCCTCGGTTGCCAGTCGGAGAATCAGGACATCCCTTTCGATTATGCACCTCTTCCTGGTCTCTTCAGCCAATCAAAGCGGATTTAGCTGGCTGTTGTCAGCGAAATGCGCTCTGATTGGCTGAAGAGACCAGGAAGAGGTGCATAATCGAAAGGGACGTCCTGATTCTCCGGCAACCAGGAAAATAGAAAAGTTTTGCTGTGGAGGGGTAAGTGGCGCGGCAAAGACAAAATAGAAGGGGGGAAAAAACGGCAGAGCGAAAAACGGCGAAAAAAAAGACGTCTCTCACAAGTGCAGGGAGAGTACTTACATAAAGGACGCCCCTCACATGCGCTCCCTGCTTTTTTTTTTTTCTTTTTTACCTTTTTTGGGGGGCCCTTTTCCTTTCCGATTCCCTCACAGGAGCCCTAACAAGAGGTGTAGACATCCCGTTAGGGTTCCTACGGTAAAGGAATCTGAAAAACGGTAGTGCATCTCATTATAATGGGCTACAACGGTAGTGCAGCTCTTTATAATAGCTTTTGAATAATTTGCATTCCGTTTTCGTTGCCTGCTACCGCGGCAGGGAAAATGCCCTTAGTGCATGCCCCCGGTAAACTACTTGCCTTTTAAACTGGCTGGAACCAGTTTAAAACGCAAGTTGTGGGCTCGTTAGGTTTAGTGCATCTGGCCCTCAGTTTGAAAGGTTCCCTGAGGAAGCTGATAGGGGTTGTCTGGTCCAGGTGCCTGCTTGACTCTTCCAGTCAGAGTTTGTCTATCACCTCTTTGATTAGATTTATTGAATTTTATATCCCTCTTCATGCCAGTTCATGGTGTCTTTTTCTAGCACTGTTACCTCCTTGGCTGGAAGACAGAGAAAGCCAAGGATTCATTACTAGGAGACCCCCCTCCACACTTTCCATTTCAACACTTTTCTCTTCATTAACTCTGGAACACATGGCAACTCATTTAATTACAAATTAAACAGATCAGAGGATTCTAATTATTTACTTTGTGCTCATAAAGAGACCTCAGCTCACAAGAAATCCCAGAGAAGGAAATTATCTGTTCTTTTTCTTTTCATTTTGAGCCAACACATTTTCTTTCCATCAGGATATTTGACAAACTGGCAGTGTCAAGGGGAAGAGAAAGAAAAGAACCGGCCTATGGGATCCCGGGCTCACGCTCCCAGCTTTGCCTAGGCTGCTTATGGAAAGGCTCCATGATGGCCTTCGCTAAACTAACAAGGGCCATGCTGGATCAGAAAAATGGTCCATTGAGTGTAGCAATCCTTCCTCCGACAGAGACTAATCTGGATTATCTGCAACTACCTGATGGATCCCAATAGGAAGTCCATTAGAGGTGTATGAGGGAACATTTTGGGGGTTATTTTTGTTTTTTGTTAATTAGGTTTGCCAACTAGATCCAGATTCGCCAGCTAGAGAGCAGAGGTAGTAGTGGGAGGGAAACAAGGGGTAGCAAAGGGAGGGGGCAGGAAAGAAGGGGAGGAGCAAGGGAGGAGGAGAGAGGAACTCGAACTGCACAGGAAGTCCTTTTGAGTGGCCTAGTGGTTAGGGTGGTGGACTTTGGTCCTGGGGAACTGAGTTCAATTCCCACTTCAGGCACAGGCAGCTCCTTGTGACTCTGGGCAAGTCACTTAACCCTCCATTGCTCCAGGTACAAATAAGTACCTGTATACAATATGTAAGCCGCATTGAGCCTGCCATGAGTGGGAAAGCACAAGGTACAAATGTAACAAAAAAAACAAAAACAACAACAAAAAAAAACATGGTTGATCCAGTCCTGGGCTTTCCCCATTGCTTGCAGGGACTTATGATTCTGATTTCCCCATTGGATTCCCTAAGAAAATCAAGGCCACAAGACCCTGCATGCATTAGGGTAAGACCAGGACAGGATCAACTCTGTTGGACGAATCTGAATCTAGTTGGCAACGCTATTGTTAATGTGCACTAAATAGTGAAATATAGAAACACAGAAAAATGAAAGTAGGTAAAGACCATATGGCCTATCCAGTCTATCCAAGCTCTCTTGAATTCAGATACTGTTTTCATCTCCACTACTCCCACTGGGAGGCCAATCCATGGATTCACCATCCTTTCTGTAAGAAGTATTTCCTCAAGTTACTTCTGATTCTATCCCCTTTCACCTTCATCCTATGCTTCTTCATTCCAGAGCTTCCTTTCAGTTGAAAGAGACTCGTCTCTTGCAGAAGTGTAGCCAGGTTGAAGGCACTGGGGGAGTGGAGAGTGGAGTTCTGATGGCGCTGATGCGTGTTTTAAACATGACAGATCGCATAAAAAGTAGGCACCGTCACCATCAGACGTCCATTTGGGGGAGCGGCCACTCCCCTGCTGCCCCCTAGCTATGCCATCGGCCTCCTGTGCATTTATGCCACATAGGTATTTAAATGTCTTGAAGGGGAGAGGTGAAGGGGAACCACCTCATGCCCACCTTAAACTATGCCAATGAATCTTGCACAGCAAGTTACCCGTTGTGTTGACTCTGCTGAGAGATTAGATGTAGGCACTGAGGTACATGCTGCTTTGTCTCAGTAGAAAGAAGTGATCGGTCACAATTTTTTACTTAAAGCATTGGCTAGAGTGAAGACATTACAGTGTTCCCTAGGATCCAGACCCTTCTTTTTCACTTACAGGTGCTAAATCTTTTATAACAGGCAGGTTATGTATGCTTGATAATGTGTCTCTGAGACTCTAACTGATAAGTTCTCCTATGCCTCTGAAAATATCAATCACATATCAAATATTGAAGAAAGGTAGGATTGATAGCCACAATTTCAATTGTTATTCTCCTTTTTCAAATCTGCTATGTTTGGGTAAAATATTGCAGAAGGTGGTGCTGGAATAGTTGTAACAAATATCAATAACTGTCTTTATATTCAATTTCCATTGCCATAAAAATGCTACAATCTAAACTGAAAATTCAGGCAATTCCAAATCATATACAAAATGGAGTCAATATTCAAAGCAATTTAACTGGGCAGGAGAGGCTGGCACAGGACTGTCTGCTAATATTCTGCGGCACTGAACTGAATATCAGATCTAGTCGTTAAAGCTGTAGCTGGCTTTTCTATGGGTGGTCCAGTCTGGGGGAGGGGCATTTATACAGTTAAATGCCAATTTAAGCAGAGAAATTGAAGCGCAGAAAACACAGCCCTATCTGTGTCCAGTTTCACTTAGACGGTTACGTGCTGGATATTGCAATTATCCACGGAAGGGATAGCCGACTGCATAAACCTGGATATTCAGTGGCTGTGCCCAGACATGGCCGGCATTGAATATCCAACATAATGGTAACTTGCTTTTGCCCCTTGTGGCTGAGGAAAATGGCTCCCGCCTGCTTAAATCACTTGGAGTATTGGCTGGATTATTTATAAAGGCTCTTCTCTCATAAAATGTCACCTCACAGCATAATCCCCCAAAACTCTAATGCATGTCCAATTTATATTTCCTATTCACCACTAATCAGGATGCACAAAAGTATTTGCCTCTTGATTTCAAAACCTTAAACTTCATGGGTTGTCCTCATAGCCAGTCATGAATGTGTTTCTGCTCTTTTTTCCCCAGATATTTAAAAATGTCTCCTCCTTGCAATAAAATCTCTTCTAGCATGTGAGACGTTTTTTAGCCAGAGCAATACTAATGGGACAGACGCTTCTGAGTATTTAAACTGCTGCTCAACATAGTAACATAGTAGATGACGGCAGAAAAAGACCTGCACAGTCCATCCAGTCTGCCCAACAAGATAAACTCATATGTGCTACTTTTTGTGTGTACCTTACCTTGATTTGTATCTGTCATTTTCATGGCACAGACCGTATAAGTCTGCCCAGCACTATCCCTGCCTCCCAACCACCGGCTCTGGCACAGACCGTATAAGTCTGCCCAGCACTATCCCCGCCTCCCAACCAGTCCCGCCTCCCACCACCTGCTCTGCCACCCAATCTTGGCTAAGCTTCTGAGGATCCATTCCCTCGGAACAGGATTCCTTTATGTTTATCCCATGCATGTTTGAATTCCGTTACCATTTTCCTCTCCACCACCTCCCGTGGGAGAGCATTCCAAGCATCCACCACTCTCCGTGAAAAAATACTTCCTGACATTTTTCTTGAGTCTGCCCCCCTTCAATCTCATATCATGCCCTCTAGTTCTACCACCTTCCCATCTCCGGAAAAGGTTCGTTTGCGGATTAATACCTTTCAGATATTTGAATGTCTGTATTATATCACCCGTTTCTCCTTTCCTCCAGGGTATACATGTTCAGGTCCGCAAGTCTCTCCTTATATGTCTTGTAATGCAAATCCCATACCATTCTCCTAGCTTTTCTTTGCACCACTTTAATTCTTTTTACATCCTTAGCAAGATACGGCCTCCAGAATTGAACACAATACTCCAGGTGTGGCCTCACCAACGACTTATACAGGAGCATTAAAACCTCTTTTCTTCTGCTGGTCACTCCCCTCTCTATACAGCCTAGCAACCTTCTACTTACAGCCACTGCCTTGTCACACTTCAGATCCTCAGATACTATCACCCCAAGATCCCTCTCCCCGTCGGTACCTATCAGACTATCACCCCAAAACTCTAATGCATGTCCAATTTATATTTCCTATTCACCACTAATCAGGATGCACAAAAGTATTTGCCTCTTGATTTCAAAACCTTAAACTTCATGGGTTGTCCTCATAGCCAGTCATGAATGTGTTTCTGCTCTTTTTTCCCCAGATATTTAAAAATGTCTCCTCCTTGCAATAAAATCTCTTCTAGCATGTGAGACGTTTTTCAGCCAGAGCAATACTAATGGGACAGACGCTTCTGAGTATTTAAACTGCTGCTCAACATAGTAACATAGTAGATGACGGCAGAAAAAGACCTGCACAGTCCATCCAGTCTGCCCAACAAGATAAACTCATATGTGCTACTTTTTGTGTGTACCTTACCTTGATTTGTATCTGTCATTTTCAGGGCACAGACCGTATAAGTCTGCCCAGCACTATCCCTGCCTCCCAACCACCGGCTCTGGCACAGACCGTATAAGTCTGCCCAGCACTATCCCCGCCTCCCAACCAGTCCCGCCTCCCACCACCTGCTCTGCCACCCAATCTTGGCTAAGCTTCTGAGGATCCATTCCCTCGGAACAGGATTCCTTTATGTTTATCCCATGCATGTTTGAATTCCGTTACCATTTTCCTCTCCACCACCTCCCGTGGGAGAGCATTCCAAGCATCCACCACTCTCCGTGAAAAAATACTTCCTGACATTTTTCTTGAGTCTGCCCCCCTTCAATCTCATATCATGCCCTCTAGTTCTACCACCTTCACATCTCCGGAAAAGGTTCGTTTGCGGATTAATACCTTTCAGATATTTGAATGTCTGTATTATATCACCCGTTTCTCCTTTCCTCCAGGGTATACATGTTCAGGTCCGCAAGTCTCTCCTTATATGTCTTGTAATGCAAATCCCATACCATTCTCCTAGCTTTTCTTTGCACCACTTTAATTCTTTTTACATCCTTAGCAAGATACGGCCTCCAGAATTGAACACAATACTCCAGGTGTGGCCTCACCAATGACTTATACAGGAGCATTAAAACCTCTTTTCTTCTGCTGGTCACTCCCCTCTCTATACAGCCTAGCAACCTTCTACTTACAGCCACTGCCTTGTCACACTTCAGATCCTCAGATACTATCACCCCAAGATCCCTCTCCCCGTCGGTACCTATCAGACTATCACCGCCTAACACATATGTCTCCTGTGGATTTCTACTCCCTAAGTGCATCACTTTGCATTTCTTTGCATTGAATTTTAATTGCCAAACCTTAGACCATTCTTCTAGCTTCTGCAGATCCTTTTTCATGTTTTCCACTCTCTCCCGGGTGTCCACTCTGTTACAAATCTTAGTATCATCTGCAAAAAGGCAAACTTTACTTTCTAACCCTTCAGCAATGTCACTCACAAATATATTGAACAGAATCGGTCCCAGCACCGATCCCTGAGGCACTCCACTACTCACCTTTCCCTCCTCCGAGCAAATTCCATTTACCACCACCCTCTGGCGTCTGTCCGTCAACCAGTTCCTAATCCAGTTCACCACTTGGGGTCCTACCTTCAGCCTGTCCAGTTTGTTCAAGAGCCTCCTGTGGGGAACCGTGTCAAAAGCTTTGCTGAAATCTAGGTAGATTACATCTATAGCACATCCCTGATTTAATTCTCCAGTCACCCAGTCAAAGAATTCAATGAGATTCGTTTGGCATGATTTACCTTTGGTAAAACCATGTTGTCTCGGATCTTGCAACTTATTGGCTTCCAGGAAATTCACTATCCTTTCCTTCAGCATCGCTTCCATTACTTTTCCAATAATTGAAGTGAGGCTTACCGGCCTGTAGTTTCCAGCTTCTTCCCTTATGCAACATGTCACTTATGAAATTATCCCCAGTGTCTATCCTTTATAGACCCATCTGGTTTTGGCACCAGGACAATCTGAGAACACCACTGATTCCTTGTTTATTCTCATTTATAGCACTTCCTGTAATTCCTTTTTAACTGCTCCCCATTTGTCTACAGGAATCCTGTAGTTACTCTGTAACCAGCAAGCCAGGGTATGTTATCATTTTATGCTGAGATGTCTGGTGCTTCCACTTTTTTGTAATTTTACTGACCCATATGGACACTGAGGTTCTCTCTGCTTTGCAATTTACAGATCTGGGGTATGGTGGATTCATTCTTCTATTTTTGCTGTGTTCTTGGGGCATCTTGCAAGCACTTGTACATGACACCTCCAATGTGCTGAGACATAGGTATTACATAATCAGTTAGAATGCTTTCTGCAATCTTTTGCTCTTCTAAGACCTTCCTAACAGCATCTAAAATTCTCCAGAGTCATGTGGGTTTAGGACTGGGCTGTAAGGACACAAATTCTTTGCACATAATGCTCACTGATCCCTGCTTTCCACAGATTCATGTTCGCTCCACTCCCGTGAAAATCCCCAAATAACAGTTCTCATTATTGAATCAAATCAGTGGGGTGGGGAAACCAAGGGATTACCCCTGAGGTGAACAGTCCCAAGTGGAGTAATCTTCAGGGAAGTAGTGGGGTAACATTGACAATCCCCATATACACAGGTTATTAGAATCCCCCTTGTCTATTAATTCCTCTCAGTTCAAGGTTTTGATTCTTGCGGAGTCTATTAAGGTCTCGTACATTTCATCATGTAGTTCCCTTATGTAACTGAGACTACATGAGAGAACTGCATGGCTAGAACACCCTTGTGGAGATGGGTATGTCACAGAGATTTAGCTAGTTTTATGGCAGATATCAAAGTTACCTTGGGATGTTGAGCTATGCTGTGCTATGGGTGACTTATATTCTGCAATATCTCCATTTGGATTCACTGTGGATTACAATCAAGGAAAAGAAGCACCATAGTCAGGGGGAATTATATTACAAAAAAAAGCAGAAAAACATAGCAGACAGAAATCATACCTAAATTAGCAGATAAAAAAAATCGTACCTAAATTAATCAATACCAATGGCAGAAAACATATAAACTTTCAGGCAGTTCCTAAATAAGAGATAAGGGAGCCCCCTCCTGATTTAGTGGGTGGGGCAGATAACATTGGCTGAGCAAACTGGAGCCAGCCAGATATTGGTAGGGATGTAGGTTAGAATATGGGAAAATAGCTGGGGGGGGGGGGAGGGAGTCAATATAGGGAGGGGCAAAAGAGGGACAAAGTATTGTTACTAGTTATTGTATTTGGATGGAATGTAAAGTGGCTATGTGGAACTCTGGGGAATTGGGAAATGGGGGATGGAGTGGTGGGTTTCTGGGATTGGAATGTTGGTTTTCTTTTGTTCAGGCAGGAAGGAGGCAGATCGAGGGAGGGAGTGGGTGGTAGAGTGTGGTTGGTGGGAGTGTGTTTGTCCCACCCTGCCCATCCCTTAGAAGGGTGGAAAGATAAAGTAGGTAGGGTGGTAGGAGTATGATGATTATAAAACTGGGTAAGAAAGTTAAGAGGAGGGGAGGTGAAAGGATGGGTGAGGTCACAGCTAAGTTGGCAGGAAAGAAGGGAATGAGACAGTATGAGGAGTTGTTTACATGTTCAATATCTTTGGCTCAGTGAAGACCTTATTAAGTTGTTTGCTCATGTACAGTATGTTACCACTATGAGTTTGTGGTGCATGCTCCTGCGACACCGCGGAGTAAGCCTTGGGGTATTTGAAATGTAAAATGTGACAGAGGGTGTGGCTAGTTCAATACCGACTAGCTGTGAGGAGTGGGTAAATTGAAAGTTAAATTTTGGTATTATATAAAAAGTTTAAATTTGTGTGATTTAAATAAAGTTGTGGCCAATGTTTTTGCCACATAACTGAAGTTGATTAAATTATTATATATACTGTTGATGTGTTATAAGAATGATGAAAGGTTGTGCGAGTGCTAATGTTATACAAAGTCAATCTTATAAAATTTGGCAGTCCATTCTAAACCATAGTGACTAAATATTTGGAAGAATTCAAATATTTTTTTTAGCTTAACTTCTCTGTACCTTGGAAATGATATAGTGAAAGGTGAGCCAAATGAAAGGACTTGCTAGATCATAGTAAAATACAATGATTTGTTGTTCCAACTGCGTTTTGGCCAGCAAGGAATTTAAAAATAAAACATACAATCTTAAAACGTATATGAGAGGATTTACCCCTGAAACTATTTCTCCTTTAAATAGAATTTATTGTATTTCTTATAAGACCAGGACCATGAGTGCAACCAGGAGCACAAGGATGTAGAGAAAAACTGGACTTAATCTTTCTGATTTATTAGAGCAATTTATTACAGAGCTATAAGAGCATTCTACTCTGATTATTTTTGTATTTGAGCAGGATTTAAATGCAGTATTAAAAGCATATTTTTGTTGCTCACAAGGTCAGGCTTTGTTAATAGACCCTGATCTAGAGAAATCAAGTTGGATGTGCACCAGGAAAAGAATTTTCAGTTGTGTTGCTCTGAACACATTGCTGTTTTGTCTTCATCTAGGTTGAAATATCTTCTATTTTGCCTCAAAAGGCCTGTTTATTTATTTAAATACTGCAGGATCAGTCGCTAGGGGTGGTTGGAGTTGTTTGAAGAATTCGAGGTGTTTAGTTTTATTGTGAATGTTACCTTTATTGGTATTTACTCTGTTATTGTTATGTATTGTAATGCAGTGTGTCCTCACCATTCCTTACACCCCAACACGCATTGTATGCTCATTAAATGATCTCCATTTCATTTTGCTAGGTCCCAAGTTAGCCAAACAAGAACAGGCCAGGCATTGAACTTTTTTCTTTCTAGCCCCGTCCCATTATTGATTTGCTGTGAACTCTCCCTATCCAAGTTCAAATCACTCATTAAAACATGATTGTTTTCTCAGGCATTTGACGTTCCCTCTGATGTTTCTTGATATTGATATTTGTGTCATAGCTTAAGTATCTTAGATGCTTGTCTCACTTTACGGCTTGCTAGTTCTTCTCTATCCTGCGTGATTGTGTTTTAACATCTTAGATATTGGCCTTGTTTTACGGCTTACCAGTTTTCTTCTGCATCTAGCATGATTGTCTTTTCTGTCCTATCACTGATTGTAGTTCCTTTCTTTCTTTTTTTTTTCTAGTCTCTGTATTTTACTTTGAATTACATACTGCCTTGTTCTGCCAGTAGGTATTGGGCGGTATAGCAAATATAAACCATAATCCCTCTTGAGCTGCTTTTATTTTTTAAAGAAAGCATGCCATCATGTCATCAAATGCAATAAAGAAATCAACCTACCTTTGTTGACTTTCTGTGGATGAGACAGCTGCACTTTTTTTTGTCCTGGTGGTTCTTTTTGCAGCTCTGTATATCCTGCATTAGCAGTAGGGTTGCTGAGGTGTCTGTAGCTCCTGCTGGGATAGGTGGAGGAGCTAATAAGGCTCAGGAACACATTACACCAATTTTACTGACCTTTGGAAGATTACATTACTAATGGGGCAGACACTTCTGAGTATTTAAACTGCTGCTCAACATGTCATTTATGAAATTATCCCCAGTGTCTATGCTGTATAGACCCATCTGGTTTTGGTACCAGGACAATCTGAGACCACCACTGATTCCTTGTTTATTCTCATTTGTAGCACTTCCTGTAATTCCTTTTTAACTGCTCCCCATTGTCTACAGGAATCCTGTAGTTACTCTGTAACCAGCAAGCCAGGGTATGTTATCATTTTATGCTGAGATGTCTGGTGCTTCCACTTTTTTGCAATTTTACTGACCCATATGGACACTGAGGTTTCTCTCTGCTTTGCAATTTCCAGATCTGGGGAATGGTGGCTTCATTCTTCTACTTTTACTGTGTTCTCTGGGCATCTTGCAAGCACTTGTACAAGACACCTCCAATGTGCTGAGACATAGGTATTACATAATCAGCTAGAATTCTTTCTGCAATCTTTTGCTCTTCTAAGACCTTCCTAACAACATCTAAAATTCTCCAGAGTCATGTGAGTTTAGGACTGGGCTGTAACGACACAAATTCTTTGCACATAATGCTCACTGATCCCTGCTTTCCACAGATTCATGTTCGCTCCACTCTCGTGAAAATCCCCAAATAACAGTTCTCATTATTGAATCAAATCAGTGGGGTGGGGAAACCAAGGGATTACCCCTGAGGTGAACAGTCCCAAGTGGAGTAATCTTCAGGGAAGTAGTGGGGTAACATTGACAATCCCCATATACACAGGTTATTAGAATCCCCCTTGTCTATTAATTCCTCTCAGTTCAAGGTTTTGATTCTTGCGGAGTCTACTAAGGTCTTGTACATTTCTTCATGTAGTTCCCTTATGTAACTGAGACTACATAAGAGAATTGCATGGCTAGAACACCCTTGTGGAGATGGGTATGTCACAGAGACTTAGCTAGTTCTATGGCAGATATCAAAGTTACCTTGGGATGTTGAGCTATGCTGTGCTATGGGTGATTTATATTCTGCAATATCTCCATTTGGATTCACTGTGGATTACAATCAAGGAAAAGAAGCACCATAGTCAGGGGGAATTATATTACAAAAAAAAGCAGAAAAACATAGCAGACAGAAATCATACCTAAATTAGCAGACAAAAAAAAAATCATACCTAAATTAATCAATACCAATGGCAGAAAACATATAAATTTTAAGGCAGTTCCTAAATAGGAGATAAGGGAGCCCCTCCCAATTTAGTGGGTGGGGCAGATAACATTGGCTGAGCAACCTGGAGCCAGCCAGATATTGGTAGGGATGTAGGTTAGAATATGGGAAAATAGCTGGGGGAGAGGGAGTCAATATAGGGAGGGGCAAAAGAGGGACAAAGTATTGTTACTAGTTATTGTGAGTATGGATGGAGTGTAAAGTGGCTATGTGGAAATCTGGGGAATTGGGAAATGGGGGGTGGAGTGGTGGGTTTCTGACCTTTGGAAGATTACATTGGTTTTTATAGGTCTTCATGGGTCCTGCTTATTTGCCCAAATTCCTGGTGCAGGATTCACCAGCAAGAACTCTTTGTTATTATCAGCCAGCCTGGCTTTCTACTTGTTCTCTTTCTTCAGCAAGATCAGCAGTTACCAGGGACACAGGGGCAATGGTATAACCAAGCGCTAGAAATGAAGCTCCAGATTTATGCATATGGAGAACTGTTCTATAACACACACATAAGTGGTTTTCTAGAATTCTAGTGTTAAGTCAGCAGAAACTGGGCTGCAGTTATGCACACCTACTTAAGCTGTGTCATCAGCTGACATAAACGTGCATCCAAATGTGTCTCTTTAGCAGGTAACCTAAGTTACACATGAAAATGTTGGAAATGGCCATACTCCGCCCATGAGCCTCCCCATTGCTTTGCCAAGTCATTAAACACTGATGCATGTGATGTCACGGTTATACACATAACTTACATGTGCACTCAGGGTTTAAATGCAGCTTTCAAGTGATCAAATGGGGGGGGGGGGGGTGTTGTTTTGATGTCTCAGGTCTTCCTTACACAATTTCCCGCCTCTTGACCTTTGCTACAACTCTTGTTAAGAACGTGAGAGCAGAGCTTTTTATTCAGTCTTTCCTCCATTAGTTGTAGAAGGAACTGCCTAATGCTGACTGTCCTATGTGCTATGGCGTGCCAGAAGTCTGACAGATGTTTGCTTGACATTTTTATTTAACCAGGGGTGATGAGATATGAGGATAATGATCGGTTGAGAAGCTGATCATCTGAATCCCCTCCTTTCAGATTCAATAGGTAGGGTCAGAGAGTAGAATGGATTGGCAGAATTGGAGAATTCCTCTTGTTCAAACAAGGGCTGCATGATGAAGATGTTGGGTTGATAGTAAGGTATCCATATTAACTATTGTTAAGTGATGATATTGTATGGACTTGTGTTATTGTAATTTGCTTTGTAGGTCATTAAATGTAAGAAATCAAATAAAACAGTAGATAATAAATTGTATCAGTCCTTTCAGACCTTACCAGACTTGGCAATGAAGTAGAATTTTAGTTCTGATGCCAATTTTGATGGTTCTGTGAATTCTTTCTGGAATCCCGGCAATACAAAACTGTTCATAACAAATAAAAAAACTACACAATCATAGCAAAAAATATATATCTGCACCAGTTGTTGAGAATTCTTTTTTTTTTTTTACTTTTTGTCTCTTAGCTTTAAAATGTTACAAACATCAGGAGAACAAGCAATGGCTTTTTAGTAAATACAAGATTTTTTTTTTTTTTTTACTATACACACTTTTTGTATCACTGTGTTGGGTTTTTAGACAATGATTCAGAATACAAGACAAATACAACTCTTTATTAAATTGTTTTTCTTTCAAGGACTAGTAAGATGGATGGTCACCATAGGTCTGAATGATACAAAGCTGTTGCCCTGTGCTGGAGAGGTTCCCCCATTCCCTGAAAGCTGATATCTTCATTGCAAGGTTGGTGATGCCTCAGTGCCGCCAGGATGGTTGGAAGGATCCTAAGGTTTCCCACACTATCTGTGATTGTAGAACTGTGTACACAGAACATTAGAGGCAACGTTTCATATTCCCCTTGTATCATACATGACTAAAGTTACAGAAACTTAAACCAAAGTAATATGAAATGAAGCACTGGGTACAGAGCTATAGTTTTCCAGTTTGCAAGGATGTATCTTCTTTGACATTGAGGTCAGGTGATTGAGCCTGACCTGTTCCCATTTTCACTTTCTTGTGGACCTGGAGAGTTTCAAACACAAACCCTTGGCATGTCTGTGCTGCCAGCTAAAATGTAGTCCTGTTTTATTGTGATGCACAGTTCATATTTGGAAAGAGCTCAGAGATGATCTTTATGATGGACCTAGTGCATAAAGAAGTTGAGGCCTCTCTACTACTGTCAAGATGCAGCTCTTGTCAATACAAAAAACAAAGTAGAACATCTTACCTACTCCCCCTTAGCCTACTATTTTGACTGGGCCATCACTACAGGTTATAGAGATCCAGTAGAAAAAGTAAAGGAAACCCAAAAGTGGACTTTCCTCTGTGAAGCCACTTTGGACTTACATAGCCCTTTGTCCCATATCCTTTCAACAGGCTACATGCACGCTGCGAGAAATAACACACGAGAATTACGCACGGTGCAAAGAAACCACAGCTAAGCTTCAGGGCTCAAAATCCCTTTGGCTATATTCATGTGTTTTGCACTAAAGGTCATGATGCACAGATACAAGGAAAGCATGTGATGTATTTGCCTCTATTAGTATATATAATTAATTTAATAAACTTCCCACAATCCTCTTTCCTTCATATCCTACTCCAGGCTCATCACTCAACATACAGTAGGTTTTCATTATAACATATAGTGACCATCCAGTTTGGTAATTCTAGACAAGTTTAGTTGATGGAATGGAACAATGTATGGAAGGAGAGGGCTCAAAGTGGACTTAGCCTGTTACAGAGACAACCATTGATAACAATTGTAAAACACAGAAACCGTGGTCAACAGAGTGGCTAAGAATCCCCAACACATACTGTATGAGCACACAGAAAAGATCCTTTATGGCATGAAACAGAATATCTAACCCACCCCTTTGTACACAGAGTTCACAATCTTTTATCTCTTCTGTTTTATCCTTCTTTTTCTAAAGTATTGCAGTCTAACTGATATGGCTTTAACTATTGAAAAAGGACAGGGTGTTAATGGAACAGATTTGCTCTCTTGACAAATGAAGAAATGGTGAAACATGAATCCATCAATTGTAGCATTCAATGTGTCTTTATGAAAATAGAAATGGTGAATTGATGGAACCAGATAGGAAAGAGCCAGGAGTTTCTCAACGCCAGAATGAGGGGAGGATTAATAAGAATGTGCTTTTAAATGTGGCACCAAGAACAGAACCGAGCAGAACTTTTCTAGGAAAAGAGAAGGTGCCACTTTCTGTTGTACTTTTATGTATATAGATGGAATGATCTTAATATTTTTGTTGTTCTAATGCTTTCCTTTTAATGAAAATGTCACCTTAGAAAAAAAAATTGGTGAACTACAGACTTAACCTGAAAATCCAGGGACACAGCTTTTCAATGAATATTGGGTTTCCATGTAGGCAGCAGTCATGAAGATTGTTTAGGATGTCTTAATATGATTCAAGGCAGAAGAGAAATTTTGTGGGCCAAAATGGTGTCACTACAGGGAGAGAAATAGTGTTTCTTTAAGAAACATTGCTGACAGTGAAATCATTTGTCTCAGAAGTTGACAACATGTCTTGGGCCTTGTTAGATTAGGACACATATGGATCCTCATTGCAGATCATCAGACTGCTGTCTCCAAAGAAAGTCCAAAACCTCATTAAAGAACATTCCTTCTGAATTTAAGGCCATGAGCAATGTTTCACTGATGCCAATACAGAAACTTCAAAGAGGTGTTTGAAAACAGCACATCTCTTCTGATTATGCAAGAATGCCATTGCTGAAGCAAAACTGGGAGATTTTGCCCAGAGTAGTATGGAGCAGAAAGATGATAGACTTGTATCTTCATCTCTTTACTAGTTTCATTTCTTTGTACAATGTGCTTGAATTCTCATTCTGAGAGTCTGAACAGCAAACACATAACAGAATAAAGGACAAACCTGAAAAAAGTCTATGGCTTTACCTCCTGCGGGATCAATGTCATCATTCCTTCTCATTGACCACCAAATGAGCCCCAGGCCACAGATTCTGAAGGATTGTGACAATGGGAATGACTTGGGAATGGAAAGGGGGGGGGGGGGGGGAGGAAGTGATCTGACAAGCAGCAGCAGTCCCCCCCTCCCCCACAGCTATTTGGGAAAATGTCTGATAGCTGACAGATGGGATTAGAAATACAATCCAGCTGCTCTCACCACCTGCTTGTGAGAAGAAGGTTTCAGGGTAGTAAACCTACATGAATCTAAAAAGTGAATCTGTATAGAACATTTGCTTCACTATGGGAACTCTACAGATGTTTGCACATCTCTGACTACTGAGAGTGAAACTGTGCAGATGTGTGTGTTCAGTGAACCAAGAAACAGAGCTTGGAGTGCAACAAGATGATCTGCTCTCTAGCTGTGATCTCGATATTAAATGGTGCTATCTGCATATCTAGGGCTTCTTCTTAGCAGCACATCTGGAGTTGTGGTGGTGGTGTCAATACCTTGTTGTGGGTTTAGGGAAACTAAGTAAAATATTTCCCTTTTTTCATTCAAAGGCTGTGAGGAAGTGTTGGTTCGGGGAGCCTGTCCAAATGCTTCTACCAGTCAGGAGACATTAGCTTTACTGCCGTGTGCTGAGAATCTTTCTACAAACTTGCAAAATAGCTGTGTTCATTTTTAAGTTGAAATCTTCAACATTGTAGAAATACTTAAGAAAGGTACGTATTGTGCTAAGGCAGGATTCCTGAGCACACACTACACAGAATCTGCTGCTTTCATGTAGTGACCTGCCAAATTATGGTGACCTGTAACAAAGCCTTGTCTGTTTTAAGCTTTGCTTAAAACAAGCTGACGTCTTATCAGACTGAACGATCCTGTTGCCATATCTGTAGTAAAATCTCTTTTGCTCAGGTGTAATACAGAAATTAGTGCCCTGAAGGGCAGGAGGCCAGTGTAGCTGCATTGGCAGTCACTTCAGGTGAGGAATACCTTGCTAGTATTTCTTGATGTGAGAAGTCCCTGGATTACCTCAGGCTTAGCTCAGGGCTGTATGATTCCCCTGAGGACCCAGCCTGCCTTGTCTGCTGAGCCCATCCACTCCATGTAATACACCTTCTCCTGGACCTCCTGGTTGTAGCACTTCTAAGCCTATCTGGATGGTGCTGTTCAGACTTTCTCTGCTTTGTACATTAAAGTTTGGCAAGGTTGATGCCAAAGTAATCTGCCTTATTCTTCACCATCTTGCCTTCAAAAACATCAGCAAATTCCTCACCAGCAGAGAAATACAAGAACCCAATACCTGAGATTTTCCAATGAAGCTGAATGACTTACATGCAGCAAAGGAATGAAAATCACTGAGGAAAATCACTTTGGTCTGGTCAAAAAAAAAAAAAAAAAGAGACAGAATCCAAAATACTCAAACACTGAAGCTATTTTAGGCTGAAAGAGAGGTGCAGCTGATTGGTTTAAATAGCTACAGAAAGAGGCCACTAACGCAACTTGGAAAAAAGAGAAATGTGGCAGGAAGGAAGTGGCTGGTGGCAGAGCAGGAGGGGCATTGAAGAGCTGGATTAGCAAAGACCCTACAATCAATGCAATGCTCTTCCTCATTGTTGGGACAGACAGAGCTAGTAGGTTCCAAAAAGTGTAAAAAGACAGGGCTCAGGATTCAAAGGCACTTATCTAGCTAGGAGTGATTCCTGCCCAGATAAGAGCTAAATATTTCCTCGGACTCTCTAGAATGCTGCTGGGTTGATCCGGGTAGCAGCGATATTCAGTGCCACCACCCAGACAGCAAGAAACCTGTCCAAGGTGCTACCTGCATAAGCAGCTGAATATCACCGCCATGAGGACAGCGCCACCTGCGTACCGCTCTATCGGAAGAGTCGGCAGCAGCCACTGTTGGGAAACTGCCGCTAAATACCAAGCAGTCAGGGTTTTAAAAGCAATGCTGACCGCTGTGGACTCAACATCAGGGAAACAGATTTTAAGCATGAATTAGGCGTTACAGTAATAGGAATTCAGAATAGAAACATTGTCAAAACGGTTGGTCCATTTTCAGTTGTGGTTGGTCCAAAGGACAGTAAGCTAGACACTGAAACTTCTTTTTGTCAGTCAGACAGACTTATTGGAATGTGTAAGACATTAAATCCTAGCGCTATCTCCTCATTTATCTCCCTGCTTCTCCTTTTCCATCTGGAGGAGGCTTTCCAAGATGCTGTGTCCCCTGACAATGTTCCTGCTTTATATACTAACAGCATAGTCACCTCAGTTTCCACTACAGACTGTGTGAGATCAGAACTGTACGGAAATTAATCTCCTCAAACTGTCATATATATATATATATATATAAAAAGATGCTGGTTTACTCACCCAATGACTTCAGGAAATTAGATGTGCTAAAGTCATCTTAGAATGAAGATAAAAGGCAGAGAAGCGGTTTATCCATTTATAACCTATGTTGCTTTTAAAAAGCACAGTGAAATTTGTTTATTCTTTTAAACTCTGTATATCTTTGTATGAAAAAAGCTTAAGAAGTGAGCATCTTAGATTGTACTGAGTTCTATGAAACCTCAATGAGCTCACAGCATCTCACAGGAATATGTAAGTGAAAGGTGATCTGAACCTGACAAAAGTCTGCAGCCTTTCTCAGTCTTCATCAGCTAATCTCCTCCTCACCTCCAACTGCCAGAACCTCCAGATGAAAGTCCTATGCAAGCATGGACCCTTTCTTGAGGCTCTGCAGTTCAGTTCTCCTTTATGCTGTGTGTTGGTTGGCGGCACACAAGGACAGAATTTAGGCTTTGTCATCAGAAGGTGCCCACACAAGACTTCTGAATCAGCTGCAAATAAAGCCAAACTATATGAAGTTTTGACCCTGCAGTTGGTACTAGTGATTCTAAGTCAGGGGTGGGCTAATGGTTCCACAGAGCTACATTATCGATGTCTGCTTGTTCCACGGACCTAGGAGCAGTGGTAGTGGAATTGGGGTCTTCCTCAGAGCTCTGATAGTTAGGGAACATGGGATGCCCCTTTTGGGAATCCTGCCAGAGAGCAAGGAGGGTCCTCCTCAGATTTCCTGTTGGTGAATTAGGGGGAGGGGGCTGTGCAAAAAAAGTTTGAAACCTAATGGCCAATATTAATTATGCAGAAAGAGAAAGGAAAGCTACAACTGCCAGAACCCTTATGATTTAGTAAATCAGGGTCCTGCTTTGCAAATGTAGAGGCTGTGGTAGCTATTAATGTGCTCTTCATTGTCAACACAGCACCTTAGTGGTTAATGCTGCTGATGAGCAATGGGGCAAAGAATGGGTGAGAGCTGTGCCTTACAGATAATATGGAGGAGGTAGTTACCAAGGCATTAGCTATTAACACCATCTCAACAGGTGTAGCAAACCTGCAATGCAGTTAATACCGAAGAAATGTCATTTTCACAAGTTAACTGAACGAGAAACTGCTGGAAAGATCCCCAACAGTTAACATAGAGGTTTTACAGTTAGCGCATATAAATCTTGGCATGGTAATAGCAAATTATGCTTTCATAAATAGGACCCCTAAAATATATGGTTAGCTCTCTCAGTACTTTATCCATAACTCACAGTGGTGGGTTGGGGAAAAAAATCTCTTCCTAGGGCTGCAACATCTGGCTTAGTGACCTGGGACTGACTACGCCTTGGTTTCCCTCTCCCCTCCGTTCACAGCTATATTGCAAAACTCCATTTGTGATGCAACCTGATTGGAAATATTCAGTTGTACTACTGCACTCACCACCGTGAGGCAGCACTCACTTGTTGCTGCCACCACCCTGCCACAGTAGCTCCTAGTGTAGCCTGTCTTTGGCTGTTGATGTCACACAACACTGGGCCCTTGCTGAGGATGTTGGCAGAACCAGGAATGGTCTTGGTGGGCTGCTAGGAATGCAAATTTGAAAACGATGAATGGGCCATTTTAGTCTGTGGATCCATAACTTGCCCACCCAAGTTCTAGACCAACAATAATATCACAAATAGAGGAAGTATGACAAGGATTCAAGAAGTATATGTGAGCCTCTGACTAGCAAAGTCCCAATGACCGACATCCAATGTTGTCTGTTGGCCATTCCCTTCAGGATGATTCATCCTAGTAAGGAATGTACTAGAACAGCATTCTCAGCTCCAGTCCTGGAGGGCCACAAACAGGGCTAGTCTTTAGGGTAACTCTACTGGACAAAACATATATATATGCAAAGCACATCTGATCAATATTCTGACAACCAGAGCTGTTTGCAATCTTCCCTGAGAACCTGTGAGTTCGGAGGAGATGGATGGCTGACTCAGAGCTCAGAACAGCTGCAGGACTTTTACTTTCTGCAAAAAATTAAGGCAGTGTAAAACTGGAGTCTGAATCATGGCACAAAATGAAAGCACAATTATAGAAGCACAAAGAATATTGATAATAACAATAAAAAAAAAAAGAATTGAGCAGTTGTTTCATAAGAACAATACCCAGCAGGAGGTTTCAGGGGTCAGTGCTTCAGGAGTCACCTGTGGAAAAAAGCCAGGGCCAGCCCACCCAAATCATCCCTTTCTCCACTGCTGAAGATCCCTTCGCATGGCTTACAGGAAAAAGAGGCACAATGTTCAGATGTGCTAGTCACAGAGTCTACCACAGGAAACCTCTTGTGATAGCGAAGGATCTCGGAGCCAGTCCGTGCATGCTGTCAATCTGCTGGGAAGAGGGGCAGGAGACATAATACTGTCAATTAGCATCTTCTGCCACTTATGAGGAGGAATGAGCCCAATGTTGCCCTGTAGTGCTGTGCCCTCCTGAACCCTAAAGAATGGTACATTCTGGCCTGCAGTTAGAGAGGCTCTTAGTACCTTATTTAGTTTCCTCCTATATCCCTTAGACAATGTTAACTGTTTAAAGATGAAATTTATAATGTAGAGAAATTTGAGCTTTTCTCATGCTGGAGGGAGCTGAGTTCAATAACCCAGGAATGGAGCAGTGTTAGAAGATGCAGCCTGGTGTCTCCCTGGGACAGAAGGTCATCACTTAAGTTTCAGTATTGGTTGGGTCACATTCATGCATCTATAACATCATGGGGTTAATGTGTCACTTCAGGATAAGAGAGGTTGGGTAGCAATTAAATAAGATCAAATGTGTATCAGACTGGTGGAGTGGTCTTCTAATGAGCAGCTGCTAGGCTCAGGCAGTGGAGATCAGTGCCTGCCTCTCTTCTGGACACATCTCATCTGAGGGGCCCTGTGAAATTAGGATGCAGATCCCAGTTCAGTTCTCAGGTAGTATATGCAAAGATTAAATTGCCAATCTAGCAACTACTCCCCTCTTGCTGCTTGGGGGTGGGGTGGGGAGGTGAGAACCCACTGACAGTCTGATTCCATCCATTATGTGTCTTGGGAGTACACTATTCAATCCCTATTAATCTCCCCGCAGTAGCAGTCTACCTCCACATATCCAGTATAACTTGCACAAGCCTGCCAGTACCAGGGCACACCAGTGCAACAGAGACCAACCCTTCTGACTGTTGACTTGCAGATTCTGATGAGAGAAAAAGGAATTACATTTTCCCTGAAACACATGGAACTTCTGGGAGTGACAAGCTAAGAGGGAGTCCTGTGAAAAGAGTGAGTGTACAGAGTAAAGGGATGTTGTACATCTGTACTAAAAGTAACAGCTGGCCATTGAGTGAGCAATGCTTTTGATATCTTTATCACAAACAATGCTAATTCTATTGTGTATGGGACCACCTTCTGGGATCTAGAAGTAGTGACATGGTTCTATCTTAGTGTGACTCCATGAGCTTTCTCCTTGTGTTTTAGAAAACAAAAACCTGTCTTTTGAGGAATTCATAATGGGATGGATTGTGGACTTGGTCATAGCTTTACTAGGTTAGTTTTATGGAAGCTTCATGGGAAATGACCCATGGCTTTTGGATATATGACAAGTGGCAAACTGGCTCCGAGATCCTTAGTGACTTAAATGAAAAAACTATCAGCTAAAGCAGGAATCTGGTGTTTTTTCCTCATTGTCCAGGGATGAGAGAGAGATTTCATTTTGTTTGCCTTCCAATGTAGCTGAAGAAACGGTTTGGGCAGCATGGTGTCATGGCACCCTGGCCTCCACTACTTTTTGAACATGTCCTGCAGGGGTCCTGGCAGGTACTTGAGGACGGTATCCAGAATGCTCTCCTCTTCTTCCTCCTCCTCATCGCCACAGCCAGCTGGGATGGCTTTCTTAGGACGGGTTAAGCTGCCTTCACAGGGCTGCTCCATGGCGGCTTTCTCCTCTGCCTCTCTCTCTTCTTTCTTCTTCAGTCCATACTACATCCATAAAGAACCAGAGATACAAATGTCACATGCGGAAAGATCATGTCACACTGTAGAGGATTCCAGCAGCAGGAGATTTGAGCAGGGTTCTAATCCCAGCTCTGCCAATGACTCTGTGTGACCCTGGGAAAACTCATTTTTTTTCTCCCTGTGTCTCAGCTTACTCAGTGCTCATGATATGTTTTGGCAAGTTCCCTTAAGATGGGGAATCTTATTATCAGATGCTTGTGCCTGGGAGCTGAGAATATAGTAGTGACTCAGCTTGGCCTCAACTGATGTGGGAACTTGGCTGCTTTACATGTTCCCATTACAGAGCTTCTGCTCTCTTCATCTGCTCTTCTTTTTCATCTAAAGGACATGTGATAACATTCTCTTTTTGGAGCTGGGAGAGCCTCCCCACCCCTGGCCACCAGCTCATCAGGGTAGCAGTTTCTCAATACTCCTTCAAAACTCCTGTGATTTAGCACTAGCTTCGAATACCACAGGAAATGTCAGACCACTTTCTGATGATCATCTATCTATGACCCGCTGAGTGAAAAGGTAGCAAAAATGGGGTATGTGACTTATTTATACCAGAAGATAGAGAGAGATATCAACTGCTTAATCCTGCAAAACTTCAGCCTCATTTATGGACAGAATATCAATAAAAAAGAAATTAACCCTAGAAATCACATAGCCCACTTTAGGTACCTACAGTTTTTAGGCTGTAGGACAAGAAAAACATCAAAGTTGTGAACAAATTGCATAGTTCCATTCTACTGACCCTGTAGTGCACAAAACTTTCAAAAATGAAAGTTGCTCCTCCAAACTCCTATAGCCTTTCTCTGGTATTTGTAACTCAATGTTTGGTACCTTCTCACTCAGCAAGTCATATATTTAATGTAATCTAGTGGTTAGTAAAGAGCTAAACAGCAGAGGTGGATGCTGCTGCTGGGGCTGATACAAGGGTATTAGGTATTCTCAGCAATTCCTCAGTCTTATTCCCTCTCCCCCAATGGTTGCACAAGTCACAGTAATGGCTCCGGTACACCATCCCCCTCTCCACCCTTGAGTTCCAGCATTGTCTCCTCTCTTCCCCACAAGTCCTAACAGCCCACTGTCTATCTCCCTTTTCCCCTCCTTTCTCCCTCAGCTCAAGCCAGTCAAGGAAGCTTTCTCTCTACCTCCTCAGGTTCAGCAGACCCTCTCTATCCATTCATACCGGGCAACCCTTCTTTCTAAACCCTCCCCCAGCCCCAGCAACATTCCCTTTCTCTCCCCTCTTTCTCCATTCTGAAGCACCAACAACACCCAGATTTCCCTCTCTCTCCCTTCCACTGCCCAGTACCAGCATCCTTCTCTAGTCTCTCTTCCCCTGCCCCAGTATTACTGGTACTTATTCATCTGGAACCCCACTCCCACTTCCTCTGGCACAATGATAGCAAGCTGCATTCCAGCTCTTGCTTCTCACCTGAGACTGGCAGTGGATCAAGCCACAGTGCTCCCTGTGCCATACAGCTCAGGTGGTCTCCAGAATTAGGTACCATGCACACAAGGTGTCACCTGCATCTGCATGCACTCAGGGCTAGATGCACTAAACCTTAACGACCCTCTAACAACCCTTTAACGAAGGAAATTCCTAACCGTTGCATGCATTAAAGGCCTTTTTCCAACGAAGCAAGCAGCTAACGAAAACGGAGTAACTACCATTGTAATGTGGGCGATTCGGGATGCACTAACAATACCGATGATTACACCGAATCATCTCCCCGCTGCCCCCTGTACCAGAAAAATCAAAGCTGGTATGTTTAAACATGAAAAGTGAGAAAAAAAAAATAAAAACACCACAAACACGTGGCTCCCCGCTGCATCACTGAAAAAATAAACATACCTTAAAAAAGGATCAGGAGGGGGCAAAGGTGCTCGTCAGAAGCGTCCTGTATGGACGGCCTTGCCCCCCCCCCCCCCCAGATCACCGCTGTTCCCTGCTTCCGCCCTTCACTAAATTAAAAACTGAAAATAAAAAGCTAAACTTTACACCGAATCATTTACCGCAACATATTTAACGTGTGGTCAGAGCAGTCATAAAGGCCTGAGCTGTCATCTCCCCGCTGCCCCCTGTACCAGAAAAATCAAAGCTGGTATGTTTAAACATGAAAAGTGAGAAAAAAAAATAAAAACACCACAAACACTGGCTCCCCGCTTTCCCCTGCATTACTAAAAAAAATAAACATACCTTAAAAAAGGATCGGGAGGGGGCAAAGGCGCTCGTCAGACAGCCTTGCCCCCCCCCCCCAGATCGCCGCTGTTCCCCGCTTCCGCCCTTCACTAAATTAAAAACTGAAAATAAAAAGCTGAACTTTAGCAGCGCCGGGCCCCCCTCCCTTCCTGTGTTGATCTTCTTCTTTTCCCAACACTGCTCCGCCTCCTGCCATCCTCCGCCCCTTGCTCCGCCCCCCCCCAAGTTCATCGCCGCCGTTCCCCCCCTCCAAAGGACCCCCCTCCGCCTTACCGGCCGTGCAGCGCCTCTCACCTTTGTGTGAAGGCGCTGCACGAGATGAAACAACGGATCGTCGCTCCCTTCTGCCTCCACCGACGTCTCTCTCCTTCTTCCTGTGCACGCCCTCCTCTGACGTAGGAAACTTACGTCAGAGGAGGGCGTGCACAGGAAGAAGGAGAGAGACGTCGGTGGAGGCAGAAGGGAGCAACGATCCGTTGTTTCATCTCGTGCAGCGGAGGGGGGTCCTTTGGAGGGGGGGAACGGCGGCGACGAACTCGGGGGGGCGGAGCAAGGGGCGGAGGATGGCGGGAGGCAGAGCAGTGTTGGGAAAAGAAGAAGATCAACACAGGAAGGGAGGGGGGCCCGGCGCTGCTAAAGTTCAGCTTTTTATTTTCAGTTTTTAATTTAGTGAAGGGCGGAAGCGGGGAACAGCGGCGATCTGGGGGGGGGCAAGGCTGTCTGACGAGCGCCTTTGCCCCCTCCCGATCCTTTTTTAAGGTATGTTTATTTTTTTTAGTAATGCAGGGGAAAGCGGGGAGCCAGTGTTTGTGGTGTTTTTATTTTTTTTTCTCACTTTTCATGTTTAAACATACCAGCTTTGATTTTTCTGGTACAGGGGGCAGCGGGGAGATGACAGCTCAGGCCTTTATGACTGCTCTGACCACACGTTAAATATGTTGCGGTAAATGATTCGGTGTAAAGTTTAGCTTTTTATTTTCAGTTTTTAATTTAGTGAAGGGCGGAAGCAGGGAACAGCGGTGATCTGGGGGGGGGGGGGGCAAGGCCGTCCATACAGGACGCTTCTGACGAGCACCTTTGCCCCCTCCTGATCCTTTTTTAAGGTATGTTTATTTTTTCAGTGATGCAGCGGGGAGCCACGTGTTTGTGGGGGTTTGTTGTTGTTGTTTTGACGGTTCGTGGCATGCGCAGAGCAGCCAGCATAACGCTTGGCTGCTCTGCGCATGATTTAAGGGCCGATTACCGACTAGAATTACGAATCATTGATACATTGTACTTTTTAAATCCGCACCGAACTTGTGTGACTTGTTTTTTTTTGTGCATTGTTCGTTTTTTAAAATTCGGTTCGGACTTTAACGTTTGTAATTTTATTTACGTATGGTTGATGCATCTGGGCCTCAGTCTGGAGCTTTAGTTCCAGCCACAGGACAGTGTCACACAGAAGGGATGTGGGAGATGGCTTACAGACATCCTGCACTGTTTGGACTACACTGTAGGGTGAGGAAGAGCCTGCTATAGTTAGTCATGAAATTCACCTAGTGCTTCCTTTGGCACTGAAGGCCACCCGCAGCTGCTGAAGAAATAATGTTGGTTAGTGCTTATTACCCAACAGGAGGTGGGAGAGTCTAATTCAAAGGTTGAGTTAAAGATGTGGCTTGAATGGCGAGGCCCCTGAAACTGTCTTTAATATATAGAAAAGATTAGAAATGGGGGGGGGGGGGGGGGGGTGTATCCCAGGAGGAAAACAACATGAAGCAACTCAGGACACACTGGTTTGAAAGGAGGAAAGTCACACCTGCTTTAGCACCAGTGAGGGACCTGGCTTGTATTACTGTCTTTCCTATAGAATATGAGAGGGTGCAGGGATTTAACTCAATCCTCAAAGAGGCCAAGGTAAGGCCACAAAGAAAGAAGAGTGACTGAACTGGAGGGGAGGCCGGCAGTAGTTAATCTAAGTTAAAGAGGTTGATGCACCAAACTGTGAAAAGATTTGCCTGGTAAACCATGCAAAAACACCCAAACTGCACAAAAATGCTGAATCCATGCACAACTCCACTTGTCAAAATATTGCCAGGAAGTTAAGTTTTATGCCCAGGCTGCTAAGATTCTGAATTAACAAGCAGTTGTGATGCATTATCATGCCAAGAAACATATTCTTTCTGAATAAAGAAATCCCAGGCTGCCAAGACCTCTTTTGGCTGGACTCATATTGGAAAATGTGAAATGGAACTGTTCTGTAAAAAAAGCAAAGTTTAACAGAAATGGGTCACTAGCCCACAGGTTAGCACATCAGATTCTGCATTAGGTACAATACAGTTTTAATGATAATCTACCTCATGTTTTGCTGTGAAACAATCCCATCAGTGTGAAATTCCCCATCCAGTCTCAGTGTGTTTTAATTTTGTGGGCTTGATATTTTTGTTGAAGCAAAGGAGAGGAAATCTATTCCCATCAACCCCTCTCTTCATGTGAAGCCACAATGGCATCAGCTGTTAAAAGAGCTAAGAGGACCCTTCATGTCACCAAAACCCCAGACAAAAAGCCAATTCCCATGGAAAGTTATTTTACCTTTATTAAAAAAAAACCCTCAAAAAACAAACCAAGGAATGAGATTTCATAGTTTGAAAGTGACTTTGAAACCTTCTCATCTGGGGAGGATTCAGCATGTTTCTGAGCTGACAGGATATGAGAGAATTGCTGCATGTGGTGAAGATAAATGCCTTGGAGAATTATTTAATAAATGGACCTGGCCCTGCAGATCTGAGGAGATATCTATTCTTCTTGGCAATATTAAAGATCTCAGATAGTTTCCTTGAGCCTCGGCAATGCTTTGATATAATAACACTTCTGTCACCTACCCCAAAGCTACAGGCCACATGTGGTTTACATACAGCAGAGTTTTCAGACCTGAAGTGAGCTCAGCTCGTGATATACACAGATATGAAGATCCTGTGGATCTGGAGAGGTGGACCCAGCACCTTCATTTCACCAAATTACAGATTCTGGTTTACTCTATGGAACCTGCAAGATGTAGAACATTTTCCTTGGGAAGGGCTATCTGAAAATGGCTACCCTTGACTGGCTAAAAGTAGAAGCAGAATCCCACAGAGTTAAAGGAAGGCACAGCAGGCTGTTTTTTTTTGGGGGGGGGGGAGGGAGAAGAGGAATTATATAAGAGAATATGTAAATTTTACCAGCATGCGCAGCCTTTCCCTTTTAAAATTGTACAAATTTCCTGGATGTAAAGTACCTTATATCTGGGAGGGTTGTTTTGAAAACTGATTATTTATTAACATTTCACTCTTATGCTGCCAGTGTAAAAGATGCTAAACAGGAGAAGTTGAGACATTTGTCTCAAAAGGCTGGTCACACATCTAGCCCAGTATCCTGTTTTCCAAACAGTGGCCAAGCCAGGTCACAAGTACTTGGCAGAAACCCAAATCGTGGCAACACTTCATACTTGGCCACTGTTGGAAAAGGGTACTGGTCTAGATGGACCATTGGGCTGACCCAGTATGGCTATTCTTATGTTCTTATGCACAAACTGAGGAATTCCTGTGAGACTCTTTGTATAGGGACTTGGCTAAACAACTGGACAACTAATAAATCGGAGAATAGAAGAAACTAACCCCTGACCCCAGTCTGGCAGTCAATGAGAGAGAGAGAGAGAGAAGAAAAGGGACAAAGACAATGTTAAAAAGCTTAGGAGAGAACTCACATCTAGAGTTTCAAGGCCCACAATCAGCTGTCCTCCACTTGTCTTATGCTAATCAGACCCTTCCCGGTTTCTAAAGACAAACTGAGGCCCAGATGCACTAAACTTTAACGACCCTTTAATGAAGAATTTTCGAATCGTGGCATGCATTAAAGGCCATTTTCCGACCATGGTAGCAGAAAATGAAAACGGAATGCAGATGAGCAAATTGTGTAGAAACCCCATTGAAACGAGATGCATCAAAGTTTTCCGACTACCCTTATGCAGGAAAACTGCCGGAAAGCTAGGGACAGGTCTGTACCTGTCGTTAGGGCTGTCCGACTAAAAACTGTAATGTAAAAAACAAAATAAAAAGCGAGGGGGCGAAAACGCGCGTCAGGGGCGTCTTTTATTGACGCCCGAGGTCACTGCTGCTCTCCGCTCCCCCTGCATCAATATAAAAGTGAAAAAAAAAGATTCGGGAGGGGGCAAAGGCGTTCGTCAGGAGTGTCCTTTATGGACGGCCTTGCCCCCCCCCCCCCGCCCGTGGTCGCCGCTGCTGCTCCCCGCTTCCTCCACCAGCATTAAATAAAAAAAACAAAAATCAAAGCTTTAAGAGCCCCGGCCCCCCTCCCTTCCTGTCTCTCAACTCTTTCTTTCTCCACACAACCCCACCTCCTGCCATCCTCTGGCGTCAGACGGGGGGAGGGCGGGCCCAGGTCAGGGAAGACGAAGGAGAGAGACGTCCTGAAGACTGCAGCGATGGTCTTCTTGCCCGTGCAGCGCCTTCATAGAGGTGAGAGGTGCTGCACGGGCCCGGTAATGTGGGGGGGGGGGGGGGGGGCGGAGGATGGCGGGGTTGTGTGGAGAAAGAAAGAGTTGAGACAGGAAGGGAGGGGGGCCGGGGCTCTTAAAGCTTTGATTTTTGTTTTTTTTATTTAATGCTGGCAGAGGAAGCGGGGAGCAGCAGCGACCACGGGCGGGGGAGGGGGTGGGGAGGTGGGCAAGGCCGTCCATACAGGATGCTCCTGACGAGCGCCTTTGCCCCCTCCCGATCCACGTGTTTGTGTTTTGTTTTGTTTTCTTTTTGGTTTTTTGACATTTGTGTCATGCGCAGAGCAGCCAGCATAACGCTTGGCTGCTCTGCGCAAGCTTTAGGAGCCGATTACCGACGGAGATTACACCAGTTTGATGAATTGTTCTTTACAATACCGTACTGAACATTTGCGACTTGTTTTTTTGGTGCATTGTTCGTTTTTTAAAATTCGGTAACGGCTTTTACGTTTTTGCTTTTTTTACGTTTGGTTGATGCATCTGGGCCTGAATGTCACCACTTCTCTGAGTTTTCTCGGTATCTGGGGCTGAGCCCTTAGTTGTCCTTGGTGGTGGAAGTATTTCTGTAAGTAGGTCTGTGAGGATTTCACTGTCATTTCTGGCCCCTGTATATTTTTTGGGACACATTGCAGTCCCCTTCTCCTGTATATATGGAGCAAATTTATTTATTTTACAATGTGTGCCTTCTGCTTTTCTTTCTTCTTGCAAATTGCATGCTGCCTAAAATCGTTGCATTTTAATCGCAAAACAAGATCAGAAGCTAACCTGGCCCTTAGACTGCTTGTAGCTGGGTATCTTTGAGTTCTTGCCAGCCTTCTGGAGGGAAACTGATTCATTTACAGCCTTCCTTGGAGCTGCTGTCACAGCTTTGCTGTCAGAATAGGAGGCGTGCTCTAGCATCACTGAGATGACCTTCCTGCAACCTTGAAATGATGCAATGTGACTGTGGTTTGATCTTCCATTAGACAGAAATCGTTGAGACCTGCCAAGGAGCTCTCAGGCTGTTAAATATCTGTCAGTCTGCAATTGTCACCACTTTGAGATGTTAAGATTCATAAGACATGCTCCTATCTGTCTCCTTCCTGGCACTTCTGTGGGCTCCTACCCCCTCACACAGCCCTCGGGCAAAGTTAGCTTCATGCTTAGTAATTATGCTCCTGAGATCCCAGGTATTCAAGTGAAACCACGGCAAAAGGCATCTCAAAATATGGTTCTATTACATTCTGACCCAGATTTTCTGTGGTATGTTGATATTCTGGTTTGAGGGCTCTTACCTGCTTCCTCTTCCTTGTGCATTCTCACAGATGTTCCAGGTGATACTTGTATTTTGGGTTTTCTGTTCCTGCTGGGCTGTGAGAGGAGACCTGAAATGCACCATTCCCTCCCCAAGCCCCCTCCCCCCCCGGAAGTACTGGCATAACAGAGAATGGCAGCGTTTATTGTAATAGGGGACCTAGTTAATAAGGCCTTTTCACCATTCTGGGGTGGATTCAAGAAATGGCGCCAAAAGTCAGGCACTTAAAAAGATGGGTACTAAGCACCAATTCTGTAACAGCAATTGTGTGTGAAATTGTTTTGTAGACTAGGGAGTAAGTTGGCATGGGTAAGGGTGTGAGTTGCCATGCATAAGAGTGTGAGTTGGCATGTGTAAAGGAGTGAATTTGCATGTGAAATATGTAAGCTGGCTTATGTAAGGGTGTATGTTGGCACGTGCAAGGATGTGAGTTGGCATGTGTAAAGGTGGTGGACAGTCAGCAAGGTTGTGTAGATGGAGCATCTTCTTCCCTAGCCTTAAACATTCTGAGTTGCTGTGACTGTGCCAGGGAGAGTGGCAGGGAATTTGTCAAGTGCCCAAGGAATTCTAAAATGTTGGCAGAGACCTGGCAATTGCAGGCACATATTATGCATAGACTACAGCCCTTGCAGTTTATCTTCTCATCATCTCATGGGGATCTCATGACTGAGGCTTCAGAACAGGTCTTCATCCATTAATAGCCCACTTCTCAAGACATTCTATTATTATGAGGCCTTGGAAGGCAGAAGGGAAATAGTGAGTAAAATATTTGCACGGGCACAATTTACCTCATGAACCACAAATCAGTGGAACCCATGATGCATTGGTGCTAAACAAGGGTGTTCTCTCTCTCTAGTGTAATTTGGAGGTTTTCCTAATAGAAGAACTCAATATCTATGATGGAACCAAATGTCACAACATTGGCTAAAATCAGCTCACATTCTGGAGTTTTATAGAGTTGTGTGTGGTCCTATTATGTATTTCAGGAGGGATCCATCCTATATTTCCATTTAGCTCTCATAAAACATCACAAACTGGTTGGCTTTTCTCACTGGGAAGTCTTCACACCAGTCTTATTTACTCTTTTCCTCTAAGTCTCATCAGTTAAACAACCTAAGTGGCTTCACTACCTCCTTCTATCTAGTTCTAAAGAATCAAGGACCCATTCTAATAACATCTCCCAACATTCCTTCCTTTATCCTGCTCTAATTAGGGAACAACCATTCATGGCCTGTAATAGTTTCTTTGATGTGTCCAGAATTATCTCACCATGCACATATCCAATGATGTGGTTTCTTTGCTCACCAAAATTCCAGAATATAGCTCTCCCTTGCAGACTGCAAATCTATCCTATTTCTTGTATGGGAAAGGACAGCTGGGAGGACCAGAGGAAGTACATGATTAACAAAAATAAAGCCACAGCTCAGATTCTCTGGAGGAAGAAGTAGGGTTCAGCAAGTAGTTATGGTAGAGAATCTTCCAGAAGGGTTTACTTCAGTGAGGTACATTTGCAGAACATGCTTGTTGATGCTTTGATATTTATTTCCATGTACACCCTGTTCATACATCTAAACCTATATGAAGCTCCCTGCTCAGCTGTAACCCTGGATTTTGGGGACCCTGGCAAGCCCTCCTGTTGCATTACACACCATAGAAATCATTGAACAGAATGGGAACCTCATCTGCATATCATGGCTCCCATTGTATTCAAATGATTCCTGCAGTGTCAAAATTGCCCCCAGCCACGATGTCTAAGAGATTTTGAACATTTTGCCACTGCTCTTGAATTCCGCTGTCCCACTTCTGATATAATATGGAGTCCCTAGACTCCATCTGAGGCTTCCAATTTCTCCAAAAAGATTGGAATTAAGTTCTTGGTTTTCACCTTTTCCAAATAAAACTCAGTTTTGCGACATGAAATTACCATGGAAAATCCATCGGAAAAAAATGGACTTCAAATTTAAATGAAAGTCCCTGCTTCTTCACACGTTCTGATAAAAGACTAAGAGTCGCCTTCGGTGTACCCACTCTCCTTTTCTATGGTGCTATTTTAGACTATTTCAGCTCCAGCTTCTCATTTATTTCCCCTTTCTCTCTATTTATCTGCTGCTCTCTCACATTTTGTTTTTCCCTCTGGCACTTCTGTTGAAAAGCTATTCCACGCATCCCAAATATTTTCTAATATTATTTCTAACTTTACCATGTTTTGGCTTTGTACAATGACCTTTTCTTGTTCCACAATGTCACTTTCATTCTTAAAATATGTTTTGGAGTCTTAATCATTTATCTTTTCTTCTCCCTCAGGCTATGCCAGTGTTTTCAGCCTCACTTCCTAGGGCTCAGGCAGCACTATTTTGGTAAGTCTTCTTTGTAAGCTGGACTGCCCCCACAGTTTGCCTATGTTCTGTGGAGATGTGCCTCAAAAACTGGACACAATACTTCAGATGAGGTCTCACATCCATTTTTCTACTGATTTTGCCTATCTTCGTGGCACCTGGTAGCCCTCTGGTTCTCTCCACTCTCCAGTCGTGATATTTTCCCACCATGAGATCACACTGAGAATCTCTTTTCTGTCTGATGCAAATAAATATCTCAGCTCCAGGGATGTCAACTGAACTTGATTTATTTTATTTCTTTAAAAACAATAAATGAAATGAAAAACCAACCAACCAACCAATGAAAAAAAAAAATAAACATGAAAAACTGACCGATTTGCTTGGGTTCCGCCCCACCCCCTCATCCCTGTCAACATTGCTTAAGTTTAATTATCCCTATGACCTCAGTGCCAGCCCCCACTTTTGAATCTCCTCCCCCACCTACCTTACCTCAACTGTGGGTTTAAAGGGGACAGGAGTGATTTCAAACTGATCCTTCCTAACTGATACTGTTAGTAAAAATGATGCTGATTAAGCTAATCCTGACATTACTTGTGTGAGTGATTCGGCTGTACAGCTTGGTAGCGCTGACCTCAGGTTGTCCAGTTTCATTCTGAAAAATATTAACAGCACGGCAGGAGCGACTGGGGTTTACTCCTGCTCCATGGGCTTCTGGTGACACAAGGATGGGATAAGGCACATTTGGTGGAATGAGGGGATATGGGTGTAATATGTTTTGGCAAGGAGAGGAAGAGAATGAGCCTGGCTAGGGCTGGTGGCAGCTTTTGTTCTTAAATGAAACAAAAATGATTGACATTTCAGAGTTTTTGTTTCATTTTAAAAAACAAAGGAAATTAAATGAGAGATTGTAATGCAAGGTCTTGCTTTGCCTCCATATCATGTGAATCTTTCTTAGGTTTCTGCACTCCCGGGGTAACTTCTATAACACTGCACCCCACCCTCACCCCTCTAAGACTCCTGCAGCAGGGAGGGAGGATGGGCGGAACAGGTCTGCCTTCTGGCCTTGATCAACCTTTTCTGTATTACTCTCTGCAGCTGCTCTGCTGTTCTGGTTTACTCTTTATATATTCTGGTTCAAAGTACTCACTGTGGTTTTTTCTCAAGACCCCTATGAGCGCACCTATGTTTGTATCTCATTAGCGCTGAGCATTAGGGAGTTGTTCTGGCATGCTGTTCCTGCGCTATTTCTCTGGCGCTGTTCAGTACAGCGTTGGAATTTTGAGCATCTGCCTATGAGTTTGTAAACTGCTGAAGGTGTAAATAGAGCCACACTTAGATGCTTTTATTTTTGATCCCTGATATCTGTTGTGATTATATCTACTCCTTTAATGTCTGCACAGTTTCCTCGGGAACATTCAAAAGAGCACCGAAGCAGTCACAACTTGTATAGTGACTGCTCTGCTAACAAGCTCCTTCATGGTGCTCTGCATCTTTCAATATCATTTATATTTCTTTGCAAAAGAAAAGAAAAACATGTCCTGCTCAGTGGATTGAAAGTACCAAATAAAATAATAGCATCAGAATGTCCCTCACTCTCCTCTAAGCCCATCTCCCCATTACTATTTGTATAAAACATATGCACACATGCGTAAAAGTCTCCGCAAGCTATAAACAGCCCCTGCACATTATCCCTTTCCTTCAGTTGTGGGAACAGGAAAAGGCAGAGCAGTGAAGCCTCAGCCTGATGCACACTGCGCCAGTCATGCCCTGTATTTACAGAAAGCTTAATGCAGATAAAATGAGGATTTTCAGTACATTCTCCGATAGCCAGTGCCACTTGTTGACAATTCTGGCACATGTTCCATTGGCCATATGGCTTCCCCAGGCTAAAGGTTTTGTGCCACTTGGAAGTTCACAGGAACATTCCTGGCATAGTCCAGGACAGCAGCACTGAGCAAGGTCACATTGGATTGAACACAAGAGAGACCAGGAGGAACCCCTAAAGGCACTGAAGGTTAGGGAAGGGGAGACAGATATAATTAGAAACCTCATATGTACGGGCATCAGCTTAAAATCCTTCTTTTAGTTGAAGTATAAGGAGGTATATTCTATACCTTGGTGCATCGATTTAGGTACTAATTTTCTAATGATACCTAGGTGTGCCTGTCATTGCACAATACTAGCGCAAACCTGCATTGGTGCACTATAACTTAGGCATGATCCTTTATGCCATGTCAATAGCAGGTGTAAATGGTCGTGTCCTTAATGGATAGTATTCTATAAGTTACACATCACTTGGTGCCACGCCCAAGGTCCACCCATGCTTATGCCCATCATGAAGTTATGCACTGTAGCAATTAAGTGCTACTTTACAGAATACATCCTAGTGCATTCATATGTGGAACCACCAATTAAAGGTGATGCGTAGCTCTAGGCATGACTTTATGGAATTGCCCCATAAACCCAATGGTCAGCAGCTAATAGTAACTATCTGAGGTCCTGATAATACAACTGATTCTTCAGGACCAGCCTCCGCTAACTCATGGACCATGTGCTTATATTTCAAATATGGATGATTTCTGTGAACAGCATTGTTTTTAATAAAGATTTTCAGTTGTCTTTAAATTGGTTATCTGCACTGTTTGGCTTTCTTTGAGTTTAATTTATACCGTACTCTACATCCCTTTAACACTGCCCCTCCAGTGCTTATATGGTAAAGTGAGCTGATGGCATTTGAAAGCACTGACCATTTGTTCAGCACCTTTCCTCACCCCCTCAAACATACATGGCTATTCCACAGCTCCAATACTGGAATATGATTGCTATCAGCTAAGCTGCTGTAGGGCCTCCCGGATTGTGTGCAAAGGAAGGATGGTGAGAGGGGACTTTGTGTGAGTTTCCTTGCAAGTTTCTTTACTTCTGTGTGATGCCCCACTGCTGTGTGTCCCCCATGGCCACATGTAAGATGAGGAAAAGGGGAGAAGGGTACCTTGTCCCGGATTTGCTGTCGCACTTTTTCTCTCTCAGCCTCCAT
Organism: Microcaecilia unicolor; assembly: GCF_901765095.1. Classification (NCBI taxonomy): domain Eukaryota; kingdom Metazoa; phylum Chordata; class Amphibia; order Gymnophiona; family Siphonopidae; genus Microcaecilia; species Microcaecilia unicolor. The sequence goes on along the minus strand of NC_044038.1, from coordinate 183,385,841 downwards.
CCGAGCGTGCTTGGCCTTTCTCTCTTCTTCCTGTTGCCTGAGAGCTTCCTGTCGTTCTTCTTCCTTTTTCTGGGCATCGGGGTCCTTCTCTTCCTCTCCACCCAGCATTTTGCCCATGTCTTTAGTGGCACCTGTTAGAATATAAATATGTCATAATATAGATGTGTTGTAAAGAGAGATGGGGGAACAGCTGTAACTGAGAAGAGCTCTTGTCCAATATGCACAGCCAAAAAATAATTTTCATTTTCAGACACACATATTGGACGTGTGCAAAGTGGCATTTGGCGCGCATAGGTCATTACCACCCAGTTACCACATGAGACTTTACTGCTAGGTCAATGGCTGGTGGTAAGGTTGCAGGCCCAAAACGGACAGACAGCAAGTTTGATTTTGCCACCCGTCCATTTTCGGCAAAACTTTTTAAAAAGACATTTTTGACAGGTGCGCTGAAAAATGATTCTGCGCGCGCCCAGGTCTACATCTGTAATATGGCAAAATGTTAAAATAGCAATTTTCAGGCATATACTTCTAGAAAAACGCCACTGGGGTACATTAGCATGACTGTGTGTAGGGGTTCAGCAAGGCAGGGCTGGCGTATAATGGGCTTATTTGAATGTTCTCAGCAGAGTGTATAGCAATCTTTGTGGTTTGCTAAACCTGCTCTCTAATTGCTTGGAGCAGAATGCCATCTTCTAGAAATCTGCAGCTGTCCTTTGTGATGGATTTAGAGATCACTGAATCCTGTTCCCTCCTTTTGCTTTGGTGGAGTGTCCGAATGTGAGAGAGTGCACTGGAGGAGTGTGCTGCACACAGAAATGCTTCCGTTATCATTTGGCAGAGGGACTCACTGAGCTCCTCCACCTCCTACTTATCATTTCTATAGCACAACTAGACGTACACAGCACTGTACACTAAACACGTATGAGACAGCCCCTACTCGACAGAGCTTACAATCTATTCAGGACAGACAAACAGGACGAATAAGGGATTAGGGAATTACTTATGGTAGGAATGATAACAGACATGGGTACTGAACAAGTGAATAGGAGTTAGGAGTTAAAAGCAGCTTCAAGAAGGTGGACTTTAAGACGGCCAGAGTTGGAGCTTGATGTACTGACTCAGGAAGTCTATTTCAGGCATATCGTGCAGCAAGATGTGGAGGGGCATAATTGAAAGGGGTGCCCAAATTTTCCTGAGGACGTCCTCACAGAACGTCCCGGCAAAGGGGCGGGGAAACCTGTATTAACGAAACAAGATGGGTGTCCATCTTTCGTTTCAATAATACGGTCGGGGACGTCAAAATCGCAAAATTTAGGTTGACCTTAGAGATGGTTGTCCTTAGAGATGGTCGTCCCCGATTTTCACCGTTAATGGAAACCGAGGACACCCATCTCAGAAATGACCAAATCCAAGCCAGCATTTGTAGTGCACTGGTCCCCCTGACATGCCAGGACACCAACCGGGCACCCTAGGGGGTACTGCAGTGGCCTTCAGAAATTGCTCCCAGGTGCATAGCTCCCTTACCTTGTGTGCTGAGCCTCCCAACCCTCCCAAAACCCACCCCCCACAACTGTACACCACTACCATAGCCCTAAGGGGTGAAGGGGGGCACCTAAATGTGGGTACAGTGGGTTTCTGGTGGGTTTTGAAGGGCTCACATTTACCATCACAAGTGTAACAGGTGTGTGGGGGGGGGGGGGGGGGCTGGGTCTGCCTGCCTGAAGTGCACTGCACCCACTAAAACTGCTCCAGGGACCTGCATACTGCTGTCATGGAGCTTGGTATGACATTTGAGGCTGGCAAAAAATATTTTAAAAGTTTTTTTAGGGTGGGAGGGGGTTGATGACCACTGGGGGAGTAAGGGGAGGTCATCCCCGATTCCCTCCGGTGGTCATCTGGTCAGTTCGGGCACCTTTTTGAGGCTTGGTCATAACAAAAAATGGACCAAGTAAAGTCGCTCATCAGGGACGCCCTTCTTTTTTCTATTATCGGTTGAGGATGCCCATGTGTTAGGCACACCCCAGTCCCACCTTCGCTACACTTCCGACATGCCCCCATGAACTTTGGTCATCCCCATGACGGAGAGCAGTTGAGGATGCCCAAAATCGGCTTTTGATTATGCCGATTTGGACGACCCTGGGAAAAGGACGCCCATCTCCCGATCTGTGTCGAAAGATGGGCACCCTTCTCTTTTGAAAATAAGCCTGAAAGGGAACTGAATCTGGAGTTGGCAGTGGAGGATAAGGATACAGATAAATTTACCTGATGAATGGAGTTCCTGAGGAGACGGGTAGAGAGAGATAAGAGTGGAGAGGTACTGAGGAGCTGCAGAGTGAATGCACGTGTAAGTCAATAAGAGGAGTTGAACTGTTTGTGGAAATGGATAGGGAGCCAATGAAGTGACTTGAGGAGAGGGCTAATATGAGCATAGTGACACTGGTGAAATATAAGTTGTGCAGCAGAATTTTGAACAGATTGAAGGGGAGAGAGATGGCTTAGTGGGAGACTTGTGAGAAGCACGTTGCAGTAGTCTAAGCGTTGAGGTGATATGTGTGGATAAGGGTTTCGGTAATGTGCTCAGAAAGGAAGGGATGAATTTTGGTGATATTATAGAGAAAGAAATGTCAGGTTTTAGCAGTCTCTTGGATATGTGCAGAGAAAGAGAGAGAGGAGTCAAAGATGACTCCAAGGTTACAAGCTCCTCACCCTGAAGCCTTGTCTGTTTGATTTAAAGGGCCCATACAGGATGGTCAATCTGCCCCAATTCTAAATGCCACAAAACATGCCACAGATCATGAGGATAACAAAAAAAAAAAAAAAAAGGCCAGGGTAGTCCAAAGATAAGTGCAAAACCTCTTCCAGTTAAGATATCTGCTTTACTGAAAGTCCACAGTAAAGTCATAAAACCATAGCTATACACCCATAAAGTGCATATATCCGTGAACTGTAAGATAAAAGTCTCAATTCATGACTTTGTGGTGGACATTCAATAAAGCAGATATCTTCACTAGAAGCATTTCTGAGCTTATTTTTGGACTACCCTGGTCTTTTTTTTAGGAATACCACATACAAATAAATGCAGCACTGGTGCAGTAATGAAATGTCCTCCAATAACTCTATAATCCTCATCTCCTTGTTCATGGAGGTCAGAGCTGTAACAAAAAAGCTGGGATGGATAGGGAGGATAGTAGTGTATAACAGAGATGAAGGAAGAAAAAATGGAAGAGCTTGACGGACATAAAATTAGAGAGGTGTGTTTGCTATTTCTCTACAGGAAGGGCAATAACAAAAGCATTTTCCTCAAGTTTAACACTGCTTTACCCCTGGAGTGGGCTTTCATTATTGCCTGCACTTAGTTACCTCTCCCCTCTCCAATCGGTTCAAAACTCTGCTGCCCGTCTCGTCTTCCGCCAGGGTCGCTTTACTCATACTATCCCTCTCCTCAAGTCGCTTCACTGGCTCCCTATCCGTTTTCGCATCCTGTTCAAACTTCTTCTACTAACCTATAAATGTACTCACTCTGCTGCTCCCCAGTATTTCTCCATGTTCGTCCTTCCCTACACCCCTTCCCGTGCACTCCGCTCCATGGATAAATCCTTCTTATCTGTTCCCTTCTCCACTACTGCCAACTCCAGACTTCGCGCCTTCTGTCTCGCTGCACCCTACGCCTGGAATAAACTTCCTGAGCCCCTACGTCTTGCCCCATCCTTGGCCACCTTTAAATCTAGACTGAAAGCCCACCTCTTTAACATTGCTTTTGACTCGTAACCACGTGCCTCCACCTACCCTCCTCTCCTCCTTCCTGTACACATTAATTGATTTGATTACTTTATTTTTTGTCTATTAGAGTGTAAGCTCTTTGAGCAGAGACTGTCTTTCTTCTATGTTTGTGCAGTGCTGCGCACGCCTTGTAGCGCTATAGAAATGCTAAATAGTAGTAGTAGTAGCCTGTATACAGGTCAAACTTGTACAGTTGGGAGGAGCTCAGTGATCTGCTCCTTGGTGTCAGATATACAACTTTGGTTATCAGGGGAGAGAGTGTCAGCTGACAGAGATAAGGAGGGGCAGTACTGTGTGTATTTTAGATAAAGAGTAAGAATGGGGGAATGATGTTTTGGCTGGGAGCTTATTTTTCACGTGTGTTATTGGTTGTTTTTTTTTTTTTTTTTAATTTGTAACCCACTTCAGATTAATTGGTGAAGGTCAAACTCAAATTCTGGAAAATAAATACCAGCTTTCTATAGAATACTCAGAGTAGAAATACAAGGTTAAAAATACAATACAATGTTTATAAAACAAACATAAGGTAATATAGAAAGATACAACTAAATCCACTTGTAATAAATATAGGGGTCTTATTCAGAATGGTTTAAGTAGGCAGGAGAGGGGCTTGTCTGCTTTAACCACATGGAGTGGGCTGTCCCTGTATTTTCAGCAGCATTTAACTGCACAGTGCCGCTAAAATTCTGGTGAAAGCACTGTGGTACTGTCTGGTTAGTACTGGAGTAGTCTGGGGGTGAAACTGGACTATATAGTTCCCACATACCTAACTGGACAGTAGGGCTGCATTAAAAAACCCCCCAGTCCTATCTTTGCCTGGTCAGGCACATGTGGAAACCCCATTTGTGATTAATAATATCAATATATGAGGTATATAATAAACAAATTATTTAACTGTATCACTGACCACAGCCAGCAGGGTCATGAAGTTAGGTATTTAGCTTAGTCCAGGCTACATGGCAACTTTGAAATCCAGAAAAAATAGTGGCATAATTTCAACTGGGTGAGATGGATAAAGACTGGCACTGAGTAGTGCTGGCTTCGTATCCCGTGCTCTGTTAGGCTCTCATGATCAAAAGCAAACTCCGGCGCTAGAGGCTATTAATGCCATACTAGCGTCGGAGTTTGCTGCCGACCCATGATCAGAGCCCTCGAGCGCCTGAAACAACGCACTCGAGGGCTCTTAGCGCAAGTAGCAAGCAAATGCATGCTAAACAGGGCTTCTAGCGCAATTAGCTTGCAAATGCATGCTAATCAGCGCTTAACGCATTCATCCCCAATGATCAGCGTCCAGCGCGCCAAAGATTGGGTTGCTGGCTGCGGCAAAATCAACGCCAGCTCCGAGCTGGCGTTAGATTTTGCGGATCATTGGGGAGGAATGGTGACCCCTGTCCAGCATGCAGTTGCATGCTGGCAGGCCCCCGTTCCCCCCAAAAGCAAATGCGATCAGGGGGCTGGAGGTCCGGTGGACCTCCGCCCCCCCCCCAATGATCCCACCCCCTCCATGTTCAGGGAGGGCTGGAGATCCGGTGGGTCTCAAGCCCCCCCGAAACCCCCAGAAATCGAGAAGTGGCCACCTCCGGCCAAAGGCTCTCCCACCCTCCCACCCAGCGAAGGGGGGGGGGCTGGAGGTTCGGTGGGTCTCCAGCCCCCCAAACCCCCAGAAACCATTGAGTGGCTGCCTTCGGCCAAAGGTTCTCCCACCCTCCCATCCATCGACTGGGGGGTTGGGGGGCTGGAGGTCTGGTGGATCTCCAGCCCACCCCAACTCCTCCCCCCCAGCATTCTACTTCGAATACCTGGTGGTCCGTGGTGACAACACCCCCTCTTGGCCTCCCTCCAGGCCCCCCTACCTTTCGTTGGAGGAGGGACGCAGCATGCCTGCCTCCCTTCTCTTCCAGTCCACGCTGATGCAAAATGGCGATGCCCAGCACCAGGATGCAATGGGCGGTGCTGGGCGTCACCATTTTGCATTCCTTCCATATGAGGGAAGGCTAAAGAAGTTAGGATTCTTCAGCTTGGAAAAGAGATGGCTGAGGAGGTATATGACTGAGGTGTATAAAATCCTGAGTGGTGTAGAAGGGGTAAAATTGAATTGATTTTTCACTCTTCAAAAAGTACAAAGACTAGGGGGACACTCAATGAAATTATATGGAAATACCTTTAAAACAAACAGGAGGGAATAGTTAAGCTCTGGAACCCTTTTGCCAGAGGATGTGATAACAGCATATCTAGTTAAAAAAAAAAAAAAAGATTTGGACAAGTTCCCTGGGGAAATGTCCACAGTGTATTATTGAGATAGACATGGGGGAAAGCCATTACTCGCCGTGGGATTGGTAGCATGGAATGTTACTACTAATTGGGTTTCTGCCAGGTACTAGGACCTGGATTGGCTACTATTGGAAGCAGGATACTGGGCCAGTTGGACCATTGGTTGATCCAGTATGGCTATTCTTATGTTCTTATAAAATTCAATTGTAAACCTCTGGGGACAGAAAAATACCTGAATGTAACTTGCCTTGAGCCAAATTAAATCAAATAATAAATATGTTCTGATTTGTGGAGGTAATGCTACAGGTTTTATAAATTGAAGAGTTATGTTTCTGACTTTGCAAATTGTTTTTTTTCCTTCTTTTTAGCCACCATGGGGGCTACCATGATACAAATTTCCAGTATAGTTTTGATTAAGTTGCGGAGGAAGGTAATTGGATGTGAGAATCCCATTCATTTTTGGGATAATTATAAAGGTTATAAGGAAATGATATTTTCAAATATGATAGGTTTCAGAAATGTTTAATGGTTTAGCTGTTCATGTATCATTGGATGTGCTTTCTATAAGTGCATATAAGTAGACATTCACATGACAGACCCTTAAGAAAGATTTTCGCAAGTCGCGATGGTGAAGAGAAAAGCCGTAGAAGGTCCAGAGGAATTTTGACAAGTTTGAATGTGGTAATGTATCTGCTATCCTCTGTGCTCTATTTATATGAAGCCTTCTATTCTACCTAAAGCTTTTTGAGTTATAATGCTTTTTGTCTGTCTACACAATAACAACAAACAGTGTTATGCCCATATAATATCTATATCTTGTTTCTATTTCTCTGTATATGCTCTCAAACAGATCATATTTATTTACATACAACAATAGTTGAAGTCTCTACACTAACTGCTTATTTCTTTTTCATAATAATAAGTACCCTTTCCTGGATTACGTATTTCACAAGAATGGGTATCCCTTAGAATTTACCCAATATTGAATTTCCCTAATTCTCTAAATTTTTCTGTTCATAATGCTTTTCTGTTTCTCAAGCAATGTATAAGAATTACTGGCAACAAATTTAAATACCACATGAGCAAGCTTCTCTATCTAATGTCATTCCAGATCAGTGTATCATCTGCTGTATACCTACTGGTCACTTGTGCAAGGGCCAGGCCTATGCTGATTTTACAGATATGCAGATACCTGTCAAAGTTAAAAGGTACCTGCTTGTCTGCATAGATGCTTTCTAAAAATTTTTAACAAAATAATAATAATAAATAGAAGCTTATCCTTGCATCAAAGAGATTATTCCTATATTTGGCAATTCCTGCAAAATTACTACAGACCATGGTTTTAATTTTTGATGAGTTCCTAAAGTCTTTTTATTCCTGTACTAAGTATTTCACATCATACTATTTGTATTTACAAACCTACTAGCAATGGCCTAGTTGAGCACTACAATGCCGCTTGCCTTGTTAGCTCTTCAAGCCACCCCATCTGCCTTTTTAAAGCTAATCCTGATAACAACTTGCCTGCCAATATTCTGTTTATTATCATTACTTTTTCTGTCTTCGATTTTCACAGGAAATCTCAGTCAGAAGAGGGGAGGGTAATGATAGCCCTTCCCCTGCCACCGGTTATCCAAAAGCTCTCAAAGTTGGAGATTTGGTTCACCGGAAGTACTACATCCCTATTTACATAGAACCCTTCCAAATTAGTCAAGTTGCAAGACCACACATCCTGGGTCCACCTAACAGACATCTGCATCTACAAGGTTCCTGATTCAGTCCCTTTCAAGCCATCCCCACCAGCTCAGCAGTTACCACTGGTTCTGCAGCCTTCGCCACCACTTCAAGTTGATGGACTAAAAGAACATTTTCCAAGCATCTGACAACTACAGACATTATCACCTTACCTAAACGGAACATTGCCCATCAAAGAGAGCCTACTACTGCACATGCCATCTTTCCAGTGGAACCGTGTGATGCAAGTCCACCTACCCACAAGAGGACACTGTACTCCACCAACTGTATTGGGACTTGTACTTCTATTATTCCTAATTTTGGTTCCAGGACTAATCTATTATACATTTGAAAAGACTCACAGGTTTTTTCAGTATACATAGTAATAATCACAAAAATCCATCCTAGGTACCCCAACAGTTGATTTACTCTGTTTTAATTGACACCCTATATCTAATCATGACTTGCCCTTTTTAATTCTATTATTCCTGACAATACCAATCATCATTTGTTTTGTTTTATTATTTTCTTTTGACTTTACATTCCATACTTTTTGCATTACACCTGCCTAGCTATTAAATGGCTGGTGCTCACTCTAATGAGCCTCTGAACGGTACCTGTCCCATTCACCCCCTAAATTGGGATCCTGGAATGGATGATGATCCTAACTGAGACCCTTTAACTAGATTAAATATTTTCTGTTACCCTATATTTGATACATGGACTACCAGATCTAATAGGTCCATGTTTGATAACTTTGAAATTTTTCAGGGATGTGGACAAATTAAAATTAACAGATTACACATCCAACAATCAGACCCTCTAACAGAGAACCTGTATATTTTTGGTATGCCACTTATAGCATTGATTAAAGTGGGTGGCATCCTTGGTTTTTCATCCTCTATTGTCACTATCAAGAGGGGTACTTGATTAATTTAAAGCCAGAAATCATTGTTATACTTACATTCCCAGTAATACTGACACTGATAGGTTCCATTATAAAGGCATTACAAAACCTTTTTGTCTTAGCAGACAAAATTAGCTACTAAATTAGGTGTTGATACTGTTGTCTGGTGCATTATTCCCTATGTTCAGAGGTTTGTTTTAAGCCTCCTTGTTACTACTCTCAGTACAAGACACACTACATTTCCACCATAAAAGTCTGTGTAGGACCACTGCTGTTTATTTTACTCTTATTGCCTGTAACGCAAGTGTACCTCTTTTATTAAGGAAGATATTTATTCTGCTTATGCTGTTTAATTGAACTATCATATGTTTCTTTCTAGTTTGTTATATTTTGCTAATTTGTATAGACAGGTTTAGATTGTTTTCTCTCTATTTTTTAACTGTTGTACCTTTCATCACTATACCTCAAATAGTAACTAAGCAGACTGTTTTCTACTGTTGATGATTTCTTACTCATCAAGTGAAAGTGAAGCAGATCAATTCATTTAACACATATTTGCTTCATATTCTGTATAAAGGAACAAGAAGATTATGTTCCTATGTATGTTCCAAAAACACTATAACTCAACAGTGCCTTCATATATGATCTAGATACATTACACCTAGCAGTAAGATAATTACAAAACTATTATCCTGCCCATAATTATAAGACTACTGCAGGTTAAGCAGCAGGCCCTTCATATATAATGTAGGCCTATAACACCCATAGCTTACTTGTAATTATAATGCTCATGTTTGCAGTAGTTATTCATTATTTGGCCAATATTAATCCTTTTTAAATGCTAAAATGAAATATTTGTTCCCTATTAACACCAGTTTTAGCTATATTTACACATTCAAAGTTTGACTAATGATAAACTTTGATTGAAAGTTTTCTTTCCCCCGCCTTCCAACATCAGCTTTGTAATCATGATATATTAATCAATCACAATCATATGCACTTGACCTTATTGATTCCATTGTATGGTACCTAGACTTAATTGACTTCACATGTTTCCAAGTCTAGCTCCGCCCTAGAGGGGTGGGTGTAAGATAGTTAGGCCCCTTGGTTATGATAAAAGGGGAAACCTAATGCTGCATTTCATCCAGCATATAATTATGTATCCACATACTGACTCTTGCTATGGCCTTGTCCCTTATTGTGCCAGAGCACCCATGTCACCTCAATCCTATACATTCCCCCCCACAGAACTCTAAGAGCCCTCTGGAAAGGACGGCCACACCCACTAGTAGTCATGTGTGCCAGCCCCCTCTGAGGGGCCTGGCAAGAGGGGAATGAAGAGTTATGCTAGCCCTTGCTCTCAGTAAAATAGAGGCCAATGGCTCATAATAAGAGCTAGGCTTCTTAAAATCAGAATCATCTCTGATACAAAAGAGAGCTAGCTTGTAAAAATCAGAGGTCACCTTTGACACAGTTACATTTCACTGTGGCAAGTGCTGAACTGGCAAGGGTGGGGGCAATCTACTCTATAAACAATCCTGAGATTGGCACCTGCAAGACGTCATAAGCACGAGTTGCTATGGTTACGTAGAGATAGTGCTGGGTCAGCTGCACCCCGGGTGAGAACATCCAAAGGGGGGGCTACAGGAAGGTTTGGGAATATGTGAAGTCATTCTGATCAACTGATAAGGACTAGGAGCCCAGTTGAGACAGCTGGGGTCCATTGAAATGAATAGGACCAAAATTGTATATAAGCAGCAGTTTGAGGAGTATTAGTTCAGTCGAGACGAGACGAGACGAGACGAGATGAGATGAGAAGAAGAAGGAGACGAGAGGAGAAGACGAACAGAGAAGGGAGACTCCAGAAGGCTAGAGAGAGAGGATGTGCCATGATATGCGGTTCCATTATGTGAATGCTTAACCTACCTGTATTACCATTGGTAAGATTGTAATAAACTATCTTATTATATCTACTACATACTGGGTTCCTTTCTAATTACAAGAGTCCATACTGCCTGACGGTGTAAGCCTGTCATGAGCAGATTCAAGGTTGGGAAAGCTAGATATTTGGAGGGCATATGTAACTTTGCCCAGAGAGAGATGAGACGGGCCACTGCTTCCGCTGCTTGATTAGCAAAGGCAGATTCGGAGAAAATAAACAAAATGGAAAAACCTTACTTTACACATGGAATATGGCTTTTATAAAATTATATGGTTATTTACATCTGCATAAATATAAAGAAAAAAACAGCATGTACCTATACACATAGGTACTCCCAGTGGTGTAATTGGGGCAGAGCAGGGACAGTGCTGTAATATACATATATTTCTTTTCTGACAAAGAAGACAAAGCAGTTGTCTTCTATTTCTCACTGTGACACTACCTGTTTTCAAAACATGTGTGCTGGCCTCATTGTTTAGAGCTCAGAACGCCCACCTTTAATAACATACATCTTTAATGATGCACAAAAATCAATACATTCCAGGCTCTGAAGATGGTGCTGGCAGAGTGACATGTGTTACATGTTGCCAGCTGGGGTTAATTAAAAATCTGTGGTGCAATGCTGGCCAAAAACAAAGCATCTGCAGGCTAGGAGTGGCTTTGCAGACCATAGTTTGCCCAACCCTGCTCTGGCAGCTAAGATTTAATGCAAAAATGGCAGGGTCATGCTTTTGGGCTGCAAAGAAAGATCATATCTGTAGTTATATAAAGGCAATGACAGAAGCAAGAACAATACATGGATGAATTAGAAAAGGAATTGCCAGCAGGTAAAAAGGAGGTGGTAGTGCCTCAATTGGAATATGTGTGTAATTCTAGAGACCACACCTTCAAAAGATATAAACAGGATGGAGTCAGTCCAGAGGGCAGCTACTAAACATCATAAACCGTGTGGAAACAGATTTAAATATGTATGCTTTGGATAAAAAGATGGTAAAAGGGATACATGATAAAGACATAAATGCACAAGAGGTGGGCCCCTTTCTAAAGGATGGAGGCTCTTGAGCAAGGAGTCATAGGATGAGAATGAGAGGGGTAGACTCACGAGTAATCTACAGAAATATTTCTTTATAAGAAGGGTTGTGGATGCATAGAACAGCCTCCCAGTGGAGGTGGTGGAGTTGAGGACAGTAGCAGAATTCAAAGCATGGGATAAGCATAGAGGATTTCTGAGGGTGAAGAAGAGAATATAAAGATGAGCAGTTGACGTAGATGGGCAAACTTCATAGGACATATGGTTTTATCTGCCATTATTTTCTACCTTGCAGTTCAGGGACATCTATCTTCCTGCAATAGAGCTTACCATGCCTCTTCTGCATCAACTGATGCCCTAGTGGCCCATGGTCTGTCCTTCATAGGTACATAAGTAATGCCATACTGGGAAAAGACCAAAGGCCCATCAAGCCCAGCATCCTGTACCCGACAGCGGCCAATCCAGGTCAAGGGCACCTGGCAGCTTCCCAAACGTACAAACATTCTATACATGTTATTCCTGAAATTGTGGATTTTTCCCAAGTCCATTTAGTAGCGGTCTATGGACTTGTCCTTTAAGAAACCGTCCAAACCCTATTTAAACTCTGCCAAGCTAACCACCTTCACCACGTTCTCTGGCAACGAATTCCAGAGTTTAATTACTTGTTGGGTGAAGAAAAGTTTTCTCCTATCTGTTTTAAATTTACTACACTGTAGTTTCATCGCATGCCCCCTAGTCCTAGTATTTTTGGAAAGCGTGAACAGACGCTTCATATCCACCTGTTCCACTCCACTCATTATTTTATATACCTCTATCATGTCTCCCCTCAGCCGTCTCTTCTCCAAGCTGAAAAGCCCTAGCCTCCTTAGTCTTTCTTCATAGGGAAGTCGTCCCATCCCCGCTATCATTTTCGTCGCCCTTCGCTGCACCTTTTCCAATTCCACTATATCTTTCTTGAGATGCGGCGACCAGAATTGGACATAATACTCAAGGTGCGGTCGCACCATGGAATGATACAACGGCATTATAACGTCCTCACACCTGTTTTCTATACCTTTCTGTCATGGCTACACAATACATTAGACATCTAATTCTATAAATTTGAATGTCCAAATGTAGGCTTAGCATGCAAATTTGTGTGTGCAATATATAAAATAGCATCAGTTGCACACATAACTTAATATAATTGGCTGTTAATTGGAGTTAATTGGCACTAATTAGAATTTGCACATGAAAGTGCCCTTAGTCACTATTCTAGAAGCTATGCATGCAAATTCTATTGCACACAACTTCTAGGGGGTGTGGATGTGGGAGGGGCATGAGTGGGTCAGGGCTGAACCTAGCAGTTAAACACAAAGCTTATAGAATACTAGCAGGCATATTTTCAAAGCACTTTGGGAGGCTAAGTTCCATAGGTTTCTATGGAACTTTGGAAGGCTAAGTGCTTTGAAAATATGCCTCTATTAGTGTCTAACTGCCAACAGTTACACCAGCCTTTGAGAGGACGTAAGTGCTTTCTCCTAAAGTTGGGTGCAAATCTGCTGACTTGTGCTATTATTTGATAACGGAATTACATGTGGAACTGCCATATAGAATTTGCACTTAGCATACATCATCCTAGCACAGCTCTTTCTTTCATCTCCCCTAGATGACGAGAGACACAGTGAGAGCAGTGGGACTCATACAGCTAGGGTCTGAGTGAGAAAACGTTGTTCATGATCTCTTACAAGTACCTGCACAAACTTCATTTCTCAGTCACCATAAATAGACCCAAGGTCATAAGAGATGTTAACCCTGTCTTAGCTTTTAATGCTGGGACTTCATAGACATAATTTTCTTATTTATAAGAACTAACGGGCCCACAAACATGTGGACAAAGGGGAGCCGGTTGATACTGTGTATCTGGATTTTCAAAAAGCGTTTGACAAGGTACCTCGTGAAAGGCTACACAGGAAATTGGAGGGTCATGGGATAGGAGGAAATGTCCTATTCTGGATTAAAAACTGGTTGAAGAATAGGAAACAGAGAGTGGGGTTAAATGGGCAGTATTCACAATGGAGAAGGGTAGTTAGTGGGGTTCCTCAGGGGTCTGTGCTAGGACCGCTGCTTTTTAATATATTTATAAATGATTTAGAGATGGGAGTAACTAGCGAGGTAATTAAATTTTCTGATGACACAAAGTTATTCAAAGTCGTTAACTCGCGACAGGATTTTGAAAAATTACAGAAGGACCTTACGAGACTGGGAGACTGGGCGGCTAAATGGCAGATGACGTTTAATGTGAGCAAGTGCAAGGTGCATGTGGGAAAAAAGAACCCGAATTATAGCTACATCATGCAAGGTTCCACGTTAGGAGTTATGGACCAAGAAAGGGATCTGGGTGTCGTCGTCGATAATACACTGAAACCTTCTGCTCAGTGTGCTGCTGCGGCTAGGAAAGCGAATAGAATGTTGGGTATTATTAGGAAAGGTATGGAAAACAGGTGTGAGGATGTTATAATGCCGTTGTATCGCTCCATGGTGCGACCGCATCTTGAGTATTGTGTTCAATTCTGGTTGCCGCATCTCAAGAAAAATATTGTAGAATTGGAAAAGGTGCAGCGAAGGGTGACGAAAATGATAGCGGGGATGGGACGACTTCCCTATGAAGAAAGACTAAGGAGGCTAGGGCTTTTCAGCTTGGAGAAGAGACGGATGAGGGGAGACATGAGGTATATAAAATAATGAGTGGAGTGGAACAGGTAGATGTGAAGTGTCTGTTCACGTTTTCCTAAAATACTAGGACTAGGGGGCATGCGAAGAAACTACAGTGTAGTAAATTTAAAACAAATCAGAGAAAAGTTTTTTTCACCCAACGCATAAGTAAACCCTGGAATTCGTTGCCGGAGAACGTGGTGAAGGTGGTTAGCTTGGCAGAGTTTCAAAAGGGGTTAGACGGTTTCCTAAAGGACAAATCCATAAACCACTACTAAACGGACCTGGGAAAAATCCACAATTCCAGGAATAACATGTATAGAATGTTTGTACGTTTGGGAAGCTCGCCAGATGCCTTGGCCTGGATTGGCCACTGTCATGGACAGGATGCTGGGCTCGATGGACCCTTGGTCCAGTGTGGCATTACTTATGTACTTATTTACTAAAAGGCAATAGAATCTTGGTTTAGAGTGCCTTAATGTGGGGCTTTCCCATGTCCTAAACCCAGATTCAATGCAGCAGTATTTAGGGCTTAAACATTTGTTTTTGCAGATCCCATGCTATTTTTTTCATTACTGCATTGAACTTGCAAAAAATTAATGTGGGATCACTTGCCACTTCGTTTTTGGAGAGTGCTAAATGCTCCCACGTTAACTTAGTGTTAGCCAGTTAACACACACTCTATCTAGTTAATGCTTCTGCGCTCATTCTCTGCCCTCTATAATATTTTAAAAATATAGTTAATGCAACACATTGCAAATGCTAACAAGCAAAATGCTGCAAAACGCTTGAATGCATTTTCTAGTAGCCTGTTTTTCAGACACTAAGCATGTTTCAGAAAAAATGAGTTGGAAACTGCCTGCTACGAACATAGAAAAAACTGCATTTCCTGGGTTTCTCCTTTCATTTTTTCTTCCCATCTTGAGACATGGGGAAGAGGGTAATACATGCTTGTTAGTAAGTAGGTGGGATCTGTGGGGTCAATATACAGCCATTGGTGGCAGATGTTTTTGCTCACCATGGACAGCGTTATTCCCAGATATTTAAATCCAGGACCTGTGCGGGTTCCAGCTTTGAATATCCAGTTATTTTTAAGCCAGTTTAAGTCAATATTCATCAGGAATCACTTTTTTGGGGTCCCATTTATGCAGTAAACCTAGCTTCTTAAGGGCTGGATATCAGCACCTAAGCGGCCAAGTGCTGACTCCACCCCAGAGTTCCCCCCAACATAGCCGGCTTTGAGTCTGGCGCTAACCACAATATTTAGCAGCACTAAGCCGGTTAAGTGCAGCTGAATATTAGTGGCTATCCCCGACCAAGCGATTTAAATGGTCAGCACTCAGCTAAATCACTTTGACTATCAGGCTCTGTGTCTGGTGTATCTGAGTAAGTAGGTGGAGTGTAGTGTGTGACAGTGTGTGAGTGGATGGAGTTGTAGTATGTTCCTCCACTCCTGTCCCCTTCTAGATTGTCTGTGGTTCTCTCCCCAGTCCCTTTCCCTCTCTCATATTGCTCCCTACCCATCCTACACATTATGGCTTCTTCCATTAGTAGCTTCTCCTCCACATGCCGCTCGCTGCCTCGGACACTTCTCTTTCAGCAGGCTAGACCTGGTCACCCACTTTGTGTGATGCATTCTTCCCAGCATCCCTGAGATTCAGCAGGTGGGATTTGGGCTTCTACTCAACACTATAGTCTCTGGTGCACTCAATACCAGCTCCAACACAGAGCACTGAAAGCACAAACAAAAAGCAGCAAAGTGGACGATGGATGGCAGAAGATTCTTTATTGGTCAAGCAAATGACTCATCATAGACCGTGTTTGTGTCAGGAGTCAAATGTTATCTGATCAAATGAAAGTGCAACATGTCCTGTTGAGTTTGGCGGGAGAATCACTTGGTGATTTTCATGTAAGCTTGTTGGAATCCACAGATACTATTTGATCAAACAAAGCCTCCATCTTGAATGCTGTATGATTCTGCACAAACAGTTCTCAAGTGTGTGGATTTTAGTGCCTTTCCACAGAGTGAGCGATACATTGCACTTTCATTTGATCAGATAACATTTGACTCTTGACATAGGCTTTTGGGCCAGAACACTGTCCTTATTGAGTCATTTGCTTGATCAATAAAGGATCTTCTTCCATCCATTGTACACTGCACTGCTTTTTGTTTGTGCTTTCCGTGTTGTGGGGAGTGCATGCCCCTTTTTGTGTGAGCTGCTTTCCAACACAGAGTACAACATAAGAGATGAATGCACATGAAAAGTGAAGGAACTCGAAATCGGGACTGACTCAAGCTGTCCTTCAAGATGATGCCTCATTTGATAATCATACTGTAAAGGTTCTCCACACATATTTGCAGCTTAATTGTGTAATCCAGTGCAGAGACCTCAACTTTCAGTTTCACTGGGACAG
This sequence comes from Microcaecilia unicolor, assembly GCF_901765095.1. NCBI lineage: Eukaryota > Metazoa > Chordata > Amphibia > Gymnophiona > Siphonopidae > Microcaecilia > Microcaecilia unicolor. The sequence continues at coordinate 183,369,071 of NC_044038.1, read as the reverse complement.
CATTATTACCTTAGTCCAGTTCACTGTTTGGGGCCATGGTTAGGCTGTGAAGTTTCATCACTTCCCAATGATGTGCTGTCCCTTACAATTTGGGTAAAAGTCCTACTGGTCCATGCTCTTGTTGGAATGTAATTGTATTTTACATGCATTGCCTGTCACCTATTATTTCTCTGTGATTACTCTGTGACCTCTGATGTGAATTACTTAGAGAGGTCACACTGCTATGCAACTTCCTGTGGGGGTTAGATGCAGCACATGCAGCACATGGAGCACATGGAGCTCATGATCTCTCCTAACCTGAGAGGATCTATGGTGGTGTGAGCATCCATTACCATCTAAGCACATGGAAGGAGCTGATAATACAAATGTATAGTAATATGTATATATAAGCCTGTCTGATTATAATCTAACTACAAACTGTGAGTAAACAGATGTTTTGTTACTTCAACTTTAAAGTGACTCAGCAGTGAATTATTCAGGGGTGAATGAGAGAGAGATGAAGAAAGAAATTAACATTTCTAAAGCTGAAGCTGTGTGTACTAAAATCTGCTAATTATTTACTACAAATAATCCAACAAAAGGGTTATGGGCCCAGGGTCCAGGAATTGAAAAGAAGAGAAATATTACCAGGCAGAAAAAAAAGGCCACATTTTTCTCTTAAGTTTTAAAGGAAAGATTCAGTCTGTCTCTCTCTCCCCCCACACAGCAGACAGAAGGCTAAGAAAATGGCTGAGGGAAGAAATTCACCATTGTTCTATTCTCTCAAGGTGCCTAAATTAACTGAGTTTAATTATCGGCAGTGGGAATTAAGATTCATATGTCTCCTTCGAGCAAAAAGATTAAATATATGCTTAGATCAAGACAGAACAGCTGAAAATATGGCTGAATGGGACAATGCAAACTATTATGTGAAGTGCATGCTTTTGGAAGCTCTCTCAGAGAAACAAGCCATATTAGTGGAGGGAAAAGATACACCAAAGGACATTTTATATAAACTGAGAACTATGTATGCAACTACATATGCAAAGCAGCAACCAATTTGGTTAGCAGAGTTGAATGAAACCAAATTAAGGGATAAAAGTAAATGTAATGATCACATTATGCATCTTATGTCTTCATTTCAAAAGCTAGAACTTTCAGGAATTCCCATGTGTGATGCATTGAAAAGAGCATTTCTTTTTACCTCACTATCAAAGAAGTTTGATGTTTTTAGGTCTGTAAATGAGGCCATTGAAGGGCAATCTTTTGAACAGGCAACATCAAAACTAAGGCAGGAATGCATAATAAATGATTCTGAGGAGATGTGTTCTCAAAGCAAGTCAGAGAGAAATGAAACAAATTTCTTGGCAAAGAACAGAGGAAGGCGGAGCTATGGGAAAACTCCACCCAAGGGCAAGCTGATTTGCTACTCATGTGGAAAGGAGGGACATGTATCTAAATGGTGTAAGGAAACACAAAACACTCCCTCTAGCTCACCTAAGCCAATGGAACTAAAGAATTTTCAAACCAGGAAATGTATGAAGGACAAAGATAAACACAAGGGCTTTCTAATGGCAGAAAAATCTTTGACTATGGTAAATAATAATTCAAATGAAAGTACTTGGATTTTGGATTCAGGGAGCACATGCCATTTAACCAATTGTAAGAATTTCTTTCAGGAAATGTGTCCAGAGGAAGGTATTCTTAAAACTGCAAACGCAGGGACTGCTAAGATCCAAGCAAAAGGTATTGGATTCTTAAAATGCAAAGTGTCTAATGAAGTTAAAGAAATTCCTGTAAGTGATGTCTTGTATATTCCCCAAGCAGTTTGCAATATGCTTAGTGTATCTACATTAGATAAGAAGGGATTTGCGATTCATTTTGAAAACAGTAAGTGCACAATCTCTAAAAATGATGAAGTGTATGCTGAAGCTTTTATGCATAATGATGTTTATAAACTGAGCATTTCAGGTGAAGCCTCACATATGGCGCAAGTAAGGAAGAATGATGGTAAATGTAGTCTGGAAATCTGGCATCGCCGCCTGGGACATCGTGATTCTAAGGTGATCCAGGATCTTTACAGTAAGCAACTGGCCACCGGCATTCAGATAAGTGCAGATGCTGGTAAAATTGAGAAATGCATAGACTGTGTTACTCAAAAAGGTGTGAGACCCTCATTTCCTGCATACACAGGAAATAGGAGTAATAAAGTGCTGGACTTAATACACAGTGACTTATGTGGACCGTTTAATATCCCATCATTGGGAAATAACAGATTTGTGCTAATATTCTTGGATGATTTCTCTAGATATTGTGTGGCCTATTTGCTGAAAGAGAAAAGTCAAGTCACAGACATGCTGAAGAAATACGTAGCCATGGTGAGCAATAAATTTGAAAGAAAACCAAAGGTTCTTCAGACCGACAATGGTGGTGAGTTCACTTCACAAAGCATGCGCACATTTCTAGAACAAGAAGGCATTCAACATATCACAACAGTAGCTTATACACCAGAACAAAATTCTGTTGCAGAGAGAAAATTTAGGTCACTTGTGGAAATGACCAGGTGTATGCTGTCAGATAGCAATCTCCCTAAAAGACTATGGGGGGAAGCCATTCTCACAGCAGTGTACCTACAAAACAGAATGCCAACTAAAGGCGCTGAGCGCACACCACATGAGACATGGCATGGTAGGAAGCCAAACCTGTCACACATAAGAACATTTGGAAGTACAGCATATGCTCATATACCAAAGCAAAGAAGGCATAAGCTGGATTCCACAACAGAAAGGGGCATTTTAGTTGGCTATGCTCCAGGACACAAAGGATATAGAATTTTGAATCTGAAAACTGGCATTGTTGGCATAAGACATGTTACATATTTTGATGAAAACAAAAGGGTTGATAAAGGCTGGATTATCCCAGATGAGCCTTATCATCCAGAATATGAAACTAGAACCATAATAGACATGCCAGTGTATATAAATGCCATACCAAGGCAGATGTCTGAAAGCAACTCACCTGTATCTAACGAGGAACAGGCAGAGGAAGCAGACACAGAAAGGATCATTGAAGAAGACAGTACAGTTGGAGAAGGGGAATCAATTGGAGAAGGACTCTCAGATTTAGAGGATGCGGAAAGGTCAGACCAACCTGTTGTCAGACGCTCATTCAGGGAAAACAAAGGTGTTCCACCCCTAAGACTGTCTTACCTAACAAAGTCAGCAGAAGCTCAAGAGCCCTTAACATGGGATGAGATTGAGAAAATGCCAGCAGAAGAAGCTGCTGAATGGCATAAAGCTGCACAAGAAGAAATTGATGCATTGGATAAAAATAATACTTGGATTCTTACAAAATTACCTCCTGGCAAGAAAGCTATAGGATGCAAATGGGTATTCAAGTTAAAAAGGAATGCACAAGGAAAAGTGGAAAGGTATAAAGCCAGATTAGTGGCAAAGGGATATCTTCAAAATTATGGAGAAGATTTTGATGAAGTGTTTGCACCTGTAGTGAAACACACGACAATCAGAACACTTCTGAGCATTGCAGTCTCAAAAGGCATGCAAGTCAACCACATTGATGTGAAAACAGCATTCCTTCATGGAGATATAACTGAAGACTTGTACATGGAACAACCAACAGGTTTCATAAATACAAAACAAAGACAGCTAGTGTGTAAATTAAACAAAGGTCTTTATGGATTAAAGCAAAGTGCAAAATGTTGGAATGAAAAATTGCATGAAATATTGACAAATTTAGGATTTAAGCAAGGTGAAGCAGATAAATGCTTGTACACTAGGTGCAGAAATGGACAATATGCATACATTTTAGCTTTTGTTGATGATCTGCTCATTGCAAGCAAAAGTGAGCAAGAGTACAAGGACATTGTAAAGTGTTTAAACCAGAATGTTGAGATAAAAGAACTTGGTAATGTGTCATACTATCTTGGTATAGAAATTGAGAAACAAAATGATGGTTCTTATCTTCTAAGCCAGAAGCAGAAAATAAATGAGCTTATTGAAAGTTTAGGTATGCAAGATGCCCAAGTTGTAAGCACTCCCATGATCACTGATTTTCTGAAGGATGAAACAGTAAGAGAACCTTTACCAGATAACATCCAATATAGATCAGCCATAGGTAAGCTTTTATATCTAGCTACCACATACAGGGCTGATATAGCAAATGCAGTAGGAATTTTGAGCAGAAGGGTCAGCTCACCTACCAAATCAGATTGGACTGCAGTTAAAAGGATGGTAAGGTATTTAAAGGGTACCATTGATTGTAAATTAAAGATTTCAGCCAATAGTAATCCAAAACTAATATGTTACTGTGATTCAGATTGGGCAGGGGATCATTCTGATTATAAATCCACAAGTGGATATGTGTTTATGTATGGAAATGTACACATTTCATGGGCCAGTCATAAACAAAGTATTGTGAGTTTGTCTTCTACAGAAGCTGAATATGTGGCTGTATCGGAAGCGTGCAGAGAACTGATGTGGATTGAAAAACTTATGCTGGATTTTGGTATAGCTGAAAAGAGACCAATCCAGATAATGGAAGATAATCAGAGCTGCATCCGACTGTCACAGAATGACAAGGTTCAGTCACGCACCAAGCACATCGCAACGAAATACCACAACGTGCGAGAGTTGGCAAAAGAAGGGGTCATCAGTCTACACTATTGTCACACCAGTGAGATGACAGCTGACATCATGACCAAACCATTACCCAGAGAACGTTTTGTGAATCTGCGTATAAAGCTTGGACTTTGTATGAATAAATAATTGCATGACAGTTATGCATGAGAAGGGGTTTGTTGGAATGTAATTGTATTTTACATGCATTGCCTGTCACCTATTATTTCTCTGTGATTACTCTGTGACCTCTGATGTGAATTACTTAGAGAGGTCACACTGCTATGCAACTTCCTGTGGGGGTTAGATGCAGCACATGCAGCACATGGAGCACATGGAGCTCATGATCTCTCCTAACCTGAGAGGATCTATGGTGGTGTGAGCATCCATTACCATCTAAGCACATGGAAGGAGCTGATAATACAAATGTATAGTAATATGTATATATAAGCCTGTCTGATTATAATCTAACTACAAACTGTGAGTAAACAGATGTTTTGTTACTTCAACTTTAAAGTGACTCAGCAGTGAATTATTCAGGGGTGAATGAGAGAGAGATGAAGAAAGAAATTAACATTTCTAAAGCTGAAGCTGTGTGTACTAAAATCTGCTAATTATTTACTACAAATAATCCAACAGCTCTGGCTATTCTCCCTTGATTGAGCTCGATCTAGTGACATCAGGGAATGTAAAGAAATGGTCCAAGTCTCCATAATAACAACTGGCCAGTTCCCTGCAGACCTTGCAAAGATCCTTGTGAATATCTTCTGGATGGAAGCCCTTGGTGATCCATTTAGATGTTTTTACAGAGACCTAGAAACAGCAGCAGAATCTGCTCACTCAGCATGTCCCCTCTCAGAGCAGTTTGCTGACAGAGCTTTGCAGGCTGTCCATCTGGCTGAGGATTAATAATTCATGAGAGGAAAGGCCCTCAATGCGTTTTGTGGTGGTATACTGTGGGGCTCAAGGGTGAAGCGCAGTGTTCCCTCCAAGGAGCAAACTGCTGCATGCAAAATGTTTTTCAAGTGAGCGCTGAAAATAGCCCGCCAGCCAAAAAGGGGGGGGGGGGGGGGTGTCCCCGAGCTATCTGCAGGACAGATTTAGTTTTAATTATTAAAAAAAAATTATTTCATATAATTTCAATGCTAGTAAAAAGAAAAGAGGGATCTAGAGACAGTAACGGTAAGGGAAATATACAGAGGGAAAGATTCAGAGACAAGCATAAAGAGTGAATGATGGAAAAAGAATGAGACAGAGAGACAGGCAGGGAGTCCTGTGCTTTCTCTCCTCCTTGTGTCTCTCCCTCTGCCTTCTCACCTGCAACTGCCTCTCTCTGAATGTTCAACATCTGATGCTCATAACATGATATCTGTTTTAGTGGCCCTTACCAGGAGAAAAAAAATCTCTGCACGACTATAACATTTTTTATTTTATTTATTTGTTACATTTGTATCCCACCTTTTCCCACTTATTAGTAGGCTCAAAGTGGCTTACATAGTTCTGGAGAGGTGGTTACAGACTCCGGTGTGAACAAATACAGTATAGGGGTACTAATGCAATGACAAATACAGTAAAGAAGTATCGGTAAACAGGTTGGGGTGATTCAGACAAAATGTTAGGGTGTGATCATGTGTCGGGGTTGAAAACTCTCCGTTTCCTCATTAAAATGTCATATTTCATTATTCGGTGTTTATGTCAGATACTGTGGGGTATGCCTTCTTGAATAGGTGAGGTTTTAGGTTTTTTAGGAATTCTAGATGATTATTCGTAGATTTCTGTGAACAAAGGTACAAATCTTGAAGGCGATATGTTCCTTGATTGGTAGCCAGTGTAGGTTTTCCTGGAGGGGCTTTGCGCTTTCAAATTTAGATTTTCCATAGATAAGCCTGGCTGCCGTATTCTGAGCAGTCTGTAGTTTCCTTAGGATTTGTTCCCTGCAACCCGCATATACTCCATTGCAGTAATCGACATGTATTAATACCATTGTTTGAATCATGTTGCGAAAAGTTTCCCTCGGGAAGAATTGTTTTATCCGTTTGAGTTTCCAATTTTCTTTGTAATGGCAGTAGCTCGGTTCTTTAGCATTAGGTTGCTGTCAATAATAATGCTGAGGATTTTCAGGTTATCTGAGATTGGAAGAGTGTGTTCCGGGGTATGTATGGCTGTGGGGTAGTTTGTAAAATGTTGAGATGAAAGAATAAGGCAGTGTGTTTTTTCTTTATTGAGTTTTAGTTTGAATGTCATAGCCCAGGGATCCATTAGGCTTAGGCTGTTTTTTATTATATTGGTGATTACTGAAAGGTTCGATTTGAAAGGTATGTATATTGTGACATCATCCACATACAGAAAAGGGTTAAGGCCTAGATTGAAAAGAGATTTGGCTAAGGGGGTCATCATTAGGTTGAAAAGCATGGGTGAGAGAGGTGATCCCTGAGGTACTCTGCAGTCGGTTTTCCAGGGTGGAGAGATGTTGGAGTTTGACTTTACTTGATATGATCTTGTGGTTAGGAACCCCTTGATCCATTTGAGTATATTCCCTCTGATTCCTATCCTGTTGAGTATACTTAGTAGTATATTGTGGTCTACCATATTGAATGCGCTAGACATGTTGAATTGAAGACATGTTCTAGGGTGTCCCTATAACCAGCATCTACAAATGACACACTGATTACTACTCTACCTATGAAAAGTTATTCCGTTATTGTACTTCCTCTGTGTATATCCATATGCTGCACAAGCATACATGTTTAAAAATATATTTTTAAACATGTCGGCTTGTGCAGCATATGGATATAAAATAAAATAAAATATGGATATTTATAAAAATGCTACCAGAAACAAAGAACAACATGATGGATGCAGCAGCTCATAGGTTTGTTTGCTTTGTTTTGAGTGTATGGGGATAATGGCTGCATGGGGGAGGGGAAACAGATTGGCCTAATTGGCTTCAGCTTTTTGGCATTATCCCGTCTTCTGTCTTTATCCAATCTCCTTGGGTTCCTGCAGCTGGCAGCGATTCACAGTCAGAGGCCATTTCCGTGGCTTTTCTTTTGCCGTGTCCCGCCCTCTCTACTGCAACTTTCAGGAAGTTGCAGTAGAGAGAGCGGGACGCAGCAGGAGGAAGGCTATGGAGATAGCCTCTTACTGTGAATCATTGCCAGCTGCAGGATCCTGTAAGTGAGACCTGCAGGGAGGAAGACAGGAAGGGAGGAAAGGATTTTTTACTTTGAGAACAAAACTTTTTACTGTTTCCGTAGGGCGGTAAAAAGTTTTGTTCCTGCATCCCCTTAAGTGAGCGAACATTGATCTTAAGTAAGCGACACTCCTGATTTGTATGAGCGATTGCTCATGTGCTCACCTTAGAGAGATCACTGGTGAAGGGTAATAAAAATCTTTTATACTCACACCATTAGCTATCGGCAGTTTTGAGGCACTATGAAACTGGATTATTGAAGAACCTGTGTTGGCCACTAGAAGAAAGCACAGTCTCCAAGTCTGAAATCCACATTCAGCTACTCTCCCTATCCCTTTCCATCTCTATCCCATAGTTCTGTGTGGTGGGTGGGAGCTCATTTCCTTTCCCTTTTGTTTAAGTGCTGAGCTATCCTCACCTACTGCTTTGCTTTCTTTGAAACAACCATTGATGGCTTTATACAGTGCTGCTGGGTTTCACCTCAGAGGGGCGCTGCTGAGCACAGTCATGTGCTGGCTCATACAGTGTCTACAATATGGTATTGTACTGGTTCACAGACTGGAGCAGGAGTGGGTGACCACGGTCGTCAAGGGGCACAATCCAGTTGGCTTTAAAGATTTCCACAATGAAATGCATGATATTGGTTTGCATGTACTGCTTCCATTGTATGCAAATAGATCTCATGCATATTCATTGTGGAAATCTTGCAAACCTGACTGGGTTGTGGCCTTTGAGGACTGAGGTTGCCCACCCCTATGATAGAGGTTTATAAAATGGTGTCTGGAAGTGTTTCCTGGATTGGTAGGTTCACATGTTTTTAAATACATAGGGAAAGGTTACTTATCCTTTCAGACAGTACTAAGACTATGGAACACTGAGAAAGAATTTCATTCCATGCATAATCAAGCAGTGGAATTTGTTGCTGGAAGATGTGGTCAGGTAATCCTGCACAGCTGGGCTTGACTTGGGAAAGCCACTGCTCATTTCCTGGGAATAAGCAGCAAGGAACTGATCTCTTATGCTTATGTACTTATGATCTGCTGGAAAGGTCCTGATGGGCCGCTGAACTTGGATTTTTGGTGTGAGCTGGCATGACACTACTTATGCTTTTATGCAGGAGCTGTAGAAAATGCATCTGTTGAGTATGGATCATATGGTCATTGTTTTGTGTCTTCACAGCTTTGTATCATTCTCATATTGGTACAATTAAAGCGATCTCAACCAGAACAGAATCCAGATTTCTTGAATAATTACTTTTGAATGATCTTTGAGCATAACAATACTGATCCCTCCCGCCCATCCTGATCCTGATGGAAGAGTTTTGAGAGTGCAGAACATTGGCTCAGAGGTTTAGCAGTAATGGGACAGAGCGTGCAATGGGAGGATGCATGGAAGATGTACTTACCCCCCAAAGCTTGTTTCATCACAAAATCCATTCTCTGGCCCTGGTTAGTGGTTGCTCCTCAATGAAGAGATTTACATTCAGTGACTGTGGTGGGGTCTGCAGAGCAGGGATCACCTAGAGAGTAACAAACAGAGACATCTTACAGCCTGCTTATGTCTAACAGCTGACATTCGGATTTCAGTTGGAAGAAATAACTCAGTCTGGATGTGAAGTTGAAGTGGGTTTTAATGACTTTCACAAGACACAGTGAACTCACTCACTACTCTGCTTTTACCGCCTCTTCCCACACAGCTCGGCAGATTGTGGGTAGGAGAAGCTTCTCCTCAGTTTTTCATTGCTGAGTTTGGTGCTTGTGGGTCTGTGTTTATTTCTGGCCTCAGGTGAAGAGAGACAGGATATTTCGAAAGGGCTGCTTAGCAATGTTGATCCTTTGGGGAAGAGAAAGGAACTCAACCAGCAAAGCACAGGTTTGCTATGTACAGCTAATGCCATAATCCCATTAGGGCGCACAGAGAGAACTGCCAAGTTACCCAGTTCCAAGAGGGAGACTTTTTATCCAGTCCTGGTTTTAAACTTACATCCCAAAGCAGTGTGGCATTTGTAGTCCCTGATCGACCCATTGAAATCCAGACTGCAGGTTCCAAAATTCAACAAGATGAAGTTGTCAGAAATAAAATCTCCCTCCTGGAACTGGGTAACTTGGAAGCTCTGCACAGAATTCATATAGATAGTGGCAGAATGAGATTCCAGCTGACCCCTACTTGAAACCCCTTGGAACGGATCAACCCAAATGCTGGTCTGTAAGAAGGAGAGACCAGGTGGGAAGCATGAACTCACAGCCTCACCTCGGGCAGCAGTCAGCATTATCCCCTGATCTGTTCTACGTTGGAGCAAAAGGTATGAGGCTCACAAGCTTTAGAACTATCACAGTCACCCCATTTGGTTTATTTGGATGTGTCTTATGCAGGTCAGGGATCTAATAGCTTGTTAGCAGGGTGAGAGAGGGCTTTGGCTGTACACTTAATGCAATCAAACTCTCCCTTATCAGCACTTAAAGGCTGACTGACAGATAATTTGTAGGCTCATTAGCATCTGTAGTTTTCTCTTCTTTGCTGTCTATAAATACTCTGTAACTAAGCGAAGAGAAACCCGCTGTATCAGCAGTGAAACATGGCAAGGTTTGGGTATGGATACATTCTCGCTCAGAAGGTTCACAGTGGCACAGAATCACCCAATTATAAATGCAGAGCTCCCAATTTACCCAGTTCTAGGAGGGAGACTTTAGGCCAGTCCTGGATTTCTGACAACCTAATCCTGTTTCACTATGAAACCTGCAGTCTGGATTCAATGGGTAGAGCCAAGGACTACAAATCCCACACTGCTTTGGGATGCAAGTTTATAACCAGCACTGGCCAAAAGGTCTCCCTCCTGGAACTGGGTAACTTGGCAGCTCTGTGAATGGGCAGAGTCAGGTGCAAGGACCTTAGCCCAGGCTCAGTAACAGATCTGGGGATTAAGTCTTCTGACCTCTAGAAATATTTCTGATTACTGCATGAAAAGCCAGTGTTTCATTTCAGAGGACAGTAATAAAGCAACGCCAAGACAATCTAGTTCTTGGAGACAATTTGGGATAGCCCAGAGCCGATAGTATCATTCCCTTGGGATGTCACTTTACTCCATGTCATAAGAATAGAGCTAAACCCTGTTGCATGCATGGGTTTGCCATTCTGATTGCCTCATTGAGTTTCTCAATAAACTCAAAACTAAAAATCTATGACTGCAGTATGGATTAGCCTGGTCTTTATGACATGGAATCAGGTGTCAACCTTATCCTCTAGCCCAGGGGTTCTCAACCCAGTCCTTGGGACACACCCAGACAATCAAGTTTTCAAGATACCCACAATGAATATACATGAGATAGATTTGCATATAATGGAGGCAATACATGCAAACCTATCTCACGCATATTCATTGTGGGTATCTTGGAAACCAGACTGGCTTGATGTGTCCTGAGAACTGGGTTCAGCACTCTTGCTCTAACCCAGTGATTCCCAAACCTGTCCTGAGGGAACCCCAGCCAGTCAGGTTTTCAGGATGTCCACAAGGAATATGCATGAGACAGATTTGCATACCAAGGAGGTAGTGTGTGCAAATCGCTCTCATGAGTATTCATTGTAGATATCCTGAAAGCTTGACTGGCTGGGGTTCCCCCAGGGCAGATTTGGGAATCACTGCTCTGTCCACATGAATCCAGTACAGAAAACAACCTGTAATGTCACTAGCAGTGAGACAACTTGTCCCAGGTTGACAATGGTTTAACTAAGTTCAGCTCATGTCTCTTCAGAAACTTCCCTGGTAGTGCAGAATCTGAAAGTACAGAAAACAACCTGTAATGTCACTAGCAGTGAGACAACTTGTCCCAGGTTGACAATGGTTTAACTAAGTTCAGCTCATGTCTCTTCAGAAACTTCCCTGGTAGTGCAGAATCTGAAAGGACAGTTGGAAAACAAAGGGAAGGGAAGATTATTTTTGGATTTAGTTCACACTTTTTAGTTGTAACTCAAAGCACAAATGTAACTCAAGTTACATTTCAAAGTCTGAACTAAAATGGAAAACTGGAGATCAGAAAAGTGTGGTTTATTTCTCAGATAACATTTTCTTTGTTTACAATATTTTAACCTCATTCCTTTTACATTCTAAGCAGCTCACAAAGCACACAGGAAATAACAGTCTGACAAACATGTACATAATTCACTGCTACTTCCTCTCACACAACATTGTATCACAATCATAAAAACGCTACTGTAAATAAAGCAGTTTTAACCTGTCTCTGAAGTGACAGAACACCTAGATCCAATGTAATTCTGACAGGGAGTTTGTTCCACAATCTTGGACCTAACACTGAAAATGCCTAGTGACATACTAATAATGCTTGAGCCATTTATTTAGAACTAGGAAAAAAGGCCTGTTTCTGACACAAATGAAATGGGCGCTAGCAAGGTTTTCCTCGGAGTGTGTGTGTTTTACAGAGTGAGTGTGTGATACAGAAAGAGTGAATGTGTGAGTGTGTGTGACAGCGCGAGAGTGAATGTGTGAGTGTGTGTGCCAGAGAGAGTGAGACTGTGTGTGTGTGTGTGTGTGTGAGTGTGTGAGAATGAGAGTGTGTGCCAGGGGCCCCCTCCCTCCAAGTTTCAGGGTCCGCCCGCGCCCCCTCCCTCCCAGTTCCAGGGTCCGTCCGCCCCCCCTCCAAGTTCCAGTGTCCGCTGTCCCTCCCTCCCACCCACCCACCCAGTTTCAGGGTCACCCCCTCCCTCCATCCCACTTTCTGGGTCTGCCTGGCCCCCCTCCAAGTTCCAGGGTCTGGCCACCCACCCTCCAAGTTGCAGGGGCCACCCACCCAGTTCCTGGGTCGTGGGCCGCCTACGCAGTTCCTGGGTCGTTGCCCCCCCCCTCTCCCTCCCTCCCAGTTCCAGGGTAGTTGCCCCCTCTCTTTCCCACCCCTCCCCTCCCCTCCAGCCACCCACCTGCAATGTTGTGAAGCTGACTCCGTGGCTTCATTGAGGTTAAGGGTTCGTAATTTTCGTCAGGTTCGTCGCTCTGTAACCATCTCTGTCGGCCCTGCCCTCGCGCCTCTGATAGGTCCGCCGCCCTTGACGTCAAAACATGATGATGTCGAGGGCGGCGGACCTATCAGAGGCATGAGGGCGGGGCTGAGAGAGATGGTTACAGAGTGACGAACCTAATGATCCTTACGAACTCTTCACTTGAAGCCACGGAGTCAGCTTCAGAACGTTGAAGGTGCCTTTTATTATAGTAGAGATTAGCAGCAAATGCAATAGAGATGGTTTGAGAGAGTGAGCAGATGGGCAATTCATCAAAAGAGCCCCTAAACAAGGTGAGAGAAGTCCACACAAAACTTTGAACATCAAGTACTGGCAACCAATGCAACTTACACCAGACTGGGATAATGTGCACATAGGGGGAAATTGTATAATGCCACTGCAAATTAGGCATTGATAAAATTCAGCATCAAATGCTATTTCTGGAAAGGGCATTCCAGGATGAATGCCCAATTCCATGCTTAACTTTGGGTGTGAGGTCTCATACCAGCTGAAACCTGGTGTAAATCCTGGTGGGCAAATTGAGTGCAGATCCCCGCTGGTCTGTATCACTGTGTACATTTTTCATGAATGCCCTGACCTGGTCATGCTCCTCCCACAGTCATGCCTCTTTTTGAGTTGTGCACAATCCAGTTCAGGAACCCACTGTTACAGAATAGCACAGTGCCCAAATTATAATTAATTCCAGTTAAGTGCCTGCTGAGTCCAATAATTAAATCATTGGAGCCCATTAACTAATTATTTTGGGCACCGATCTGGGATCCACACCTTTATAGAATCATAGCATATTGTAGGGTTCATGTGGTATTGTCAGAAAACCACCAAGTAATGTCACTGTCCAAACTACTGTACAAAATTCTTCAGTGTCCAGTAATCTCTTGAGGTGTCAAAGAAGCCATAATTTGCCAGTGCCATTTAAAGGTCAACTGTACTTCTAAATAATTTCCACTTTGACAGTGGGAAGTTGACAAAATCTCACATCAAGCATCTGAGGTGAAGCAGTCCAGTATGACATGTGCAAAATCAATAATTCTGTCTTTCATAAATTCAGAACCAAATTGTTTTCAGTCAACCAAGTCTTCTTGTCTGTACAACTAGCTATCACAAGTAAGGGTCAATCCTAAAAGGCAGAAATATCAAGACGTCATCAGCATAAATATGGACGTGCACCCAGTCAGACTGTATGAGTCTACAAATGTTTAGAACAGCCTTGGGCTTGGCTATACTTACACAAGAGGAAACATCATGTAATGTACAAAGTGATCTGCAGCATGGGGAGTGGATGCCGCTGACAGCCGGGACTGTGTGGTGGGTCACAGGCATAGAATTTAACAAATGCTGCTTTGGGACTTTTTCAGGATGCTGATAGATTTGCCTCCTGCTTAGACAACTGCAGCCTGCTCTTTCACAGTCTCCCTCTGAGCCATCTTTTTTTTTTTTACTACAATACATTCATAATTCAGCTGCACAATTTATCTTCCTTCAGCATGGCTATTTAATGTCGCTCCTCAAATCACTACACTGGCTCCACATCTGATTCTCTTCCTCACTTCACAGTAACTTTACTGCTTTCTAAACCTGATTTCTCTCATGCACTGTCAATGTGGATATCCTGAAAACTGGTCTGGCTGTAGGGTCTCTGTTCAATGGGCAAGTCTCTCTTATTTGTGCTTTTTTCCTCCATCATCAGCTCTCAGCTCTGTGCTTTCAACCTTGGTATGCAAATCTATCTCATAGTAACATAGTAAGTGAAGGCAGATAAAGACCTGAATGGCCCATCCAGTCTGCCCAACAGTCACATTCATTATCCATTCATGATTACATCAACAATAAATGTGATATTATATACTTTATCACGAGTCTTTCTTTGGCATTTCTGGGATGTGGACCGTAGAAGTCCACCTGGCTCTGTCCTTATGTTCCACCTACTGGAGTTGCCATCAAAGCCCACTCCAGCCTATCCAAATCTGTCTTGTCATTTGTGGAACTAAGACTGTAAAACTTTGCCCAGCACTGTCCTCGGTTCCAGCTACTGAAGTTGCCATTGAAGCTCTTTCCAGCGTAACCTAAACTCGATTGTTATATACAGACACAGACCTACGAAGTCTGCCTGACATCTGCCTTTAGTTCTTTACAGTTGGAGTAGCCGTCCAAGTGTCACTCACACATCCACCCCTTGCAGCCATTTAAGGGTTTTTAAAAATGTATTTTTGTTTTCTACCATCTATTTTCTAAATAGAGTTCCTTTGTGTTCATCCCACGTCCATGCATATTTATTATGAATATCCTGAAAATCGAACTGGCTGGGTATACCCTGAGTACTAGGTTGAGAAACACTGCCCTACACTATACAACTAAAGAAGTTCCTTTGTGTTCCTGTCACCTGCTTGGCTCTGCTACTGCTGCCCTCTCCCCCTTATACTGCAACACTAGAGGACTTGCCCTGTATTCCTGTCACCTCCTGGGCTGTTCTCCCCTCTCCACTCTATTCTGTAACACTAGGGAGTTCCTCATGCTCCTGTAACCCCCTGTCATTTGTTCTTCTGCAACAGAGGTACAGCCCTGGCCTTCTGAGAACACTTCCACTTTATACTTCAAATCCTCTTGCTGAAACTCAGAAATGTACAGAAACATAAAAGCCAGTTCTGTGGGTGTCAGTGGGTGCTGGGCACCCCCCAGTATTGAGCAAGCTCCTTGATTTTGTCCAGGGAGCAGTCAATTGTGTTGTGTTTGATACTCCCTATTATTTTGAGATGTTGGTGCCCACACAATGCCGGAGAGCTCTTAGGAAAGCTACTTTTTAAAATCAGTTTATGTGAGTAAATTGACTATTTTAAAAGTGCTCACCAATGTGCAGGTAAAAATGGAGGAATTTCTGGGTGCAGGTTTAGGGCATAGTAGTGTTTTTTTCTTTCATTGGTTTCAGAAAAGAACTCAAAGAAATAGATTACATTACATTATCCTCAATCTTACATTCCACAAGTGGATCACAAAAAAAGCAAAAGCCTGCACATACAGCTGGGAA
Organism: Microcaecilia unicolor; assembly: GCF_901765095.1. Lineage (NCBI taxonomy): Eukaryota > Metazoa > Chordata > Amphibia > Gymnophiona > Siphonopidae > Microcaecilia > Microcaecilia unicolor. The sequence goes on along the minus strand of NC_044038.1, from coordinate 183,353,215 downwards.
GGTACAAAAACAAACAACCAGAATCACACAATGAACCTTGTATCCTCATACCACATATTTCTTTAACAATATAATTTTAAGTTGCTTACAAAACAACAAATAATTTATTAAAGAACAAAGAAACGAGAGAAGAGAGTTCCATAATGAAGGAGCCTAGTAAGGAAGAGAAGATGAAAACTGTCTTATATACTTAACCAGTTTAATTGAAGGAAATAATAAAGAATCCTGTCCTCCATCATAAATGTCTGTGGGTATTAGTGAAAGAATTCCTGTAGTCTCTCTTGTGGGTAAAACACACCTGTGCACTTTGTAGGAATTATGGAGAGATTGGTGGTGGCCCTCCTGATGAATCTGAAATATTCTTAGAGAATAAACGGCTCCTTTGCTGTTTTCTTCTGAATCTCAGCCCCTTTACTGTCTTCTCCCAAACCTCTTATTCCTGGTCTAGCCCCAGTGGCAGTGCAGGGTGCTGGCTTACAGGAGACCTGGGCTCAGTTTTCAGGCTTCCCAGAGCTGGAGGCCCTGCAGACTCAGTGCTCACATCCCTCAGGAGGAGACTTCATAGGCAAACTGGGAGTTCCAGAGGGAATCATGATCTGTGATCCCTGACCAAAATCCACTGCTCAATGGGAGAGGCTGAGGTTTAAAAAATGTAGGCTCATTATTGATTTCTCCAACTGAACGAAGAGCAAAGAAGGAGAAGAAGGGAACAACCAGTCTAAAATTATCTTCTCTATTCGCTTACTCCTGCAGGAGATCCTCACATCATCTTATTCTGCTTGTGTCATCTTCAGTTGTTGCTATGGTAATCACTGTGATGTAATAGAGAAGTGTGATATCACAAAAGGATTCCAAGCACTGAGGCTTTATGACAGGAGATGGCATGAGCCTCTCTGGCCCATTCTGTGGGCTGGTCAGTGGGAGGAGCTTGCCACCATATTGTCTGACCCCAAACATTCGCAGATGCTATTAAAAACAATAGCAAACTTGTGAGGTTTGTGACTGCCTATATATAGGTTTTTTTTTTTTTAATTTGAAAGCTTCCCATATGTAACCCGAGGGTTTTTTTTTTAACCTCTGGGAGGTCCTGGGGCATGAGCCACAGTTCGCGGGTGCAGGTGCAGGTGCTCCAGAGCAGCAGACTTGTTTTTGAAGCCACAGGAGGCTCGATTTTTGTAGTGAGGCAGCTTTAAGAAAGGCCTCACCTTGGGTTACATATGGAAAGCTTTCACATAATTAAAAAAAGCTGTCAAATAAAAAAAAAACATAGGCAGTTAAAAACCTCACGTTTGCTATTGTTTTCAATAGTGTCTGTGAGTACCACAAAATATGGCAGCTGCTTGGGGGAGATGGCTTCAACTTTTTGACGTCATGCCGTCTCCTGTCATAAAACCTTCTTGGGCCATGCAACCTTGTTTCCATGTGATCTTTACTAGTAAAATATGGTTGGGAAATGTTACTATTTCCAAAGCAAACTATGAAGCCTCAGCAAGCATTTAAAGACAGGCCTTACATATGAAATGTTCACTTTACTTTGAATTTTTAACACGCTGAATTAGATCTCTTCAGATGTTAGGAGGGTAATCAGAAGATGTACATTCTCTTAATCAGGACCAACATTATGCATATGTATGCGCACATGCAGTGCAGTAGAAGGGATAGGCGAAGGAGACTGCAAGCAGCATCCTATAGGTTAGGCAGCCATGCACTGCATGCAGAAGTCAATAGCTGCAGAGCCACTCTGTCACTCCTTCCTCAGGAGCAACTGAGACCCTGGTGCAGCTTCCTTTTAAAATAATCCAGCTGTGACGTTTGTACTTGACAAACAGATCTATGCTGTTGCCATTGTTGACTATAGCTCTTTTACAAACCTTAGCAAAAAAAAAAAAAAATCTCTTTAGCTCCAGGCAACTCCAAGAAATGTTTTGTTTTATTTTTCTGGCTTCCATAGGAGCCAACATTTGAAAATGATTGGTTATCCCTGGAGACACAGAAGAACTTTCTTCAAGCCCCCATAGAACTATTACCAACACTTCAGTTCTTGACTCTTCATTATCCTATTACAATCTCTCCCTTCCCCCCCTCTCTTTTGTTCACTCTCTCCTGTTAATATTTAGCTTGTACTTATGACATTTTATTCATGATTTAAATCTATTAAACTTTGAAATCAATTTGTGGACATTGTTTCTAAATGAACGCTAATCTTTTCTCACTTATTTCTTGTAATGCTAAGGCCCTGATACATCAGAATCCTGAATACCAGTCAGGCCTGGTACAGACTGGGATGGCACCCATGGAAAAGGTTAATGTTTATGGACTGTGGTCCAGCAAAAGGCACATAGAAAGCAATTCTGAGGTAGGCATCACTTATGCATGTGAAAGGTACCATTAATTGACAGTTTGGCACCTTTGGGGTCCTTTTACTAAGGTGCACTGAAAAATGGCTTGCAGTAGTGTAGGCGTGGGTTTTTGGCGCTCACTGAGCCATTTTTCAGCACGCCTGTAAAAAAAGGCCTTTTTAAACTTTTTGCTGAAAATGTACATGCGGCAAAATCAAAATTGCCGTATGTCCATTTTGGGTCTGCGACCTTACTGCCAGCCATTGACCTAGCCGTAAAGTCTCACGCGGTAATGATATACATGCATCAAATACCACTTGGTGCACGCCAAAAACAAAATTACTGCAACAGCCACGCGGTAGCCGGGTGGTAACTCAATTTTGGCATGTGTTGGGTGCACATAGTGTAAAAGGGGCCCTTTTGTGCACTACAAGCTGTTCTATAAGTACCATTGCGTCTAACTGCAGGTGTATTATGTGAGCACAGCATGGTAAGGCCATGGACGTATCTCTAAGTTTATATTCGATGCACCTAACTTACATAGCAACTGACAAGGTGTAGGAAGGCCCTGGCTTATACTAGCCTTCAATGCTGGCTTATACTAGCCTTCTACAATGGAATCCTGGTGTCAAGATACCCTCATAGAATTGCCAGTAAGTACACGGCCTTGGGGTGAGTAAACCAAAGAATAGATTTCTACCACAGTCTCTTCAGGTAAAATTCCCAATGCCTTCCCGGTACTGTTTGCTATTAACAGACCTCATTATCCAGTAGGCAAGAAATGGGTCCAAGTTCTGGGAAAGTCTCCTCTTTCATTTCCTGAATAAGGAGTCTGCAGCCTGCAGGGGTCTGTGAATTGATGGGGGAGACAGGGCGTGACTCAGTGATCACTACATTTAGTGCTTCTATATACGACAGTTCTGCGGGGCCAAGAAGAAGCTTTTCCAGTGCCGGGGTGGAGGTGGGGATGGTGGTATGGAGCATTTAGGGTAAATGTGAGGGCTTTTATACCAGAAACTCTTCTTAGCATTCAGCCCTCAGTGGCTCCAGGTATATCTAGCTCAATAAAAGTGCCACACGCAGCAGAATGAACATTATATTGAGCCCAGGAACTGCAAGTCAGAAAACAGTCAAAAATACTCATAAGGAATTCATGAGGTACATTTACACAGCAATTTTCAACTCCCTTTTAGCCTATTCCTTCCCATGGAAAAATGCCTGTCATGTCACTCAATAAGATATTTATTTCATGGTCTCTGTATATTCTTTTACAAGGAGACAATTCCTGGCAAAAACGACATTCCACTTAAAAAAATGTCTTAGTGCTTTCCACCTTATTTCTTATACATAGGGTCAGATTTCCCACTAGGAAGAGTAGACACCTGCCTAAGGCACCAGTTCCTCTTTGTGGCTCTTTCTCTCAAGCATCACTCAACTTGAATGACAATGACATAAGGACATAAGAATAGGTATACTGGGTCAGAGCGATGGTCCATCTAGCCCACTATCCTGTTTCCAACAGTGGCCAATCCAGGTCACAAGTACCTGGCAGAAACCCAAATAATAGCAACATTGCATGCTACCAATTCCAGGGCAAGCAGTGGCTTCCCCATGTCTGTCTCAATAGCAGACTATGGACTTTTCCTCCAGGAATTTGTCCAAACCCTTTTTAAATCCAGATACGATAACTGCTGTTACTACATCCTCTGGCAATGAGTTCCAGAACTTAACTATTCATTGAGTGAAAAGATATTACCTATTTGTTTTAAAAGTATTTCCATGTAATTTCATTGAGTGTCCCCTAGTCTTTGTACATTTTGAAAGAGTGAAAAAACGATTCACTTTTACCCATTCTACACCACTCAGGATTTTAGAGACCTCAATCATATCCCCCCTCAGCCATCTCTTTTTCAAGCTGAAAAGTCCTAACCTCTTTAGCCTTTCCTCATATGGGAGGAGTTCCTTCACCTTTATCATTTTGGTTGGTCTTCTTTGAACCTTTTCTAATTCTGTTATATCTTTTTTTGAGATACACTGACCAGAATTTAAGGCAATACTCAAGGTAAGGTGAGGTTGTACCATGGCGCAATACAGAGGCATTGTAATATTCTTGGTCTTATTTACCATCCCTTTCCTAATAATTCCTAGTAACCTGTTTACTTTTTTGGTCATCACCATACACTGGGCAGAAGATTTCAGCATGGGTGTCTTTTTCTTGGGTGCCGACTCTCAGTGGACATACCTCCTTAAAGGTTCAGGACTAGAGCAGCAGCATCCGGAGCCTTGTAAAAAGGAATCAGCACCGTGGGGCAGTTCTGATGAAACGCTGCTACCACACCAAGCTGAACTGTTGAAAAGATGCTGTTGTGACTGTAGGAGGTGATGGTGCCCCTTTCACAAGTTCAAAGGACCCTCCACAGCCACTTCTGCATTCTTGCATGGAAAGCAGCCTTCTGTCAGTCTTTGCTCCTGTGTCTATGGGCAACTAAGAGTTAAATCTGATCTGCTTTTATAAGAATACTCTGTTCTATCAGTCCCTATTCAGAATATATAAAACTTCATTTTTATATGGTCCCATGAGGTGACCAGGATTCCTATTGAAGACTTATTCATTAGAATATGTTTCTCATGTTAGCAAAACAAGGAGATGAATTTGATACAATAACTGATTCCAGTTCACTGCTGGTACTCTCTTCCATTTCTCCCAGTCACAAACATGCCCTGCTGCTGTAAACAGGTCAAACATTATTTTTAAATAATAACCAGAAACAACAGCTCATCAGATTCCTTGATGATGGGTCTCTTTTACCAGCCCTTACATACAAGCAGTGATAGCCCCTACCAGTAGGGAAGAATCACAAAACTACAATACCTCCATGTTCATGTGCACGACACTCTACGCTCGAGGTACAGTCACCCAAGTGCCACCTTACAGTTATATACAAAGGCTGAACAAGACCGTTGCCCCCCGCATTAGAAATACTTATTGGTAAGCTGACCTTTACTCATTTGTGAACCTATTGACATTATTAACACATTTGTGTTTTGCATAATCTTTACATATGAAGATATAGAACCAACAGATCAACTTGTGGACAGAAAGGGCAGTATTAAAAGTCATTTTTGCATGGAAGCAGTATTTTATGCATGGAAATAGGAGTTTATAAAGCTGTGTGTTTGTAGCTTTTTCCAGATACTGCATGCTCTTGTTGGGGGAGGAATTTGTATTTATGGACATCTTTATGAAAATACATGAATATGCAAATACATTAGCCCACAAAACTTGTGCATGGTCAAGAGCTGGTGTAAATGTTGGTGCACAGGATCCCTGGGGTAATTTTCATTGTGGAAGCATATATGTTTATTTTGAAAATACACCAGTACTCAACAGGGCAAACCATGTGAGTGTACTATTCATGCATGCAACTCAATTATAAAGTAACTCCTTCTCCCCAAATTAGTTAATGCAATTCTAAACCAAGCAAAAGGAAAATAAAAACAGCAATGGTCTGATCAATCTCATTTCTATGCTAATTTCAGTAAGTACATTACATGCATCCATCTCTTCACAGGTTTGCTTTTTCCAGTGAAGCATTCTCAGTTACTTTGTTCATTCAGAACTCCAGCCATGACAAAGTCTTCTTGAAAAGCACTCTGGTTAAAAATATAGCAGGCAGCAACTGATTTTTAACCTGTAAGGTGAGGAGCGACCATCTTCCCCCCAAAAAACGAAGAAAAGGGAGCAACACTAATTATAGAGATGAATTGTTCAACTGTTAGTCAAGGGTCTTGCATAAACCTACAGCACCATTTCAAGTGGCTAGAGTTAGTCCAATAAAAATGGTATCATCTTATCTTCTTTTTTATGTTTTGTTTTATTTTTATTTATTACATGTAGATAGAGGAACCAATTAGCCAAATCCTCTCCAGCATGAGGACCTGGTTATTTTTTTTTTTTTGGGGGGGGAGCAAGGGCAGGATCTGGTTAGTATGATGGAGGTTCTATAAACAGTAATTTTCAGTTTTTGCACAAGATCAATATTTGTTTGGACATGCACAGAGTAAGAATCAAATTTTTAGAATCGATTGGTCTGAAGGTCCATATTTCATTTATTCATATATTGATGAGGGAGAGCTTTCAATCTCATATCAGATAATGGCATAATGTCTCATTTCTTTTGAAACAGCTCTTTGGAAAATGCCTTGATTAGATTTAGCAAAAAGTATGACCTGAATCAAAACAAACATATGCACACCATAATTCCCTGCACACACTACAGATGAGCATGCATGCAAGCTTTGACACGTACATTGCAACTAAATCCCAGATGTTTATATAGAAGAAAAGGAAAATAATAGTTGAGGTTATGTACTTGATACTAGGTTTCACATTAGGAGTCACAACCCAGGAAAAGGATCTAGGTGTCATCATGAACAAAAGGTTGAAATCTTCTGCTCGTGTGTGGTGGTGTCCAAAAAAAAATCAAACAATGTTGGGAATTATTATGAAAGTAATAGAGAATAAAACATATCCCAAAAAAGATGTAGCAGAATTAGAAAATGTACAGAGAAGGACGACCACAATGATAAAGAGGATGGAAAGGTTAAAGAGGTTAGGGCTCTTCAGCTTGGAGAAGAGATGACCAAGGAGAGATATGATGGATGCCTATAAAATCTTGAGTGGAGTGGAATGGGAAAGTACAAATTGCTCATTCAAGAAAATACAGACTAGAGGACACTCCATGAAGTTACAAAGTAATACACTGAAAACAAATAGGAGAATATTTTTTCCACTCTTAATGGATGATGGTGCTCCTTGAGTGGTTGTCTGATCAGGTAGACATGCGTATAAGATATTTCTGTCTTCCTACTTTTTACTCAAGTACCCCCCTCCCTCCATATGTAAAACATGTTTAGCACATGGAGACTATTTTGTAAAATTGTCTCTTTATACATGTACTACTGGAAAGGTATTGCTGCAGTACTGCTTCCTAATAGTATCTGACATTTTGTTATCAGAAGTAAGATAGATTGTTACTTGAACTCTCTTGTACTAGTAGAAATGTATCTCAAAATGGAAGTTGAAATTTGAGGAGATTCAAATGCTTCCTGGAAATTGTCCAGGAATTACTGCTTTAGGTGGTTAATCCAGTTTGAAACTGAACTTAAAATGGTGACATTATGAAGTGTTTTGTTTTCCCCCCTCACACATTTCAAGATGGCTGCTGAGTGAAAACCGAAAGTCCTAAGATGGAATGTTCGTTATTTTGATTGACAGTTTGCTCAGTAGGGATTGCTGGGTGTATAGATATGAGAGACAGTGATAAGTTAAAATTAAACAAAAATCTGGGTCATAAAGAAAGAGGTACACAGGTTACGGGTGTCTTAGGCAATCAGAAAGCCATCTCAGTCACTTTCATTTTCTAAATATCTATTTAGAAAAAGTAAAGTTCTGGCTTTAGAATAGATTGTTTGGGGTGGGGGTGGGGTGGGGTCAGTTCAGTGCCATGTCTTAGGTCATTTGTGTTAACAGATTTATAGTTATTTCCTTTAGATTTCTCTGATTTGTCCTATACCATTCCTGATTTTTTCTCCTTCTTTGTGGTCTAATTTAATGATTGTTTTTTCTGTTATTCCTCATATATGTTTCTTTTCTGTATTTCTGGTACAAGAGTTACCTTGTGATATATTGTGAAAATTAATAAATAATAATAATATACAAAGCAAAGTTCATTTCAAGAGCCTTCACAAAGTTGGTTTTAGTTGTTATGAAAAAAAAAAAAGTGTTAGAAGTGATATTTGTAGCAACGCTAATGCCTCTCCCCTGCACAAGAGTAGTAGTCAAACCGTACAGATAAAACAGGACTAGATATTTGCATTCATGTTGAAGTAAAATGGATAAAAAAGTCTGGTAGTCATGTTAGAGGAAGTTATCAAGGTGAGCTTTTACCACACCTTGATGTATCATAGACCTTCAGGTTGCTGACTACTGTGGCAAATGAATAATGATGCTTGTGAGCCACCTCGAAAGCAGCATTATTCCAGCAGCATCAGGCCTCAAATCCATGGCCTGATGCTCTTGGCCTGCATCATCTAGGTGCCGCGGTGCTCTCCCCCCAAATCCCTGATGCTCACCCACCCCCAATCAAGCCCCCCAATCTGGACCACCTCCAAAGCAAGTCCCCCAATCAACCACTCCCAATCAAGCTCCCCCATCTGGATCTCCTACAAATCAAGCCCCCCCAATCAAGCTCTTTACTAATGAAGCCCCCCAATCAAGACCACCCCCTGTGCAAGCCCCACTGTTGATGAGCAAGCCCCTCCACGCTCATGGTCCTATCTCATTCCTTGGTGGTTTAGTGGGTCCCCTTGCAGGAGCAATCCCCAGTCACTGCTGCCCTTCCAACACCAGCAGACAAAATGGCCCCCTAGAGGTAGTCTCGTGGTACTTTCACTAAGGGATATGAAACCCAGCATTAAAGCCCCTTAAGCCTTGATGAGGGGCTAATAAAACAAGTTATATTGCCCTAATGTAGCTTGATAACATTCCCTCTTACTCCACTTTAAGGTAATAAATATTTCTATATATTTCAAAAATAAGCCTGTTTCACTTTGTATAAAGCAGACCAAAAACAACCCAAAATACATCATTTTTTTGTTTATTTTTAAAGGTTTTACACATGGTATTTACAAATAACACATGTAACAAATGAAACAAAAAAAAAGATGAATTTGGGAAAGAAACCAAAAGAAAATAACTAAAGTACAGATCCTTAAACTGGACATCTGACTACTGTAGATTTCACTCAGTGAAACTTGAAATGGACTAAAATCCAGGCTTTATGGAGTAGCTTTTTGTCTTGCAGTTTTCAAATGATTTTATGAACTTGACACATTAATTCTATTGTTTATACATTCTGCCCCCTTTGGTACAACATTATGACCTCTTGAAGCAATACGTTACAATCGAAGTGATTGGTAAAGGAAGGGAAATACTGTGCATGGTAATTTCATATTTGTTAATTTCTCTTTCCTGTTATCTTCTCTCCACTCCTTGTATACAGTGAAGTTGTGTGTGGTGGTCATGTCATGCAAGTTTCCTTTTCAGAGTCATAGGACCATTGAATTTCTGCAGCTCCTGCCTGCTTAAACTGCTCTCAGTAGGCCAGCTGCCAATATGCATAACCAGACAGTGCAACTGAATGTCAGCTCTGACTGGCCATTTGAAAAGTTGACAGAAGGGCATTCTGGAGGCAGAGTTGGGGAGGAGTCGATACACTCCCTTCCCTCCCAAACCAGCCACTGATGAAGCCCCCTAAGACCAGGCCCCTCCCCAATCAAGATCCCCCTGAAACCAGGCCCCTCACTGCGCAAGATCCACCTACATTTCTGGTGGTCCAATGGAGGAGTTATCCTGAGCAGCAGTGATTCCGTCTTGCTCTTGACCCTAGTGGCTGTCACCAACTCTAATGGTACTCTTGTAAAGTTAACTCTAGAGGTCAGGTTGGAAATCTCAACAGCTGAATAAGTAATCAATGGAAGTCCAAAAAGAGGCAACTTATGTCTCCTGTTGCAACACTGTTGAAAGACACCAGTGAACAAGTTCCAAAAGTCAGATCTGCTAAGTATAAGGAGACCTATCTTCAAAGTGATTTGCAGACTGTAATGGTATTTGATAATTCTAAATGCAGGGAATAATATTTACTTGAGACCCCAGATGCAGGCATATGTTTATGCTGAAACACAGCTATGTCGGGTCATATAATTGATACTGGTAATAAAGAATACTTGGTAAAAGGTAGGTCTTTCTTTTTTTAAAGAAATGGCCATGTGGCAAGTGAAGCACTTGCTGTGCGGCCATTTGGGGGGAGAGCCTTACTGCCACCCATTGAGGTGGTGGTAAGAGCTGCCACTCTAACCTGGCGGTAACCGGGCAGCACGCAGCACTGCCCGATTATTACCAGGTACACACTAACGCTACAAAAATAAATTAATATATTTTTGTAGCTCAAGATATGATGGTGCACTGGGGGTATGAACTACCGCCAGGCTGCTGCATTAGCCTGGTGGTAGTTCCTTTTTAGTGAGCAGTAAGCCTGCATTGGGCTTACCACCATTTTGTAAAAATGAAGAAATCAAATGGGAGTGTTATCCTAAAGCAAAATGCAGGAGAAGACAAGGCAACTGGAATCTGCAGATGGGATTACATGTTTATTGATTAACAGTAGTGTGACCAGAAGTGGGGGTAGGGTGATGACATGGTGCCATCCACCAGAAACGTACACACAGGTAAGGCAGCCTCAGTCTGCAGCAGCTTCTGGGAATGGTTTATATGCACATCTTCCTGTCACCAATAGTCTCTTTTCTGCACTCTTCGGTGTGTACCACACACACAGCTTCAGTACACTCAGATTCCACAATTGGAAACCTGGTGGTCAGAGCCCAGCATTTGATGCATACATCTTGTAGATATATATGAGAACAACTGTCACGTATTTTGAAATATACCCCTGAGAACATGCTAAATGAAAGTTTACACAAGCTGTATCCTACACAAAACATTTCCATGAACAGAATAAAGAATTATGAAGTCATGCAACAACACTTCAATTGGCATCAGTGATCCCCTATATCTGATCCTTTCCTACCTTGTCTTCTCTCTCACAGACAAATACATAATATTCTTGATATTGTCTGTCTTTGTACGTTTGATGTTAGCTGCCATGGGGGTATGCACAACTGCTATAGCATTTGCTAATTACACAGTGCATATGCATGGTCGGTTAGAGTAACTTGTGCAGTGGCCACAGGAGGCGGGGCCATTTTATGGGCATGGGCTTTTGTCATATGCATCATCCATTTCTTTTCTTCACTTCTTCCTGGTAATTTGTGGCAACTTTGCTAGATGCCAAGACTATAAGGGGTCAATGGGGCTGCTGAGTTCAGTCATGCAGAGCCACAACATGACACCATGACATGAGAAGACTGGTTGTGGAAATAAATGTAGGGCTTCTGGGAAGCACTAGAAGCAGATTTAAATTTGGATCTTAAATATATTATTTGCTTTTTCTAAATCTGAGCTAAAGGCATGTTACAGTCAGGTGCTCAAGTTACTTCCCTATGCAAGTGGACTTACAATGTAAGCTGCACCTTAGACAACGCAGGGTGAACTCACTTACCCAAAGTCACAAGAAGGATCAATGGGTAAAGCAGGAACTGAGCCTCAGATTCTCAGCCTGCTTCTCTGGTCATTAGGTTGTTGGTGTAGTGGTGATATTCAGGCCTCTGTCTGGAGAAGGTGATGAACAAGGTATCAAGTCACTTTCAACTGCATAAATGGTAAGCATAAGTATAAAAGTATTGCCATACTGGGAAAGACCAAAGGTCCATCAAGCCCAGCACCCTGTTTCCAACAGTGGCCAATCCAGGTCACAAATACCTGACAAGATCCCCCAAATAGGAAGCCATCCAAACCTTTTAAAAACTACGCTAAGCTAACCGCCTTTACCACATTCTCTGGCAACGAATTCCAGAGTTTAATTACATGTTGAGTGAAGAAAAATGTTCTCAGATTCATTTTAAATTTACTACATTGTAGCTTCATCGCATGCCCCCTAGTCCTAGTATTTTTGGAAAGCGTAAACAGACGCTTCACATCTACCCGTTCAACTCCACTCATTATTTTATAGACCTCTATCATATCTCCCCTCAGCCGCCTTTTCTTCAAGCTGAAGAGCCCTAGCCACTTTAGCTTTTCCTCATAGGGAAGTCGTCCCATCCCCTTTATCATCTTCATTGTCCTTCTCTGCACCTTTTCTAATTCCACTATATCTTTTTTGAGATGCGGCGACCAGAATTGAACACAATATTCGAGGTGCGGTCGCACAATGGAGCGATACAAATGCATTATAACATCCTTATTTTTGCTTTCCATTCCTTTCCTAATAATACCTAACATTCTATTTGCTTTCTTAGCTGCAGCAGCACACTGAGCAGAGGGTTTCAACGTATCATCAACGACAACACCTAGATCCCGTTCATGGTCCGTGACTCCTAACGTGGAACCTTGCATGACGTAGCTATAATTCGGGTTCCTCTTTCCCACATGCATCACTTTGCACTTGCTCACATTAAATGTCATCTGCCATTTACATGCCCAGTCTCCCAATCTCGTAAGGTCCTCTTATAATTTTTCACAATCCTCCCGTGATTTAACAACTTTGAATAACTTTGTGTCATCAGCAAATTTAATTACCTCACTAGTTACTCCCATCTCTAGGTCATTTATAAATATGTTAAAAAGCAGCGGTCCCAGCACAGACCCCTGAGGAACCCCACTAACTACACTTCTCCATTGAGAATACTGACCATTTAACCCTACTCTCTGTTTTCTATCTTTTAACCAGTTTTTAATCCACAATAGAACACTACCTCCTATCCCATGACTCTCCAATTTCCTCTGGAGTCTTTCATGGGGTACTCTGTCAAACTCCTTTTGAAAATCCATATACACAATGAGGCATATTTTCAAAGCACTTAGCCTTCCAAAGTTCCATAGGTTTCTATGGAACTTTGGAAGGCTAAGTGCTTTGAAAATATGCCTCAATATCAACCAGCTCACCTTTATCCACATGTTTGTTCACCCCTTCAAAGAAATGTAGTAGATTGGTGAGGCAAGATTTCCCTTCACTAAATCCATGTTGACGTGGAGGGGCATAATCGAACGGGGTGCCAAAGTTTTCCTGAGGATGTCCTTGCAGCACGGCCCGGCGAAGGGGCGGGGAAACCCATATTATCGAAATAAGATGGGCGTCCATCTTTCATTTCGATAATACGGTCGGGGATGCCCAAATCTCAGCATTTAGGTCGACCTTAGAGATGGTCTTCCTCGATTTTTGGCGATAATGGAAACCGAGGACACCCATCTCAGAAACGACCAAATCCAAGCCATTTGGTCAAGGAAGGAGCCAGCATTCGTAGTGCACTGGTCCCCCTCACATACCAGGACACCAACAGGGCACCCTAGGGGGCACTGCAGTGGACTTCAGAAAAAGCTCTCAGGTGCATAGCTCCCTTACCTTGGGTGCTGAGCCCCTCCAAACCCACTACCTACAACTGTACAACACTACCATAGCCCTTAGGGATGAAAGGGGGCACCTAGATGTGGGTACAGTGGGTTTGTGGTGGATTTTGGAGGGCTCACATTTACTACCACAAATGTAACAGGTAGGGGGGGATGGGCCTGCGTCTGCCTGCCTGAAGTGCACTGCAGTATCCACTAAAACTGTTCCAGGGACCTACATACTGCTGTCATGGAGCTGGGTATGATATTTGAGGCTGGCATAGAGGCTGGAAAAATATTTTAAAATTTTTTTAGGGTGGGAGGGGGTTAGTGACCACTGGGGGTGTAAGGGGAGATCATCCCTGATTCCCTCCGGTGGTCATCTAGTCAGTTCGGGCACCTTTTTGAGGCTTGGTCGTAACAAAAAATGGACCAAGTGAAGTCGCCCAAGTGCTGGGTATGATATTTGAGGCTGGCATAGAGGCTGGAAAAATATTTTAAAATTTTTTTTAGGGTGGGAGGGGGTTAGTGACCACTGGGGGTGTAAGGGGAGATCATCCCTGATTCCCTCCGGTGGTCATCTGGTCAGTTCGGGCACCTTTTTGAGGCTTGGTCGTAACAAAAAATGGACCAAGTGAAGTCGCCCAAGTGCTCGTCAGGGATGCCCTTCTTTTTCCATTATCGGTCGAGGATGCCCATGTGTTAGGCACGCCCCAGTCCCACCTTCGCTACACTTCCAACACGCCCCTGTGAACTTTGGTCATTCCCACGACGGAAAGCAGTTGAGGATACCTGAAATTGGCTTTGTGGAGGAGTGGCCTAGTGGTTAGGGTGGTGGACTTTGGTCCTGGGGAACTGAGGAACTGAGTTCGATTCCTGGCACAGGCAGCTCCTTGTGACTCTGGGCAAGTCACCTAACCCTCCATTGCCTGCCGCATTGAGCCTGCCATGAGTGGGAAAGCGCGGGGTACAAATGTAACTAAAAAAAAAAAATTGGCTTTCGATTATGCCGATTTGGGCGACCCTGGGAGAAGGATGCCCATCTCCCGATTTGTGTCGAAAGATGGGCGCCCTTCTCTTTCAAAAATAAGCCTGTTTGTCTCATTAATCCATGCTTTTGAATATGCTCTGTAATTTTGTTGTTAATAATAGTCTCTACCATTTTGCCCGGCACCGACGTCAGACTCACCAGTCTATAATTTCCAGGATCTCCTCTGGAACCTTTTTTTAAAAATCGGCATTACATTGGCCACCCTCCAATCTTCCGGTACCACGCTCGATTTTAAGGATAAATTACATATTACTAATAATAGCTCCACAAGCTCATTTTTCAGTTCTATCAGTGCTCTGGGATGAATACCATCCGGTCCAGGAGATTTGCTACTCTTCAGTTTGTAGAACTGCCCCCTTACATCCTCCAGGTTTACAGAGAATTCATTAAGTTTCTCCGACTCGTCAGCTTTGAATACCATTTCTGGCACCGGTATCCCATCTAAATCTTCCTTGGTGAAGACCGAAGCAAAGAATTCATTTAATCTC